>NC_044305.1:75172302-75492802 GCF_007474595.2 Lynx canadensis
CCCTGAGCCCATGCTGGTACGAATAAAGTTGCTTCCTGGACAAAAAGGCTCGGTGTCCCGTCTTTCTGTGAGAGAACCTGGCTACCTTTCTTGGGGGCTCGCTTCCAGGATTTGGAGATGGTGCGTTTCCACCTCCTTTGTCATGGGGGTGCGATCTCGAAGTGCCAGAAGCAGCATCCTAACTTGGTGCCAGTAGACCGCTTGATCCATAGGAGAATAGCCTTTCCTGGCATGTCGGGGCAAGGGCCTCGGATGCACAACAGAACGCAGTGAGGCCCAGGAACCAGTTCAGGGAGCACCGCCCATCAAACTGGTAAGAACCCAGGTTCATTTTGGTAGATCTGCCCCTAAGATGCAGAAGGGGAGGCTGATCACCTCCCAGAGTTGCCCGAATAGTTCCATAAGGAATAAGGAAGGAAACTGCAACTCTAAGGTTCTGGGCACTGGGTGGCAGGTTGGGGTTGCTACCTGACTGTGTGTGAATTAGACAGTGGAAGGTTTTTGACCTGACCAAGGGCCAAAGCAAGTGTTGAGTCCCCATCTGTGGTTCGTAGTTCCATGGTGACCTCATACGGCTTAAGGCAGTGTCAGACTTCCTCATGAGTCTGGTCTGGGTCAGGGCTTGATACTGAACCCGCCAATGCTAAAAGGTGCCTGAAATATCTCCTGGAGGATGGGAGAGTCCTGGCCTCCTGAGGGAAGTATTCAGTACAGTACTCTCTTACAGTTAGATCTGTATTGTAGAAGAGAGGGTAAATGGTCAGAAGTTCCTTATATGCAGGTCTTCTTTGCCTTAAAGGGGCCAAGAAAGGCAAGTACTTGCAGACTTTCCCCCTGAGGCCTCTCCTCAGGAAAAGCCACCTGGTAGACCTTCATGCCCTCCTTATCAAGGATTGCCAGGAATAAAAAAATTCTCCACCTAAAATCAAGGCATGTTCAATGTATCTATGGACTGAAATGCCTCATGATGGATTTGGCTCCATAAAGGTCCCATTTTTCTTGCAAGATTCTAGGCCAACAAAAAGGACCTGGGCAAATTTTCAGACAACTCTGATCAATATATAGAAGTGTCAAAAACCTAACCCAGGTTGCTGAAAAAACAAAAAACAAAAGAAAACAAACAAACAAAAAAAAACCACACAGGCCATCCCTAACAAAGGAGACTTTAACACTCTTTCTCATTGTTTCTCCTAATATACTCTGGTTACTCTAACTGTACGTGGGGGTTTCTCCCTCATTCATTTCCTGAGTCCATGACTGTGATGACTAGAGCCAACTGTCTCTGGTTACTCTACCTCAGGATGGAGACTTTAAGGAATATTCCCAAGCAGCTGCCAGAACTCCTTTTGTTTCAGGGAAATTCCTGGTCTTCTCTAGCCCAACATGGACTGCCTAATTTCATTTGTTGGTGGAAAAAATAAAAAAAAAAGTTTGCATCTGCTCATCCGGTCGAGCTGACAGGCTTTAGGACCAGGAGACCTCTTTCTCTGCCCTCTTGCCTTTTATCCGCCTCCAGGCCTCATGGCAGCACCTCACCTCTTCTGCCCTCCCCTCCTGTTTCTGCACCCCCTTGGGTGTGGCCTGCGGAACTGGTTCCTATACCATCCTCAGTGCCTTAGGCACCATTGGCTTCTCCCATCCTCAAGGTCAAGGAGCAAAGAGCACCCCCTTGGACCACCCACTTCAGAATCCCCCACTGTTATCCCAGGTAAAAACTGACAATGAGCAAAACTGATTGACTTATGAATGGACGCCGGTGAAACATATTTGGTGTTCAAACTAATTTAACTTTGTTGGACCTGTCTTTAAAGTTATCAGCATTAAATATAAAACTTTTATTCTACTAAGGTTTACTAAAGGTCAAATAAACTCATGTTATCTCTGTTGCAATTTGTTAGCAAAAAAGATGGTTAATTTTGTCTGTTTCAAAGTTTTCATGGGTAATTCTGAAGATAGCTTTCAAAGTCCTTGGTAACCTGAAACTTTAAAGTTTTGACTGCATGATAAATGAGATTAAATTCATTGGATATCTAGGTCTTTTCCAAATAGGATGGAGTGCTAACGCTTTGATTACTGAACATAGGTTTGTGCTTTTAACTTCTTCTTGCAGAGAAACTAAGGCTATTTGGGTCTATTGGAAAACATGCTTTGTGTTTAATTGAGTCATGAATTTGCCATCTAAAAATATTCTGATGTAAACACTTCTCAATTGGTTACTAAGTCCTCAGTTGGAGACTAAGGTTTCTAAGAGTTAAAATCCTGCTAAGTGTACTTAAGACTGATGCAATAAGGAAAGCAACTCTGTAGGAAAGTAGGAGATATGCAAGAAAGATAAAAGAAATGAGAATACATTTTTGTTGAAGGTCAAAGAAATTAATTTTGTCCTAAATGAGACTGGTTGTTTGGAGAAAAGGGCTTAGGTCAAAATCTGAAAGCAAAGGAAAGTTGTAGAATGTTTGTGAAGGGAAATCTTTGGAAAAAAATTTTTATATATGGTCAAGACGGACTAAGGTTCAAATAAATGGATTTTAAAAGTACGCTGGTGTAAGATTAAAATTCTGCTTTACTCTGTTAAAAAGGCAAAGTTTTCTTAGATTGTTGGTATGCTTTTGATAAAAAAAAGAGGTAAACAAAGGTTTTTCCCCCCTTTTTGTCTGCCTAAAAAGATAGGAAAAAAAATATGATTTCAACCAAAAGAACAGAACACCCAGGCAACATGCCTTTTTGAGTTGTTTCACTCAAGCCTTGCTTAAAATTGCCCCTCCTTTGATCCAAAGGCTGGGGTGCAGGTGACATTGTCCTCACTGTCGGCCTCCAAATGCTCCATATTTGCATTGTTTCTGTTTAGCAAAGGAATGGATGCCTATGCCATATAAGGGATAGATGAGTATGATATATAAAGGGCTTTCACTGGGATACATATGAGCCATTTTCCTACACTTAGCCCAGTGTGTGCCAATTTGTAAAAACCTAGAAACTCTAAAATGGAAATCCACATGGCTGGAACACATTTATGTGGGACTGCTGAAAAAGTCAAGGAAATAGACCTCGACTTTGGCCCTTTTAGCCCCCTTGACAGCCAATTTTATGCTTACAAAAAAAAAGGTTTTTGCCACCCTTTTAAAATATATTTGTAACAAAGATTACTGTTGGGCCAAAATAAAATTAATGCATCCTTCTACAACCAGGGATGTCTTGCTTGGTCACAGTTGATACCAGAAAAATCCCACAGGCAGAAGATAGAGGGATAGGAGAAATCAGGGAAGACAAGGTCAGCTCTCAGAGGTAGGGTCAAGCCTGCATAAGAGCAACTGCTCCCAGCACCTTGCAAGACTGACAAAGCTTTTGGCTGCCAATCGAATAGCTAGCCAAAACCAGGGCCAGGAGATGAGGCTTCTCCTGGCCAACTATGGAAAATTAAGATAAGGGATGCCTCTTCCTCCTTTTTCCTATAGATGGGCAATTCCCCAACCAAGGCCAGTACTCCTTTGGGATGCATTCTGAAAAATTGGGATGATTTTGGTCCATAAACTCTGAAAAACAAACAAACAAGCAAACAAACAGCAAAAACCAACTCATTAACTATCATGGAACTGGAGGTCCTACAGGGAACTTCCAGTTTCCTACTGGGGCCCAGGAAAGTCCATCCCAAAATCCTAATTGGGACCATGACCAACCCATTGACAAATGGTATTGCCACCACCTCCAAGCTTGTGCCTTAGAAAAATTAAGAAGGTCTAAGGTTAAGTCGTTAAATTACACTAAATTAGCCACTATTTTACAAACACAGAATGGGAGCCCAATGACCTTCCTGGAGAGGTTGAGGGAGGCTCTCGTGAAATATATGGCTATCTCCCCTGACACCCCTAAGGCTGAGATGATTTTAAAGGACAAATTTGTCACTCAATCAGCCCTAGATATTCAGAGGAAATGCAAAAATTGGCTATTGGCCTGGAAGGGATCCTGGAATAGCTCTTATGAACTGCCAATAGGGTACATTACAACCGAGATAAAAATTAAAAAACAAAAACAAACAAACAAAAGACAGAAAAGAGACTTAAAAAAAAATCTGAGGCCTTAGTCGTAGCCTTACGCACTATGTCAGACCAGACTTCCGAAGGTCCTGGCACCAAATGCCACTTATGTGGCCAGTCAGGGCACTGACAAAACGAGATGACCTTAGAAGGGACAACAGAAGTCAAAGCCTCCCAAGCTATGCTCCTTATGTGGAGACAATCACTAAAAGTCTGAATGCCCTCGGGGACCTCTATCTGCGAGGGCTCAGATAACCAGTATCCCTAAAAAGGACTGATGGGGCCTGGGGCTCTTCAGGGTGGCTCCCTGGAACTGTTTACTGGAAGCCTTGAGCCTTGGGTGACTCTGGAAAACTCAGGTAACTAAAAGGCCTGTTCATTTCCTTCTTGATACTGGAGCCACCTTTTCTGTCCTCCCTTCCCCTCCAGGCCAACTATCCCAAAGAGGCATAACAATTAGAAGTGTCTTCGGAAAACTTATAAGTAAATTTTTCTCTCTGCCCTGGGGATGCATATGGGGAAAACTAATTTTTTCTCATGCTTTCTTGATAATACCAGAGAGCCTTAATTCCTTGCTAGAAAAAGACATTATAACTAAATTAGAGACTATAGTGCTACTAACTCCAGGACAGACAAACAATTGTGAGTTTTTGGGAATTACTGGGTATTGTAGGCTGTAGATACCAGGGTTCAGGAAAGTAGCTTGCCTGCTATATCAATTACTAAAGGAGACTCAATACCACCTACTCTCCCAAGGAAATAAACTGGAGTCTGACTCCTGGACACTGTCTCCAGCTGTTGGAATGGTTACAAAAGAAGCAGGGGCAATAACTATTGCTGAGCACACAGAGCTAAAAGATCATTAAAACACTGCATCAGGCCTTTCATTTAGGGAGGGATAAAACTTTTCAAATGACCCAAAGGATGTTTACTGGGAAAAATTTGTCAAGGACAGTTCAGCAAGTAGTATCAGCCTGTGAAGTATGTCTTAGAAACAACCTCTCAACCACAAACTTGCTCTCCCAGGCAATTAAGGAACTGGATGGAGGCTATCCAGGGAAGACTGACACTTAGGTTTCACTCATATGCCAAGGTCAAAGGAATTCCAACATCTGTTGGTATGGATTGATACTTTTACAAATTGTATACATTTTGTATAGCTATTAACAAAAACCCTTTGCTGTTTCAAAACTGCAGAGGTTTACCATGGGAACAAGAATATAGGTTCAATGACAAGTATATGTGTGAACAGACCTCACCCCAATTCACATATTATGGTGATTGCTGGGCTTACTGACCCTATTGGAGCTGTGTCTCATGGGCCACTTGGAAAGGTAAAGATAACGTGGCACTCCTCTAAAAAGGGGCTACAACCTCCAGCTATAAATTGGGAGCCTGTAACCCCATTAATTTTACTATCTTTAATCCAGGAGACCCAAAATGAGAAAATGGCCTCAGGATGGGTGTATATATATATATATATATATATATATATATATATATGGCAGGAACCATGTGGTGCTTCAAGAGAGTTGCTGTCTCACTCTGAGCCTCAACTCACAAAGTCTTTCATTCCCTTTATGAGAAAATAGAAAGTATCCCTCCCCCCACCTCTGCCACAACAAGAAACATGTTCCTTGTCTTCGCAGAAACTATAGCCCAGACCCTAAAAATCTCTTCTTGCTATGTATGCAGGGGAACCACCATGGAGGATCAATGTCTTTGGGAGGCTAGAAAATTAGATCCCTGTGAACCCTATAATGGAACATAACACCCCAGTCCTACTACCAGGGTTTGGCTCTTCAAAACCTCAATTATTGAGAAAAACTGCCTTGCCTGATGGGGAAGAAGGTTCACCATCTCTGTTGGAAGCTTAGCGTGCCTAGGCCAAAACTTTTATAATGCAATCTCCTGGGATACCCAACGGTGGGGGTCCCCAGATCACCTTGAGCCAGATCCTCACCCCTTGTCTAACTTCTCTCATCTCCAAGAGGCCTGGGAGAATGTCAACACAGCCATCAAATGGCAGGCCCCAGGTGGACTATACTGAATATGTGGAAGGACAACCTATACAGTACTTCTCTCAGGCTGGTCAGGGTCATGTATTCTGGGAACTATTCATCCATCTTTCTTCCTGCTCCCACTTGCCAGGAGGGAATATTTGGGAGTCCAAGTGTATGGGGACAGGGAGACTCAAAGGAAATGAGGTGCCCTACAAATTGGTAACTGAAAAGATGATGAATAGCCTCCTGAGCGTATAATCCAATATTATGACCCTGGGCAGAGGGTGGGTCTGCTACTGCACTCCCGTTTATGCCAAACTGCATAATCAGACTACAAACAGTTGTAGAAATTATAACCAATGAAACTGCCAGAGCTCTTAATTTACTAGCCAAGCAGCAAACTAAAATGCACAATGCTATCTATCAAAATCGCCTGACCTTAGATTACCTGCTTGCTTTTGAGGGAGGAGTTCGTGGAAAGTTTAACTTGAGAAAATGCCACCTACAGATAGAAGATGAAGGAAAAGTCATAGAGGAGATCACAGATCGAATGAGAAAGGTTGCTTATGTTCCAGTTCAGACCTGGAAATGTTGGAACCCCAGGGAGGTATTTGGAGGATGTTTTTCAACTCTCGGGGGGATTCAAAACCCTCATGGATATTATTTTCTTGATTTTGGGAAATTTGCTTAATCTTACCTGGCCTAGCTCCCCTGGTTATATGGTCTGTTACCAGCCTCATTGAGGTAATGGTTGAAAGGAAAACGGCCACACATGTGATGATGTTATGGAAATATAAACCTCTAAGCCAAGATGATGCTCTTTGATCCCAAATAGGGGGTCTGAGCATCAAAGAAGGGAATGTGATAGAGCCCTTCACTAAGGAATGTGTTAGAGGCCTTCTCAGAACAAAGGAAGGCAACGGGCAATGCGGCCCAATCAACTCTATACACGTATGTGTAACTCTGACATGACTCTGTAACTTGGACTATGTCCAATCAGACTATATGTGTCACCATATATGCAGACAAAGAAGGAGAAATTACACAAAAGTCTACATCCCGCTGTGCTCAGGGCTCAGCCTTTTTGTAGTTTTAGCTTGCTGAGCCTGTGCCAGGATGAATAAGGTTCTTCCTGGACTAAAAGCCTTGGTGTCCCATCTCTCTGTGTGAGAAACCAGCTACAAGATGGCTGGGATTTGGAGCTCAAGGTATTAAAATTGAGGGATATTCACAGAGAAACAGTTCCAGGTGTGTGTGCATGTGCATGTGCATGAATTCTCCTGAACTCTTTGGCCAAATACTAATCTAACAGAGCAAGAGTCTATGGTAGAGAACACACCAGAAAGACTAGAGCTGAGCAGAGACTGCAGAGGTTGCAAAATGCCAAGCATCTTAGGAGTTTTGACAAAAGTGAATGGAGTTGATTTTGAATACATAAAGTTGATTTGAAGAAGACCCAAAGATAACACAGATGTTGGAATTAGCAGGCAAAGGATTTCAGCAATGATTACAAATACCTACAAGGAACTCAAGAAAAAAGGGGCATAAATCACTGAACACATGAAGAATCTTAGAAGAAAAATGAAAGCTATAATAAAGACTAAGGAAATTATAAATGAAAACATCTAATATCTAAAATAAAATACACCGGAATTATCCTAACATCAGATTTTATGGTGTCAATTAACCTGAGTACAGGGCAATAGAGACTATCCTGACAGTAATGGGGAGGAAAAAGATTTTAAAGAAATCAAGATAGCCTCGTTGACTTGTAGGAAAATATTTAGTAGTAGAATATACATAATTGGAATTCCCAAAAGAGAAAAGGGGTAAGGAGATAAAGAGGATTTACAAGCTTGACGAGAAGTATCAACTCATTTTTTTTTTAATGCTCAACAAATCCTAGGTGCCTGGGTGGCTCAGTCAGTTAAATGTCCGACTTCGGCTCAGGTCATGATCTTGCGGTTTGTGAGTTTGAGCCCCGCATCGGATTCTGTGCTGACTGCTGAGAGCCTGGAGCATTGCTTTGGATTCTGTGTTTCCTCCTCTCTTTGCCCCTTCCATGCTCCTGCTGTGTCTCTCTGTCTCTCAACAACTAATAAACATTTAAAAAAAATTTAAACAAACAAATAAATATATAAAATGCTCAAAAAATCCCAAGCAAAATAAATACATAGACACACATACACAGGCAAATACAAGTAGGCATATCAGAGTCAAATTGTTGAAAACCAAACATAAAAATAAAAGTATAAAAGAAGAAAAAATGAAGCATTATATAGATTTAGATACATATGAGAACATCGGATATGAATAGCTGTCAAGTTCTCATCAACAATACATAAACCATAAAGAAATGGAATGACACCTTTAAGAAGCTGAAAGAAGAAAAATATCATATCAATTAGAATTCTATGTATCCATCAAAACTATCTTTCAAAAATGATGGTGAAACAAAGGACTTAAAATGGAACAATAACTGAGATAAGTTACTGCCAGAAGCCCTGCCCTCCAAGAAATATTAAAGGACATTATTTTTTTTTTTTAGTTTTTTAAATGTTTATTTATTTTTGAGAGAGAGACAGACAGACAGACAGACAGAGTGGGGGTGGGGCACAGAGAGGAGACCCAGAATCTGAAGCAAGCTTGCTCTCAGCTGTCAGCACGGAACTCGAACCCACGAACTGCTAGATCATGACCTGAGCTGTAGTCAGAGGCTCAACTGACTGAGCCACCCTGGCACAGGACATTATTAGGGATATTATTAAGGCTGATCGAAAATTATATTCAATGGAAACACACATTGTCATATATTCAAATGATGACATACTACTTAACGTATGGAATAAAGAAGAATGAATTAATGGAATGTTAACAAGTAATAAAGTATATCCTGTAATTTCACAGATATTATGCTGAATCTAAAAAGCCAGATGTGAAAGAGTACATCGTGTATGGAACATTTATATAAAGTTCTAGAGCAGACAAAACTAATCTATGGTGATAGAAATGTGAACAGTGGTTGCTTCCAGAATGTAGGATATAAATTGAAAGGGTAGGAGGTTACTTTTTTGAGCTATAGAAAAGTTCCATATTGTGACGGCTTTCTGAGTGACACAAGTATTTGGATTTCTCAGGGCTTATCAAACTGTATACCTAACCTCTGTGCACTTCACTATATGAATACTATTCAATGATGATGATGCTGCTGACAATAATAATAATAATAATAATAATAATAAATGGTTGTCTTTCCTTCTTTCTCCTCTTCCCCCTTCAATTTCCTGGTTGCCTCCCTCCAAACCTTCCCCTCTCAAGGACACTATTTTATTTTTGTGCTTTTTCAAATGTGACCTAGAGTCTGGTGGCTTTTAAAAGATTAATCGTTGCTCTTTTTCCCAGGAATATGATTATGAATTTAGAGTCACCATTTATGTAATTTTATCTCCTTGCCTAATATTTATTTGATTTTAAGAAATATAAGAATTTACACAAATGGATATGTTTCTTTGACTTCAACCAGAATGTTTCTCTTATTCCAGTTTAAAAAATTTTTTTAATGTTTATTTATTTTTGATAGAGACAGAGACAGAATGTGAGTGGGTTGGGGCAGAGAGAGACGGAGGCACAGAATCTGAAGCAGGCTCCAGGCTCCAAGCTGTCAGCACAGAGCCCGACTTGGGGCTCCAACTGACAAGCCGTGAGATCATGAGCTGAAGTCAGACGCTCAACCGACTGAGCCACCCAGGCGCCCCATCTCTTATTCCAGTTTTAATATTATTGTTCAAAGTGCTTTTTAAAAAATTAAAGCCCCTCCCTTTGACATTCTCCTTGGATCATGTTTGGAACTCACATGAGAAAGTTAGTCTCATAAGTTAATGGTAATATGTTGGTTTTAATGGAAACTGTGGTATTAGAGTTCCCTATTTTTCACTAGTAGTTGTAAATGATTGGTTCATTTGATATATGTATAGTCTGTAAATCAAGTCGACTCTAAAAATGGGAAGGTTCTCTCTACCAATTCTGTCCAAACAACTATACCAGGAGGCCAGGAGTTGAGCCCCTATTGTGTCATAAAGAGACACAGATTATAATTCTTCCATTCATACACAGAGACACACGGACACACGGTATAATTTATAAAGCCTAATGTAGACAACAAATTAAGCCTTAAAATTAGAAATACAAAAACATAACTGAATTTCAAGTATATTGTATTTATAAATTTAGGTCAAGTATCCTCTTCTATTAGGTTCAAAATGGTACACTCAACCAAATATTATATATATTATTTTGTGAAAAACATGAATTGGGGCACCTGGGTGGCTCAGTTGGTTAAGCTTCCAACTCTTTATTACAGCTTAGGCCATGATCTCACAGTTCATGAGATTGAGCCCCACATCTTGCCCTGTGCTGACAGCATGGAGCCTGGTGCAATTCTCTCCCTCTCTCTATCTATACCCATCCCTCTCTATCTCTCTCAAAATAAATAAATAAACATTATAAAAAACATGAATCTACAATAATCTCTCCCTCTTATGAGGACAAATACAATTAAAAATGAGAAAAATAGATGTTAGTTTTTCTTAATTAAAAAAAAAGAGAGAGACTCTCCCCCATCCTATTTCTTAGAGCACTTGCTTTAGAAAACTTGTAATAATGTGTATTTTCTCTGCTCCTTTGAAGTATCTGCATATCTTTTGAAAAGCTAACTAAGCCTCATGTCAGCTTTACCACCCCGGAATATTTTTCTAAAGAATTTGGGGGGAAAATGTCTTTAAAATGTAATCATCAAGGAAGATGGAACTCTTATCTCCCAGTTTCTATGAGAGGAGAGGAGTCTAGTTTCAGCTGGCATCTGGTTCCAAACCCACCTCTTTTCACAGATATAAGAAATTTATTTTTCCTTTGGATAAAGGTGATTAGCAAACACCGGTGGCTTTACCCAGTGAATTTAGGACAAACTATGTGTGACAAATAATGTTGTCAAGACTTCTTATTTGAAGAATAATTGTTTATTTTGAAAAAGGTATGCAATGAATTGTATCTGTTTGACTATATGAAACAGTAACATTTCTTTTTGTCTTTGTGATCTCTTTAGTGGATTGTCTGCAATGAGCATCTTATTCTGTTTTAATGCTTATTCAATAATAAAATTGTTTTCTTACTGTGCTACTTTTTGGACAGGTTATCTGGTTTGACTAGAGAGAGATTTTGCTTTTAATTACATTTCCTCAACCCCCCACACCCCACCTCTGCACTTCTGACAGACTAGTGGACTAAGGTTATCCCACAGAGCTTGAGTTTACATGTGTACAGGCCAGAGACAAGTTATCATTTCAGTAAACCTTGCAGTTCCAACCCAGATTCCCAGGGAAGGATTGATGCTTCATAAAATGTATTAACTACATGAGAATACTCCTGATTTTACAAAGAAAAAAGAAATTAAGAAATTAAGTTTTAGGATAGTTAAATATCTTGAAGCAGAATTAAATATATATTTTTAGTCTGCAATGCCATGGAACTTTGGAACTTCATGGCAATATTCTTTATTGAATGTTGAACCAAACATGATTATTTGTTTAGATGTCTAGCTATGGATTCTTTAATGTGATGCATATTAATTTAATCATCTAAATACGAAGGGTTTTTTTCTTTTGAAGCTAAAATTTACTGAGTGAAAAAATTATATAATAATAGTATTGCTTCACAGACCATTGTAGGGAATCTTTATTCTTTGTCTGAGAGTACTCTCAAGAAGAATTAAAGTTGGTTTGCCAAAGGGCATATAGATAGAACATGAACAATAAGGTTACACGTTTATAAGAATCCCTGACCTCTTTCAGTAGACATGAGAAGACAATATGAATTCTAAAATTTTATACTTCATTCAAAATAATCTTTCAGTTTGAGTAAGATGTCTGGCGCTCAGCATGGTTAAATTATATGATAAAAAGACCAGCATCAAACTTATTGAAATAATTTTTTCTAGACTTGTTTTACAAAATATTTCTCCCTGTCACCTCTTCTAAGATTTTTTGAAGTTTTTTAACTGAATGGAAATATCTTCAAGGTAAGGAGTATAATTTGTAGCCATAGGTAGCAAAATCACATAGCAAAAGTATCAGCAAACTTGAATTCAGCAAAGTCATGTACCTGTTCTGCCTTTACAGCTAAGAATTACTGTGATCCTGTGAAAGTAATTTCATCTCCTGTACCTTTATTACTTCATGTGTAAAATAAAAGCATTGCACCAGAAGTGTTTTCCAACTGTGTGTTTTTCAAGTGTTCTGGTGATGCCATTCCAAATTAATAAAAGAGCAATGACAGAGAAATAACATAGTGATGGAAATATAAACACAAACTATAGTGTGGCGATTCTTTGTTCAAGTAACATTCCTGGCTAATCAAAGGAAAGCAAATTTTCTTTATGATTGCTTTTTTTGTCTCATCTGTTCAGATATTGACATAAGAATGTGATGTCTATATTTTTCTCTTTCTTTCATATATTTGACCTTTGATATTTCTTTTTTCTTAATTTTTCTAAAGAGAAAGTCACTTACTTTATAAGTTAACATGAGGACATGTGCAATTGAATGTGCTTTTCCATTTTCAGTGACCTTTTCCTGGTAAATGCATTAAAGTGCATTGTCTGTATACTCAGGAGCTGCTCAGGAGGCTTAGTGAGTCCAGGAATTTCTGAAAGGTCATAGATTTTATTGCTATTCATTTGACAGCTTTTTTTTCTTACTTTGAATCTACTCCATAAAACTCATTGTTAGTCAATAGATTAATTTATATATCTTGGATCTTTACATCCAATTATTTACCACTATAATTGAGATTCTTTACTGTTGGGACATCTGGCTGGCTCAGTCTGTAAAGCATGCAACATTTTTTTTTTTTTTTGACAGTGAGAAAGAGAGAGAGAGAGAGAGAGAGAGAGAGCGCAGGCATGTGCAGGAGGGGCAGAGGGGAAAGGGAGAGAGAAAGAATCTTAAGCAGGCTCCACGTGCAGTGCAGAGCCCCACATGGGGGATCCATCTCACAACCATGAGATCATGACCTGAGCTGAAATCAAGAGTGGGATGTTTAACTGATTGAGCCACCCAGGCACCCCTCATGGGACTCTTGATCTGGGCATTGTAAGTTCAAGCCCCACGTTGGGTATAGAGATGACTTAAAAATAAAAAAAAAAAAAAGAAATTCTTTTACTGTTAAAATAATTTGGGAAAATTCTATTTCTCAATAAGGATAATAATTCCATCAAGGAGACACATGTGCAAAGGATGTCATAAACTTGAAACAAGTCAACTATACTCTAAGGTGGATCTAATCCTTTTTCTGTTTTGCCTAACATGATCATGATCCCAAGGTGCTAATTTGATCGTGCTTTTTTTTTTCCTTTAACAAGTCAACTGCTTGATAGGGTTATCCATAATTTTAAAGGTAAGTATATCATGCTCTAAATGAATAAAACATATCAAAATCAACATTTTCTGGCTTCAAAAGTAAATTCACATTTATGTTAAAATCCTGAAAATGATCTAGCTCTACTTCCTGTATACACTGTCATGAGTTTTATGAAATTAGTTGCATATTTTGGTAAAGGTTCATCAAACTTGCAACTCTCAACACACTTGACAATTTCAGACTGAAAAGATTAAATAGCTTTATTATTAATCATGGTGTCAAGGCTAATAAACCACTCTTACATTTATAGAAAAAGAATGTTTTATTATTGAGTCTATACTGAAATTTAAAAATCATTTTTCAGTTTTTCAATGTTTGTTTATTTATTTATTTATTTATTTTGAGAGAGTGCACATGAGTGGGGGAGGGGCAGAAGAGAGGTTGAGAGAGAGAATCCCAAGCAGGTGCCATGCTATCAGTGCAGAGCCTGACATGGGGTACAATCTCATGAACCATGAGATCATGACCTGAACCGAAATCAAGACTCAGATGCTCAACTGACTGAGACACCCAGGCACCCCAAAATCATATTTCATTTTAAATGCTTATTCTAAGCATACTATAGCTATATTTAGTAGCACCTTCATTAACAGTTCCCAGTTTACAATTTTAAGTCTTCCTTGGTGGCACTAATTAGAGACTGAAGTCTTTAGAGATATTGTTAAGAATGCCTGCAGTGTTCTCTTGGTAAGAGCTTTGTCTTTGCTGACCCTTTTTTGTAACTTTTAAAAATCTGCAGAGGAATTCTCTATGTCTTTAAAACAGTTCATTTGATGAATCAAAAGAGAATAGTAGATCTTTCTCCAAAATTCATTTAATTTAGATTTAATAGCTCTGTTAAAATTTTAATTGAGTTTTAACAGACCATAAGATTTTAATAGTCAATTTGTTGAGAAAATTTCTGTGAAAAAGAAATCTCATTTTCCCCACACCAGTATTATCAATAATAAAAATAATTAAAGCTAATCAATTATTTACTATGTTCTAGGCTCATATATTTAAACATATAGGTGATACACATAAAAATAACACTGTTCTGTAAAGTACAAACTTGTCATGACTAATTTGACCTAAGGTACCATTGAACCACCGATTCAGGTAGTAAGATGTGCCATTTCTATGTGCCACCAACAAAGAAAACAAAGCTGACAAAGAAATTATTACATCAACTTTAAGATACAACAATTACAATTAGTGATGGTATCTATCATTCCCGTTTTGCATATAAAGTCACTGTATGAGGAACTGCAGGGTTCTACAACTTGCCTAACATTCACAAAGCTAGTGAGTGGCAGAGCTTACAGTCTCGCTTCAGGGTCTTCAGGCATTAACCACTACCTCACACTGTCTCCGATACAAAAAGCACATAATTTAAACCTGTATCAGAATCCAAAATATCTGGAAGAGAACAACAAAGCCAAATCTGGTTGGGTTCTGATAAAAAAAATCATTCTGGTATCTGACATTTTAAAATCAGAAAGGAACTCATTTGGGAAAAAAAATATCATGCGGCATATGGTTTTTAGGTCAAGTCAGCTGTAAAAAAGATATTTTATACTGATTTAATTTTTTTAATTTGGTTGATAATGTGATGTTTTATTTAAATGGAATGGTGGAAATTATTAATCAGAACCAGCAGGTTGCAAGGCAGGACATATACTTATGATCTAATTTTTGTAATATGTATATGTATATATATATGCACACATATGTACAGAGAAGGCTCCAGAAGGGTATTTATAGTAGGAGGCTGGTAAACCTGCTTGGGGAATGGTGCTTAATTTCTAGCACTTGCTGATCGTAAATATGCCCACTATGGCAATCAGCCATATGGCAATCAACACAATACCAATACAATGTCACTGAACGCACAACTGGAGAAGATGTGCACAATTAGGTCTAGAAGACAGTAGGAACCAGTTAAAGCATACCTCTGGTTATGCGCTAAGGTATTAACTGTGGTACTCTCTGGGTGAGGAAAATGTGAAGTTTTGAGTTTTTGTTTTTTTTTTCTGCTTATCTATGATGTCATTTGTTTTACAAATGCAAATTGTTTATGTATATATGTTTATGCGGGGCCATGGGCGTGTGCATGTGCACACACAGCCAACAAGGCAAAGACTTTTGTCTCCCTAACTCTCCTTACTCTATGGAATGTGATAGCATTACCTTATAAATCAAGGAATTGGAACCCATGTATCAAAAGGAATATTGTTTTAATGAAGTAAGGGGTTTTAGTCCTCAAAAATGTTTCATAAAAATTGTTCAAAATGGCTCAAAAAAGCAATCTGAAAAGCAGTCAAAGGACAATTATTTTGTGGTCCATGCTTAGGAAATACTAAGAAGTTTATTTCTGGGCGTTAATTCCTTCTGCTTGTATGACAAGTATTCATAAAGTGCATTTGTTCAAGAGTACTTCTAATATTTTCCTTTTGGATAGTACACTAAAGTAACAAAAATCTCCAAAAGGAATATGGATATAGCATGTTTCAAGATTTGTTTTCATTGGTGAAAAAATCTTCATAATTTAAAAAATATATTCAGTCAATCATGCCATTTATGGCAGAAAGGGTCTAGTAAAGTAGTTAAAAAAATGTGAAACATTTATGACTCATTGTTCCCCAGGAGTATTCCCCAGATCCTTAGAGTCTTATTCTTGAAAAAGTCTTGAAAATCAATGAGACTTAGCCATAAGATGGAAACATCACTTCAGTGACCTAAACCAACTTTTTGCAAAATACTTTAAATCCAAATGGTAAATTATCTCCACAATCTGAAGTTTATCTCTAATGGAAGAATTACTGCTGGGACAGTGAGTCACTCTCAAAAAGGTAGGTATCATATGTATTGGACAAACCATTTCTACCTAAAACATTGGTTTAACCTACCTTAAAACATTGGTTACGAACAGTCTGTCTCAAGCACCATTTTACTAAACTGCTATTTCTTCCTAAATCTTTGCAGTGTGGAAATAAAAGAACTTCTGTTTGTTGTTTAGCACTTACATATGAAAAGCCTTTTCCATATTTATAAGCTTTTGCCAAATTAAAGGCAGAATTCAGAATATATCTATATGATTTGTTCCCATCATGGACTTGTGCATATATCTACACTGTCTCCTCATCATACATATGGAAATGAATTAAATGTATTTAAAGACATGAAATCTCAAAAAAATATGCTTCAGGAATTTTGAAGATTAAGATTCTCTCATGATTGAGTACATCTATTTCCGGGGAAAAGACTTTTCATGTGTAATCTAAAAGAAAATGGGAATATATACAAATTATGCAACCTAAATAATGCTTTGTAAAGAAGAAAGAACAATACACATTTAATAAAAATGCAGATATGAAGCCAGGCAAGGTACAATTTCAGCCATAATTTTAAACTACCCACTTAGCCTCAAAAATTTGCCCATTAGCAGTTCATCTTCCTGTTCGCTAGCATTCAATGGTGGTGGACGTTGAGGGGCTTTTAGGAGTGAGGAGGGAAAATTACATAAAACTGAATTATTTATTTCTGAAAAGTGAATTACTTTCTGCTTTTCATCTCTCTAGAATAGTCGTGTTGGTTAGGTTTATGTTGTTTTACTTCAGAAGCACAATACCTGACAATTCCCATTGTGTATGAAAGAAATACAACATTACGATGAACCCTACATTATTTCGCCATAAGTATAGAATGCTAATTATTTCTTTATAATTTTGAAGTGCTTTTTGTTATTTCTTAATAAATTTTTAGAGCTTTTGAGTTGAAAATATCAATCTTAGTTTAGCTCAGACTGAATGGGGTGATGGGAGAGATGCTGAGTTGCATTTTAAGACAATGGTACAATGACCAAATGAGTACAATGTCCAACATATCCGGGGTGAGTTTTGTTTGTTTGCTTTGGGTTTAATACAATTAAGCCATTAAATTGGTACTCTCTACATAGGAGTGTGCCAGATGCAGATTAAAACTTTAACATTCAAACATATAAAATATCTGGTCCTGAAGAAAATGGAAAATGTTTCTATTTGAATGAATCTTAAAACCTGAATTTTAAGTTCGTATTCTCTTGCATGTTTTCATATTCTGAGCTTTATGCCTAAACGCGCTTTAGAACTGCTTTGGGTCAAAGTGCAAACTTGCAAACTTGGCTTCTGCAGGCTCTGCATCCCCATTCATTGCCAATACTTTCTCTTCCTCATACACTCATCTGTGTGTGTGTGTGTGTGTGTGTGTGTGTGTGTGTGTGTGTATGCACCCAGGATTTAAAGAAAGGTTAATCTTAATCCAAAACAATACCAATAGCCAACCACCAAACATATCACTTCTTAGCATTTGGTTTTTTTGTTTTTGTTTTTTCCTTATACCTGTGAACTCCAGCAAGAGGTTGGCCTTGATGTAGCAGCACCAAACTTGGGGAAGATAAGGATAGAGGCATGGGACTGAATACAGAGACGTTAATGAAATGAATGGAGAGACTCTACTATATTTCCAACTCTCAGCTCCCCAAATCTTCTCTCAATAACAGCACCCAGAAACCTCTGGACAACAGCCCAAGATTAGACTTATAGCAACTGACTTCACAGTCTCTCAATTAACTGTCAGGTACTTTGGATGAATGCTGTCCTCATTCTTCTTTGGCTCTGCCCCCCTGTGCCCCGGCTGACTGCCTCCCTCTATCCCCCAATCCCCACCTCATCGGTATCTCTTAATCCATTTGGGCTCCATTCTCCAGGTAAGGCTACCTCTTTTTGTGGATGTCTTTCTTTTCTTCTCAGGCTCTGATGCCAGCTCTGACTCTCATACTGTGCTCCCAGCCACCATGGCCCCTCACCATCCCCCCCAGTACAGATGCCCATCTTGTCTTCTCCTACCTAATGACTTGAGGATTGAATTGTTTAGTAAAGGAAAGAAAGAGAAACAAGAAGAATAGTATATCACTTTTAATTTTTTGTTGAATAAGCTCATCTCATGACAAAACCTAATGCAACTTTTGTCTCTTGCTAACTCATTAAAATTTATTCAGTAGGGGAATATTTGCATCTTCTTTTAGATAAAAACCTAAAGAGATTACCCTATCAATTTTCTCTTTGACTCGTGTGTTAAGATTATCATCATGAACTGAATGTGTCTCCCTTCCATGCCACAAATACATATGTTGAAATATAATCCCTATTGTTGCAGTATTTGGAGAGTGCTGTCCCCTCATGAATGGGATCAGTGCCTTTATAAGGAGAGGTCAGAGAGCCAGCGCCCTCTTTTTCTGTCCTGTGAGGATGCAAGCAGTTGGCAGTCTGCAAACTGGACAAGAGCTGTCACCAGAACCCAACCACAGTGGCACCCTGATCTCTTCCCAGCCTCCCCAAACTGTGAGAAATAAATTTCTGTTGTTTATTACCCAGGCTATAGTAATTTGTTATAGAAGCCCAAGTTGACTAACACACTTGTGATTCTCTCAATTCACAAGGTTAAGTCACAAAAAATCTCCGTTTATTAGAATGCCCAGTTCTATATAGAAATGTAGTAATCAAGTTTCAAATTTGATTTACTGTGAGATCTTCTCTCTGTCCTATGACTACAGGAAATAATGACTCACAGTTGGCCTCTGTTGGGGATCTCTGTGTTGTGTATCTTCACCCTTTCCAAACCCCTGCCCACTCAGCTTCGGATCTCTCTAGAGTCAAGGTAGTAGTGGAGAGGAGAGAAGAGAGCAGGAGAGGCGACTCTGGGCACTTTTTATACTGACTTTACTCTCCCTGACCCAGTAGGTGTTGAAATTGGCCCTGTGGGGGCTCTTTAGAGTGGTGGGAAGTTGATGGATTAAGGAGAATGGATTAAAGTTTTATATATCACTGGAGAGAGCCAATTGCAGAAATATCATAGAATTGCTGGGAAATATTAAGGGCCAATTGATGTTCTCTATCAGAAATCTTTATAAAATTCTATACAATTATTCAAAATAATTCAATGTGCTGTTATTGTGCATTACTGCTAACTGACCCCTTTTATGCCTCTGCCACTGGTAACTCTAACCAAAGGATCCACTGCACATATGAACGAAAAAGAAATCCCCTTCCCCAAATCACTGTGAGCTATGATTTTTTATTATACCTAAATGCATTTTTATCCTTTACAATTGAAAATTAGTAGGTAACATGATATTTTAAAAATTTATAATTCTTGATCTACTTAGTTATATTAAGCTTTTAGCAGAGAATATCTTATAAATATTGAAGCCACATAAAAGTTTAACATTCTTAACCCTTAAATGAAGGAGAAAATTGAACTACAGAACTAAAAGTTTCATGAAGTTGCAATTATTCAAATAAATTTCAAAAAACTGTCCTTGGATCTCAAGCCTAATCTTAGGCTGCAAGTCCAAAAATAGGAAACAAAGACCTTGGACATAAAAATACAATGAGACCTGCAGCTCGTCCCTCATGGTAGGAATGACTAGTCTAGTTCATGTCCCCATGGCTGGCAGTAACCACTTTAAAACATGCTGTATAGTAATATAATATATAGTGATATATTTAGTAATATATATATATATACAATATATATTATAATATATTACAATATATATATATACAATATATATAGTAATATAATATATAGATATATATAGTAATATATATACATATATATACAATATATATTACAATATATATATAGAATATATATATACAATATATATTACTATATATATTGTTCTGTAAATCCCTAAGAAACCTATGATCAGAACATTTGCTGTCATTTTCAAAGCTTTACATCATTAAACTGGTGAAAGACATGTATATAATATATACAATATATGCACAGCAAAAGGTTCATATTCAGAATGAGAAAATAACCACCTCTAAATCAAAAATAAAAAGAAGGAAAACAACAAAAAACGGACAAAAGACTCTGGTAGGCATTTCACAAAAGAATATATTTAAATAGCAGGTAAGTATTAAGAAGGTATCAAGCCTTTGCTAAATTCAAAGTATAACTGTTTTTAGGTACTACTACACACTTACTAACATGTATGGAGAAAATATGTAGCAGTTGGAGGTCTACACATTGCTAGTGAGACTGTAAATTGGTAAAAGCTGTTTGGAAAACAGTCAGTACATTCCAAATATAAAGCTAAATATATATGTGTGTGTGTGTGTGTGTGTGTGTGTGTGTGTGTGTGTGTATAAATGGCTTCCATATGACTCACCAGTTCCACTTTTAAGTGTATACCCAAGATAAGTGAGAGCAGTGTCTAGCAAAACACCTGTGCAAGAATCTTCAGAAGGATTAATCACAGAAGCCAAAACCTATACCTTGCTCAAATACCTATCAACAGTTGAATGGGTAAATATAACAATGCTTATTCATACAATGAAATACCACTTAGCAATAAAAATGACCAAATGGTTGCTACTTGCAACAATGTGGATGCATTTTATTGATACCTTGATAAGCAAAATGAGTCAAACAAAAGAGTACATAGTATATGATTTCATTTATATAAAGTTCAAAAATAGGCAAAACTATGTTTAAATTATGTTGCTTTAAGTCAAGAAAAGTGTTTATTTCTGGGTGTGGGTGTGGGTGTGGGAAATGTTCTAAATCTTGCTGCGTGTGATGGCAGGTGTATACAGGTGTATACATTTGTGCACTATATTATAACTCAAAAGTGTAACTTTTACATCTTATTTCTTAAGACTTCTTTTTTTTCAAAGAAGTTTTAGGTTCACAGCAAACATAAAAGCAAGGTAGAGAGATTTCCCAAATATCCTCCGCCCTCATACATACGTAGTTTCTTCCATTATCAGTCCTCCCCCTCACAGTCGAGTAATACATTTACTACACCTACGTTGACACTCAAAGTCTATAATCACTCAAAGTCTATAGTTTACATTAGAGTTTACTCCTGGTTATATGTTCTATGGGTTTGGAGAAATATATAATGATATATGTACATCATTAAGGTATCACACATAGTATATTCACTGTCTTCAAAATCCTCTGTACTTAACCTATTCAATCCTTCCCCTCTATCCAACCCCTTGAAACCACAAATCCTTTTGCTGTCTCCATAGTTTTGCCTTTTTAAGAATGTCATATAGTTGGAATCACACATATGTAGCATTCCTTTCCCTAGTAATATGCATTTAAGTTTTCTATAATTTATTTTCATGGTTTAATAGCCCACTTATTTTTAGTAAGAATAATATTCCATTGTCTGGATGTACTATATTTTATTTATCCATTCACCTACTGAAAGATGTCTGTGTTACTTCTAAGTTTTGACAGTTATGAATAAAGCTCCTATAAACTTCCATATGTAAATTTTTCTGTGGACATAAGTCTTCACAAGTAGTATGACTGCTGGATCATAGGGTAGAGAGCGTGTAGTTTTGTAAGAAACCTTGATACTGTCTTCCAATATGGCTGAACCATTTTGCACTCCCACCAGCAAAGAATGAGAGTTCCTGTTGCTTCACAACCCTACCAGCATTTGGTGTCATTGGTGTCTGGATTTTGATTTTGGCCATTTTGATGGGTGTGTAGTGGTATCTCATTGTTGTTTTAATTTACTGATGACATGTGGTCAGGAAGGTTCTTATTTGTTTGTTTCTTATTTTGTTTTGGGTTTTAGGTTTCATTTAAATTCTTGTTAGTAGCTAGAATGTATGGAACCACAAAAGACCCTAAATAGACAAAGTTACCTTTAAAAACAAAGCTGGAGGCATCACAATTCCGGATTTCAAGTTGTATTGCAAACCTGTACTGATCAAAACAGTATGGTACTATCACAAAAATAGACACATAGATCAATGAAACGGAATAGAAAACCCAGAAATGAACCCACAATTATATGGTCAATTAATCTTCGACAAAGGAGGTAAGAATATGCAATAGGAAAAACAACCTCTTCAACAAATGGTGTTGGGGAAACTGGACAGCTATATGCAAAAGAATGAAACTGAACCAGTTTCTTGCACCATACATAAAAATAAATTCAAAATAGATTAAAGACTTAAATGTGAGACCTGAAACCATAAAATCCTAGAGGAGAACACAGGCAAAACTTCTTTGACATCACATTGACATTGTCTCCTGAGTCAAGGGAAACAAAAGCAAAAATAAACTATTGGGATTTCATCAAAATAAAAGTCTTCTGGGGGCAACTGGGTGGCTCAGCTGGTTAAGCGTCCAGCTCTTGATTTCGGTTCAGGTCATGATCTCACGGCTCTCAATTTCCAGCCCTGTGTGGGGCTCTGCACTGACAACACAGAGCCTGTTGGGATTCTCTGTCTCCCTCTTTCTCAGTCCCTCCCCCACTCATTCTCTCTCTCTCTCTCTCTCTCTCTCTCTCTCTCTCTCAAAAATAAATAAACATTTAAAAATATTTTTAAAATAAAAATAAAACAAATTAAAGAAAAATAAAAAGCTTCTGTATGGCAAAGGAAAAACAATCAACAAAACTAAAAGGAGTATCTTTCAATATGGTTATTTGCCACCTGTATATCTTTTTTGGTGAGGTGTCTCTTAACGTCCTTGCTCATTTTTGAAAAGTGTTTATTTACTTATTTTGAGTGAGAGAGTGTGAACAGGGGAGGAGCAGGGAGAGAGGGAGTCCCAAGCAGCCTCCTTATCACTAGCACAGAGCCCAATGCAGGGCTCAGTCTCATGAATGGTGAGATCATGGAGTCAGGTGCTTACCAGACTGAGCCACCTAGGTGCCCTGGTTTTTGTCCATTTTTAAATTGGGTTGTTATTTTTCTTATTATTGAATTTTAAGATTTCTTTTTGCATGTTTTGGATAATACTCCTTTACAGACATGTATTTTGCAAAACACTAATATTTTTTAAAAGTAATAGATCTTTGAAAATTTGTAGATTGTGTCAAGACTCATGCATGAAAAGGCTTAGATGGCCACATCAGAAGTGTCTCAGACTCTTGTTTCAGTGATATTTTAGCCCAATGATATTCAAAGCATTAGACTGAAATTATTTATATCGATGTGAATCCCTGATAGAACAGTTGGCTCTGAAGTCATCTAACATTTTGTAGCAAAGCTGTGCCCTCTTCAATAAGTACATCATCACCATCTGAAAACCAACATATATCTTTACATTTGTAAGTAGTGAATTCTAAATGTCTTACCATGGAGGACCTATGGACTGGGCTATCCAAGTCCTTACTGTAAATTGGGCATTAGCAGATCCATCTGCCACATCACTGAAGATGCCCAGAAGCACTTCCTGTGCTCGTCCCTGAAAAATTTGATCAGGCCCTGAATGGCACAAGGAACTTGTCCATCTTTTTAACATGATACAGCTATCCTACAACTGACCTTCTCTTTGGCCCCTCACCTAGAATTCCCTAAGTACTGTTAATTGATAAGAAAAAAAACATTTTAACTCTGGTTTACAGAGAAGGCTGCGCAGTATGCAAGCACCAACCAAGAGGGGATCTTTTTAGCATTATTTCCTAAACACAAATGCCCTGAAGAAAAGTGAAGAAGAGAAATCCTGCCTGTGGGAATAACTATGCAGTATGTGTCATTTTAATGGGAAATCGAAATAGCCTGAGGTAAGGACCTATACTTCTAAATGGACAATGGCTAAACTACCGGTCACTTAATGGGGACAGAATAAGGGCTTGGAAGCAATGTGACTAAGAAATTTGGGAAAAGAATGCACAAATGAGTCTAGAGCACTAAAAATGAACCCAGAGAATAAGAAAATTTGTGCCCCTTGTGAGTGGTCTTAAAAGAGCCTCCTTTCAGAGGATATTTCCTCTAATCAAGAAAACAAGATGGTCTTTCGTACATGTTTCAGACATTCTTCTTTAACATTCACACCTCTGTTCCGTCAGTGGACTCATAAATACATTGGCAAGTTGACAAGTCAGGTCAGGCTTCCATGGGCTCTACAACATTGGACTTTGCCATTACCCCGATGAAATGTCTAATGCTTCTGTTGAGAACCCAATGATAGCAATAGGAGCTACTGAACTTGAGAGAGGATTGCTTGATTACTAAATATCATGTATGTCATCATTGTATTTCATAAAATATTTCTTCTGACCAAGGGAATAACTTTTCAGAGAAAGAATAAGTCAGAGAAAGATACTAAGTCCATATAGTATGCTTTCTTCCTACCACTTACACCATAATCTGGAAGCAGATATTGAATATTCCATTATGGTGCTATGTGTGAAGACAATACTTTTCAAGGTTAGTGCATTGATTCAGGATGTGTTATCTAGCAGCTTTTCCTTCCATAGTCAAATTTTAAAGGCTCTGGACTTTAGGGATGAAAGCATGAAGAGCAACTATTATTACTCACATAATTATTTATTCACAAAACTTCCTTGTTGTCTTTTACTTTGGGCTGTACTCATAGGAGTTAGTATTAAAAAAAAAATTGGAGACGGGGGAGCACCTGGGTGGCTCAGTCAGTTAAGCATCCAACTTCGGCCCAGGTTATGATCTCACAGTTCATGAGTTCGAGCCCTACGTCCAGCTCTGTGCTGACAGCTCAGAGCCTAAAGCCTGCTTCAGATTCTGTGTCTCCTTCTCTCTCTCTGCCCCTTCCCTGCTCACACTCTGTCTCTCTCTCAAAAATAAATATTAAAAAAAATAAAGAAATGTTTTAACGAATTCTACCAGAGAACAAAGTAGCTGCACTGAATTGAAAGTTGAGATTCTCACCTAACCTTTTTTGTGCTTTATGACTTCATGACCCTGGGTGAAACAGTTAAAAAAGGAATTTCTGTGTTGGTTTGCAGTAATTATCACTGCTACCAAGATGAAACATAGTTTCAGAGAAACTAGGAGAATAAAGAAGTAGGGGAAACCCCTTGTAACTTTACCTTGAAAGTCTAGGTTCAGTATTAAAGATAAATAAAAGTTCAGATCTCTACTAATAAAGTTGACTTACCATTATGAGCAAAGAACCCTCAAGAAACTGGGGTGCTGGACAAATGCTAACCAAATACCAAATAAATATTCCAGGAGGGTAATCAGAAATTCTCAAAGAAGGCCACTTACAGAACACCACTGCAAAAAACATTATTAGAAGTGAGCACTGCAGCCTATCCCTGAATTTATTTTCTTGATGGAATTGGCAAATGTCTAGTTGTTTTAACTAGTTCTCGTTTTATTTCCTTAGTCTTTTTGCCTGAAATAATAGATAATAGTTACGTATTTATAAGTATATATTTAAAGATAAAGTAAGGGTGAAGAAAATTTGTTTTAGTCCACAGATTTACTGTCAGGGTTGTAGCAGGACTAGAGGAAGGATGGCTATTGCTCAGAGGTGATAGACTTGGGGTCTCTTCCCTTTGCAGAGTGGATAAACACCTTTTTAAGCTACATGGACAGTAGCTACTGTATTACACAGGAGACATTTTTAGAAGTGTTTACATGGGAAGATGACCTGTGGATGTTATATTATTAAAAGCAGAGACTTGTGTTAGCGTTTGTTTTATTTATAGCTAACTAGTATGAAGTCCTCAATCCTAATGGACTGAATTTCCAATTTCCTATTATGGAATTACTCTGAATCCTTCAAAGTAATTCATTAACAGTTCATTGTTTTCATGGATAACAAATTATCTTAGCCTTTACTTCATCTTTAAATATTTGTCAATCTTCTTTGAATCTCTAGCACCTATCACAGTGTCTAGCATATGACAAATAGTTACAAAATGTTTGTTGAACTGAACTATAGTCAGTCATCCGCATGATGAAATTTTGAACCTGTCTTGTATTTTTGTTGCTTAATTAACTATGTAGTATTCAGAGAATGAATCCCGTATTGGTTCTGAATTCTTTTAGAATTTTTGTTGTCACAGAATATGAGATTTCTTCCGGACATTCCATAAAAAGTCAAAAAGAGGAAGTGACTCTGTAGGACAAAAAAAATGTGTTTTACACCCATAATTCTAGTTAGTCACACAAGAATATCATCTGCAACTGTATTTTTATGATGAAGTTCTAATTTTGCCTATTTTTTTGTGTATTTCTAATGGTTCTTGCTTTGATATCTGTGGCAATGCTGTTCATCACAGAAGACTTAAAATGTTATTTTTGTTATTAATTATATACACAGGAATGAATGACTTCTGTTCCTTCATACTTTTAGTTTAAATTCTATCTCACCTGACATGAAATACCAAGGAAAATGCAGTTTGTCATAGGTAATCAGAATTTTTCTCTTGGCCATTGAGCCACTTGATCTGTAAATCACTCAAAGTTTTCCCTCCTACTTACATTATTGGAATTGTAATCTTGCTTCTAAGTTTTAACTTCTTCCTGAATTAATCTGTATTCAGATTATCTTTATTCTCTGAAATTATTTATGGTTAGTTGTCTTATTTCTCTTATCACTTTTGACAAATAACAAGTTATTCTTTTTCACCTCTCTTAAGACAGTAAGATCTCTCTCTTTCCTTAACTATTTGACTATGCATTTATCCTAATAGTGGACTCTTCATTAAATTGTCCTGGCTTCTCTATGCTACACATTGCCAACCTTTCTGTTTCCATTCCCCATCCCTTAAGAAAATTTACCTCACATTTAAGAGGAAGACTCACTTTTGTTTTGCAGAATGGCAATCCAAATTTCACCCTAACATAATTTTCTTACTAAATTTATTCCCGCCCCTTCACGACATGATTTATGTAATGAAGAAAATGGGAAGTGTTTCAAAGGTAGGAGCTAAATGGAAAAGTAAAAAAAAAAAAAATGTAAATAAATGCTAATCACATTTGTATAAAATTACCAACGCCTTTTCTTTCTTACCCTACACATTCTTTTTCTTACTTATTTATATCCTATCCCTATTTATATCTGATTCCTCACCTTTGCTCAATTTAATGTTGCACAGAATTATTTATTAGACAGACAAAACATTTTGCTCTGGCCAGTCTCTAGTTTATTTTTTGCTTGTTACCTTCAAGTACTACTTTCCCTATATCTCTGAACTTTTTCCAATAGACATCCAAGTATCACTCCCCCAACTCTAACTTATAGATATGCAGAAGTCGAGATAATTTTTAAAACCTCACTTCATAGGATAATGCTGATGAATCATCTTCCAAAGACCAACTGGTCTTTGTGGCAATCATTTGATGCATCCCAGTAGTCCAGTGTCTGGTTCTCCAAATAACATCCAATTAAACCAAAATTAAAAAGGTGAATCAGGGGCGCCTGGGTGGCGCAGTCGGTTAGGCGTCCGACTTCAGCCAGGTCACGATCTCGCGGTCCGTGAGTTCGAGCCCCGCGTCAGGCTCTGGGCTGATGGCTCGGAGCCTGGAGCCTGTTTCCGATTCTGTGTCTCCCTCTCTCTCTGCCCCTCGCCCGTTCATGCTCTGTCTCTCTGTCCCAAAAATAAATAAACGTTGAAAAAAAAAAAAAAGGTGAATCAGGGGTCTATGACATAGTTCAAATCATAGGTGTGATTTATTTTTAAGACTGCAGAGTGATTTAGAAAGGTAGTTTGGTAGACGCTTTCAGCTTGACAAAGATGTAAGAATCTTAAAAATACTGTCGCATAGCATTCCGACAAATCCAGAACAACTCTTAAGTCTAGAAAAACAAGCATATTTTAAAATTAACTTTGAGGGGTGCCTGGGGGCCTCAGTCGGTTAAGCGTCCAACTTCGGCTCAGGTCATGATCTCACGGTCCATGAGTTCGAGCCCCGTGTCGGGCTCTGTGCTGACAGCTCAGAGCCTGGAGCCCGTTTCAGATTCTGTGGCTCCCTCTCTCTCTGCCCCTCCCCTGTTCATGCTCTGTCTGTCTGTCTCAAAAATAAACGTTAAAAAAAATTAAAAAAAATTAAAAATAAAATTAACTTTGAGTCTGGCTTTTGTTGAATGCAGTTAGAGTCATAGGAAACCAGTTTTCCAAAGATATGTGTTACAGAATATGTTGCAACTTATACCAAATTTATTGAGATTTTTCAAACTGCAAGATATTTTTTAAGCTCCCAAATTTCTATGGGTAGAAAGCTGCTTAGCTGCCAAAATAGTCCATCTCTTACAAAAAAAAGAAGGACATTACATAAGTTGAAATCAAGAGTCTAGATGGTAAAGTCAAGAGCCATGGAGAACAAAGGGATCCCCAGGGGTTAGTACAAAACAGTGGACCAAGGAACCATTTCCACAGAGTGGAAATGGACACTAACTGAGGAGCATTTCTTCTCCATGGATCAGGGCAGCAATGTTTTATCCAGTGGAATTTCAGAATTGCAACAGAGCAGTGACTGTGCATGCTTCTCGTGGGGCTCTTTGACAATGACAGTATCTTTTCTGGCTATGCTATCCACATCTCACCACTGCATATTGGGTGGGGTGGGAAAGGGGCAGATAACTTGTCTTTTTAGTTAATAGATCTCTAAAATATGGAGAGATTTGTCTGGACATAATATGGGTCATACAGTTCTGGGCTTTGTAACTGACGCCATAATTAAATTAGTCTTTTGGGAATCCTTGAGTACAGCAGAAGCACATTTCACATGTGAGAGGAATGTGAAACACCATGGCAGACGGGCAGACTGTAACAGAATGCAAAAAATGGCCATAAATTATTCTCTTCCCCAAATTCATGCCTCTTTGCAATTTGCAATGTCATTTTTCAGCTACTTCCATCAAAAGATGGAAACTATTTCTTCATCCCGTAAGCTGGACTGGACTTTTTATCTCTTTGGCAAGTAAATCAAATGTAGGGGAAGCAACATGACATCAGTTCTGAAGCCAGGCCTCAAGACACTTTGCACACTTTTGTTTACACTTTTAGAACTCCACTGAGTTACCATGTGAACAACCCTAGTTGAATGTGTTGCATGAGTGACACATTATCTACACACCCCTATTTTAATTGCAGCTAACTTCTGGCCAGTTCCCAGAAGCAGAGCTACTTAATTTGACGAGGCAACTTCAGATGTATCAGTGATCCCAGCCATGACCAGAACTGCCCAGTGGAGTCCAGACTAAATAACTTCTGGCCATGATAAGTGGTTATTGTGAGATGCCACAAAGTTACTCTTTTAGGGTTTCTGGATCCAATTCCAATGTCAGAAAGTTGCCCCAACATACAACACCAAGCAATTCTCAGACACCAGCTGAAAATTGAATTCAATTCTGACACTACCCAGAAATAGCATCAGATTCCACAGGTTAAACATTTAGTCTTACAGATTGCTCTCCACCCCCCAACGTCAGACACCAGTCACAAGGCTCTGTCTTTTACCTGTGTTTCTGACCAACTGGCTACAGATTAGAGGTTCCAACAACCTCCTCCTTAGGTTCAATTAATTTGCAAGATCAGCTTACAGAACTTGAGGAAACACTTACGAGTGCCAGGTTATTAAAGGGTATGATAAAGGTTATGAATCAATAGCCAGATGGAGAGATCCATAGAGCAACATCCTAAATAAAGGAACTTCTGCTATTGTAGAGCTTGGGGACTGGCTCCATGGCATGTGGAAGCATTCTGGTTTTCTGAGCATGGAAGCTCTCCAAAAACGAACCAAAAGGCTGTCTTCTTGTTTCTTTATGGAGGCTCCATTACATAGTCATGATTGACTAAGTCATTGGCCATTGGCTGATTCAACCTCCAGCCCTTCTTCTAGCCCTGATTTCCAGGGAGGGACCAAAATTTCCAAATCTCTAATCACATAGCTGATACCCCTGGCAACCAGTCCCCACCTTTAGGTGGGGTTCAAAGGTCACCTTCATTAATAACAAGATGCCCATTTCACCTTTATGGCTTTGAAGCAATTTCAGGAACTGTGGGTGAGGATCAGCTATATCTGAATAATTTGGATAACCAAATATATATTTCTATAAATTACTATATCACAGTTACTAAAACAACAACAACAACAACCACACACACACACACACACACACACACACAAAACTAATACACAGTATTCTTGGACAACTCAAGAGAATCAATGATAAGTATAATACAAATGATAAAATCAGCATGGTGGCAGAATATAAAATAAACAGACAAAAATCAACACATTTAATACATATAAAAAACAAAAATTTAAAGATTATAAGTGAGGAGAAAATATTTTTTATCTTATATTAGTTATAAATGGCTAAAATACTTAGATAAATGTAACGAGAAATTTGAAAACCTGCTGGTGAAAACTTAAAAATTCAAGCAATAACCTGCACAAATGGAGAGGCAATTATTGTTTTTGGAAAAGATGGCTCACTGAAGATGTTGGTTCCTCCTAAGTAATAAATCAATTTAATGCCATTTCAATAAAAATACCAATGTCAGAGCCTAGACAAGTTACTTCTGAAGTTTATATGAAAAATAAGTTTACATGGAAAATAAGCTTCCAATTATATCTAAAAATTCAAAGAAACAAGAGCAATAAAAGGTTAGCTAACTAATATGACACAAATCCTCTATAATTAAAAGAACATAGCACATGCAAATCAATGTTTATATGGCATTTTAATACACAATAAAGGAAGCATCTCATACATAAGTTAGGAATATAGTGGTTTTTAAAATATGTAAAGTTTGGAAACTTAAAGAGCCAACTAGACAAAGGTAAGAATGAATCCACATCTGATGCCATTCCCTAGAGTAATTTCCAAATGTATCTGAGATATAAATGCAAAGCATGATTCTACTTATATGAGATATTTAAAATAGTCAAATTCATAGAAGAGTGGAAGAATGGCATAAAGTTTCAGTTAAGCAAGATGAATAAGCTCTAGACACGTGTGTGCTATGCAATAATTTTAACCTATAGTTCAAAACACTGTATTGTACATTTTAAATTTTATTGAGAGAGTAGATCTCAGGTTCTGTTTTTAGCATAGTAAAATATAATTTTTTTAATGTAAAGCAAAAAAAATAGTAATTTATAACCTGGATAGGAAAGGCATTTTAATATTCTGTTAAAATCCAGAAGCAATAAAAGAACAGATGGCTAATTGAAACAATTAAAACGGTCTTTTTCATAGGGAAAAGAAGGCATAAGCAAAGTCAAAAGAAAACAGAGAGAAAAATATTTTCAGCCAATATAACATAAAAAGTAGATGAAAAGCTAATTTACTTAATATATGAGATGTTTAAAAAGAAAATAAAATAATAAAACCAAGCCCCAAATCAAAAATTCTGCTCAAAAAGTCAATCCTCATGAAGATACAATTCACAAAGATTTATCGTCATTAACATGTAAAAACATATGCAACTTTACTCATAATAAAATGCACAGATTAAAATTAGACTCAGATACCATTTCTCTTGAAATTTTCAAAAAATTTAAAGCTACAGATCACACAGTCAGCAAGGCTATGAGGAAAGCAGTAGTAATTTGTTGCCAAGAGAGTGCAGGTAAGTGGACCACACCCATGGAAGGGAATTTGGCAATTAATACAAAATTACCCTTTCTTACTCCTATAAGCTCATCCTAAGTATATACCCCACATTATGAAAGCATGTATGCACAAGGTTATTTGCAATGGTATTATATGTAAAAGCAAATATTGGAAAAATATTAATGCTCATCCACAGGAGCCTAGGTACAAGCACTATGATAGGTATCTTACAATAAAGAAATACACTAATGTGAAAATAATTGGAAAGATCCACATGATCTGATTTGGAGTGATTTCCAGGATACGATGTTAAATTAATAAAAATACTTAAACATGAGAGAAAGCCCCATTATATCTCTGTATTTTCGTTCATTGAGACATCCCCTATATCTTTAAATAAATTTCCCTATTAAGTTTAAATCATTTCACATGAGCTTTAGTACTTGCAATCAAACATACTAAGAAAATTTTCAGTGTCTAGAATGATACACACTTTCACATTTTTCATTCTTCAAGGTAAGGTGAAATCAAAAACAGAACTTTAAGAAATCCCCTTCTCAATCTGATAACAGCTCCAACACCCTCAAGGGCATTCAGTGTTGAAGGAAGCAATTTTCTTCTTTTTTAATCTAATTTTCCCTTATTTTCCTTATCACTTCCCTTGTGCACTCTGTGTCCACCTTGCCAAGTGCCAACATTTACATGAATGTCTGAGTGTCAAGTGATGGGAGCAAGGTAAATAAAACGTTACACTCTCCAGCAAGCCTGTCTGCATGTTAATGTGGAAAGAAGTAGCTAAGATTTACTAAGAAACAAACGTAATTATTTTCTAAAATATAAGGCTTCCTGAAGTTACATTGGAAAAGAAAAAATAAAATGTGTCTTGTGAGATTATTTTTTTAAAGGAATCAGAGTTTGCTGATGGAAAATGGAATGTTTTTGAAGAATAATGTTATAGCAGTGAAAAAATAGTTGCAAAAAAAAAGAATGATAATGCTACCTATCTCAAATTATTATGGCAATGATGGTTTACATTGACACTGCCCCTACCACCTCTCAGCCGAAAGCAATGGTCAGATGGAAGAGGTGATTAGAGGAACCTGACCCTGTAATGTCTAATGAGACATTAATGAGGCAGTTCAAATTTCTACCTTAAAAACAATTGGGGTTATATCACATCCTCAGTTGGTAGAAAGAAAACAACTACAGAGTTGTCAAGGGAATTAACTCCTTTTATGTGGTGACATTCAGCCAAGGTCACACTCAAGCACACTTTTAATAAATTCCCCAAGTTTTCCCACTCTTTTCCAATTTTCCACTGTTTCTCTACTACAGTAGTTGCGGTTTTCAAAAATCATCAGGGGAAATTTTGAATTCATGAGTTTTGGAAAGAAAGTTAGCTTCCGCATATTCCTAAGAATGTGATTTTGAGTGATTTTATGTCCCCTTGCAGTTTTAAATCTTTTAGAAAATGTCTAGGGAATACTGTTCAGTAACACTTTACTTCTTTTACAGCATTCACACTTTTGTTTATATAAACTATATGCAAAGAAACTTCATTAGGAAATTATTCAGCAGGTTTTTTGGCTATTTCCCATTTGGGGGCAATAGTAGAAAAAAGGTTTCCTAAAGAATGCAAGACAGTCAAAGGACTTTCAGAAGAAAATGAACACTTCTGGCATATTTTGCAAATGTGATTTATTGGCAAGCATAATTGTCATTTTAGAATTCACACCTATTTGGTGTTCTATGAAAGTTTAAAAACCAAGAAAAATGAAAAAGAAAAATTATTATTGTGGACAAAAGCAATGAATGAGAAAAGAATGCAGTTTTAGGTATGAAAAGATTTGTCTTTCTACATTTTCATTATTTATTTATTTAGGAAAATTTTTTTAATATTTTATTTTTTTATTTTTGAGAGAGAGCATGAGTCAGGGAGGGGCAGAGAGAGAGGGAGACACAGAATCTGAAGCAGGCTTCATGCTGTCAGCACAGAGCCCTTTGCGGGGTTCAAACCCACTACCAAGACCTAAGCAGAAGTCAGATGCTTACCTAAGTAACCCACCTAGGCACACCTACATTTTCATAATTTAATCTCAGATATTCTAAAAATGTAAGGTGTTATTTTTTTAATGCTGTTTGTTTTTATGACATTTAATTGACTTGAGAGTGTTTGTGTATAAACATTCTCTATCTTCTCTATTAAAATATTTATTTGTGGCTTCAACCGTGTTAAACTCACCATCTCATTTTTTCTTTGCAACTCTCCTGCAAAGCAGCAATCATTATTTTCACTTTCTAGATGAGGAAACTGGGAAAGAATTTGAATTCAGGATTTAACTTAAAAAATGATAATCTTGACGATTCTGGGAAGATGGCGGCGTAGGAGGACGCTGGGCTCACCGCGCGTCCTGCTGATCACTTAGATTCCACCTACACCTGCCTAAATAACCCAGAAAACCGCCAGAGGATTAGCAGAACAGAGTCACCGGACCCAAGTGCAGACGAGAGGCCCACGGAAGAGGGTAGGAAGGGCGGCGAGGCGGTGCGCGCTCCACGGACTGGCGGGAGGGAGCCGGGGCGGAGGGGCGGCTCGCCGGCCAAGCAGAGCTCCCGAGTCCGGCTTGCAAAAGCGGAGGGGCCTGACGGACTGTGTTCAGACAGCAAGCGCGACTTAGCGTCTGGGAGGTCATAAGTTAACAGCTCTGCTCGGAAAGCGGGAAGGCTGGAGGACAAAGGGAGGGTGAGCTGCGGAGCCCCCGGACAACAGAGCTCAGTTTGGCCGGGAACAAAGGCGCTAGCCAGCGCCATCTCCCCCGCCCATCCCCCAGCCAAAATCCCAAAGGGAACCGGTTCCGGCCAGGGAAATTGCTCGCTTCGCGCGAACACCCAACTCTGTGCTTCTGCGGAGCCAAACCTCCGGCAGCGATTTGACTCCCTCCGGCTGCCACAGGGCCCCTCCTGAAGTGGATCACCTAAGGAGAAGCGAGCTAAGCCTGCCCCCCCTCCCGCCGTGCACCTTGCCTTCCCACCCCAGCTAATACGCCAGATCCCCAGCATCACAAGCCTGGCAGTGTGCAAGTAGCCCAGACGGGCCACGCCACCCCACAGTGAATCCCGCCCCTAGGAGAGGGGAAGAGAAGGCACACACCAGTCTGACTGTGGCCCCAGCGGTGGGCTGGGGGCAGACATCAGGTCGGACTGCGGCCCCGCCCACCAACTCCAGTTATACACCACAGCACAGGGGAAGTGCCCTGCAGGCCCTCACCACACCAGGGACTATCCAAAATGACCAAGCGGAAGAATTCCCCTCAGAAGAATCTCCAGGAAATAACAACAGCTAATGAGCTGATCAAAAAGGATTTAAATAATATAACAGAAAGTGAATTTAGAATAATAGTCATAAAATTAATCGCTGGGCTGGAAAACAGCATACAGGACAGCAGAGAATCTCTTGCTACAGACATCAGGGGACTAAGGAACAGTCACGAGGAGCTGAAAAACGCTTTAAAGGAAATGGAAAACAAAATGCAAACCACCACGGCTCGGATGGAAGAGGCAGAGGAGAGAATAGGTGAACTAGAAGATAAAGTTATGGAAAAAGAGGAAGCTGAGAAAAAGAGAGATAAAAAAATCCAGGAGTATGAGGGGAAAATTAGAGAACTAAGTGATACACTAAAAAGAAATAATATACGCATAATTGGTATCCCAGAGGAGGAAGAGAGAGGGAAAGGTGCTGAAGGGGTACTTGAAGAAATAATAGCTGAGAACTTCCCTGAACTGGGGAAGGAAAAAGGCATTGAAATCCAAGAGGCACAGAGAACTCCCTTCAGACGTAACTTGAATCGATCTTCTGCACGACATATCATAGTGAAACTGGCAAAATACAAGGATAAAGAGAAAATTCTGAAAGCAGCAAGGGGTAAACGTGCCCTCACATATAAAGGGAGACCTATAAGACTCGTGACTGATCTCTCTTTTGAAACTTGGCAGGCCAGAAAGAATTGGCACGAGATTTTCAGGGTGCTAGATAGCAAAAATATGCAGCCCAGAATCCTTTATCCAGCAAGTCTGTCATTTAGAATAGAAGGAGAGATAAAGGTCTTCCCAAACAAACAAAAACTGAAGGAATTTGTCACCACTAAACCAGCCCTACAAGAGATCCTAAGGGGGACCCTGTGAGACAAAGTACCAGAGACATCACTACAAGCATAAAACATACAGACATCACAATGACTCTAAACCCGTATCTTTCTATAATAACACTGAATGTAAACGGATTAAATGCGCCAACCAAAAGACATAGGGTATCAGAATGGATAAAAAAACAAGACCCATCTATTTGCTGTCTACAAGAGACTCATTTTAGACCTGAGGACACCTTTAGATTCAGAGTGAGGGGATGGAGAACTATTTATCATGCTACTGGAAGCCAGAAGAAAGCTGGAGTAGCCATACTTATATCAGACAAACTAGACTTTAAATTAAAGGCTGTAACAAGAGATGAAGAAGGACATTATATAATAGTTACAGGGTCTATCCATCAGGAAGAGCTAACAATTATAAATGTCTATGCGCCGAATACCGGAGCCCCCAAATATATAAAACAATTACTCATAAACAGAAGCAACCTTATTGATAAGAATGTGGTAATTGCAGGGGACTTTAACACCCCACTTACAGAAATGGATAGATCATCTAGACACACAGTCAATAAAGAAACAAGGGCCCTGAATGAGACACTGGATCAGATGGACTTGACAGATATATTTAGAACTCTGCATCCCAAAGCAACAGAATATACTTTCTTCTCGAGTGCACATGGAACATTCTCCAAGATAGATCATATACTGGGTCACAAAACAGCCCTTCATAAGTTTACAAGAATTGAAATTATACCATGCATACTTTCAGACCACAATGCTATGAAGCTTGAAATCAACCACAGGAAAAAGTCTGGAAAACCTCCAAAAGCATGGAGGTTAAAGAACACCCTACTAACGAATGAGTGGGTCAACCAGGCAATTAGAGAAGAAATCAAAAAATATATGGAAACAAACGAAAATGAAAATACAACAATCCAAACGCTTTGGGACGCAGCGAAGGCAGTCCTGAGAGGAAAATACATTGCAATCCAGGCCTATCTCAAGAAACAAGAAAAATCCCAAATACAAAATCTAACAGCACACCTAAAGGAAATAGAAGCAGAACAGCAAAGGCAGCCTAAACCCAGCAGAAGAAGAGAAATAATAAAGATCAGAGCAGAAATAAACAATATAGAATCTAAAAAAACTGTAGAGCAGATCAACGAAACCAAGAGTTGGTTTTTTGAAAAAATAAACAAAATTGACAAACCTCTAGCCAGGCTTCTCAAAAAGAAAAGGGAGATGACCCAAATAGATAAAATCATGAATGAAAATGGAATTATTACAACCAATCCCTCAGAGATACAAACAATTATCAGGGAATACTATGAAAAATTATATGCCAACAAATTGGACAACCTGGAAGAAATGGACAAATTCCTAAACACCCACACTCTTCCAAAACTCAATCAGGAGGAAATAGAAAGCTTGAACAGACCCATAACCAGCGAAGAAATTGAATCGGTTATCAAAAATCTCCCAACAAATAAGAGTCCAGGACCAGATGGCTTCCCAGGGGAGTTCTACCAGACGTTTAAAGCAGAGATAATACCTATCCTTCTCAAGCTATTCCAAGAAATAGAAAGGGAAGGAAAACTTCCAGACTCATTCTATGAAGCCAGTATTACTTTGATTCCTAAACCAGACAGAGACCCAGTAAAAAAAGAGAACTACAGGCCAATATCCCTGATGAATATGGATGCAAAAATTCTCAATAAGATACTAGCAAATCGAATTCAACAGCATATAAAAAGAATTATTCACCATGATCAAGTGGGATTCATTCCTGGGATGCAGGGCTGGTTCAACATTCGCAAATCAATCAACGTGATACATCACATTAACAAAAAAAAAGAGAAGAACCATATGATCCTGTCAATCGATGCAGAAAAGGCCTTTGACAAAATCCAGCACCCTTTCTTAATAAAAACCCTTGAGAAAGTCGGGATAGAAGGAACATACTTAAAGATCATAAAAGCCATTTATGAAAAGCCCACAGCTAACATCATCCTCAACGGGGAAAAACTGAGAGCTTTTTCCCTGAGATCAGGAACACGACAGGGATGCCCACTCTCACCGTTGTTGTTTAACATAGTGCTGGAAGTTCTAGCATCAGCAATCAGACAACAAAAGGAAATCAAAGGCATCAAAATTGGCAAAGATGAAGTCAAGCTTTCGCTTTTTGCAGATGACATGATATTATACATGGAAAATCCGATAGACTCCACCAAAAGTCTGCTAGAACTGATACATGAATTCAGCAAAGTTGCAGGATACAAAATCAATGTCCAGAAATCAGTTGCATTCTTATACACTAACAATGAAGCAACAGAAAGACAAATAAAGAAACTGATCCCATTTACAATTGCACCAAGAAGCATAAAATACCTAGGAATAAATCTAACCAAAGATGTAAAGGATCTGTATGCTGAAAACTATAGAAAGCTTATGAAGGCAATTGAAGAAGATTTAAAGAAATGGAAAGACATTCCCTGCTCATGGATTGGAAAAATAAATATTGTCAAAATGTCAATACTACCCAAAGCTATCTACACATTCAATGCAATCCCAATCAAAATTGCACCAGCATTCTTCTCGAAACTAGAACAAGCAATCCTAAAATTCATATGGAACCACAAAAGGCCCCGAATAGCCAAAGGAATTTTGAAGAAGAAGACCAAAGCAGGAGGCATCACAATCCCAGACTTCAGCCTCTACTACAAAGCTGTCATCATCAAGACAGCATGGTATTGGCACAAAAACAGACACACAGACCAATGGAATAGAATAGAAACCCCAGAACTAGACCCACAAACATATGGCCAACTCATCTTTGACAAAGCAGGAAAGAACATCCAATGGAAAAAAGACAGCCTCTTTAACAAATGGTGCTGGGAGAACTGGACAGCAACATGCAGAAGGTTGAAACTAGACCACTTTCTCACACCATTTACAAAAATAAACTCAAAATGGATAAAGGACCTAAATGTGAGACAGGAAACCATCAGAACCTTAGAGGAGAAAGCAGGAAAAGACCTCTCTGACCTCAGCCGTAGCAATCTCTTACTCGACACATCCCCAAAGGCAAGGGAATTAAAAGCAAAAGTGAATTACTGGGACCTTATGAAGATAAAAAGCTTCTGCACAGCAAAGGAAACAACCAACAAAACTAAAAGGCAACCAACGGAATGGGAAAAGATATTTGCAAATGACATATCGGACAAAGGGCTAGTATCTAAAATCTATAAAGAGCTCACCAAACTCCACACCCGAAAAACAAATAACCCAGTGAAGAAATGGGCAGAAAACATGAATAGACACTTCTCTAAAGAAGACATCCAGATGGCCAACTGGCACATGAAAAGATGTTCAGCGTCGCTCCTTATCAGGGAAATACAAATCAAAACCACACTCAGGTATCACCTCACGCCAGTCAGAGTGGCCAAAATGAACAAATCAGGAGACTATAGATGCTGGAGAGGATGTGGAGAAACGGGAACCCTCTTGCACTGTTGGTGGGAATGCAAATTGGTGCAGCCGCTCTGGAAAGCAGTGTGGAGGTTCCTCAGAAAATTAAAAATAGACCTACCCTATGACCCAGCAATAGCACTGCTAGGAATTTATCCAAGGGATACAGGAGTACTGATGCATAGGGGCACTCGTACCCCAATGTTCATAGCAGCACTCTCAACAATAGCCAAATTATGGAAAGAGCCTAAATGTCCATCAACTGATGAATGGATAAAGAAATTGTGGTTTATATACACAATGGAATACTACGTGGCAATGAGAAAAAATGAAATATGGCCTTTTGTAGCAACGTGGATGGAACTGGAGAGTGTGATGCTAAGTGAAATAAGCCATACAGAGAAAGACAGATACCATATGGTTTCACTCTTATGTGGATCCTGAGAAACTTAACAGGAACCCATGGGGGAGGGGAAGGAAAAAAAAAAAAAAAAAAAAAAAAAAAGGACGTTAGAGTGGGAGAGAGCCAAAGCATAAGAGACTGTTAAAAACTGAGAACAAACTGAGGGTTGATGGGGGGTGGGAGGGAGGGGCGGGTGGGTGATGGGTATTGAGGAGGGCACCTTTTGGGATGAGCACTGGGTGTTGTATGGAAACCAATTTGTCAATAAACTTCATATAAAAAAAAAAAAAAATATTTATTTGTTACATTATTATCCCCAAGCAGCAAACACTGTCTCATGAAAAATCCAATTTTCTGTATTAACAAAGTGAAAAATCATCAAAGTTTGGTTTTAAATATTTAATCATTTTTAGTACTTAAAGGTTCAAGATATTAAGGGAACACTTGAACTTAACTTTTTAAAAAAGTGCTTATTTTTCTGACTTGAAAAGTAGTATCTATATTTTATTTTTTTTTTTAAATTAATCTTTATTTATCTTTGAGAGAGAGAGAGACAGAGTGTGAGCAGAGGAGGGGCAGAGTGAGAGGGAGACACAGAATCTGAAGACACAGAACAGGTTCCAGGCTCTGAGCTGTCAGCACAGAGCCCGATGCGGGGCTCAAACTCACAAACTGCAAGTTCGTGACCTGAGCTGAAGTTGGATGCTTAACCGACTGAGCCACCCAGGCGCCTCTGTATTTTATTTTTAATGAGTAGTCTAGCCTGTGCTTATAATTATATCATCTCTTAAAAACTGAAAGCAAATGTATTTAACAATTTCTGCAGTGACTGATGTAAGTGAATTCAGATGGGGTTATCCTAAATGTAAACCTATAATGATGGAGAGTTCTGCAGTTGTCCAGATTTCTTGCCGTTCTCCCGTAGCTAACTTATGATAAGAAATCGAATCTAATTTTAGTTTGATGAGAAAAATGTGGCTACCCTAGAGAAAAAGTAAACACTTTAATTAGCCTGAGTCTCAGTGCATCCTTGGTTCCCAATGGCACTGAGCAATACAAGGTATTCTCAGTTCTCTATGCTCCTGGTTTCATTTATAATGAACATGAAGTGGGAAGGGAGCTACTATGAGGGTCAGCAGATACTTCTATGGTCTAATCACCAACTGAAATTTTCTCACTTTGCTCAAGACTATGCTGCTTCTATGGAAAGTACTTAATAGCTCCAGGCACAATCCTAGTTGTTCTGAACAGAACTAACTAGTTGCAGAATGAGCATTGTAACTTACAAACCAACACAAACTTTGAGCTATATAAATAAATGTCTTGGTTTTCTGACTGTCATTGAAAGACAAGTGATGTTGGAAGGAACCTAAATAATGTTGATGCCACTTCCTTGGCCTCTCAAAGTAATATCTAGTCACATGAAAATTATTTTAAATCTTTATTAACTGTCTACATTCTGTGCCAAGGTTTCTGATGATTTCTGAAGATCACTCTCAGGATTATGCACGTAAGCTGCGAAATTGTTGTTATAATAGAAATTTCATTGAACCTGGGAAAGTTTTAGTGAGGTGGGCACTTTCCAGAAATACTGTAAATGCAGAAAAGGGTAAGATCCTCCCCTGATGACTTATTGAATACAGTGCACATAAATTAATCATTGTTACCTCTGACATGATAAAGTTGTTTGGTACAAATAAGGGCATATATAAAATTGATGGGCAATTTCTTTAGAATTACAATTGAGAAGGGATGAGCTGCCAAGATGCCTTTTAAGAAGCAATCTCACAAATGTTCTCTTGGGCTGAAAATCTTGTCAGAAAATGTTAAACTCAGTCTCTGCTACTTTTTAAAACATGCACATCTAGATTACACATTCAACTGAAATCAGCCAAGAAATGTCACATTTCTATCCTTAATTATCCAAAACAGAATCAATTCAAGTAATATGGAAAGGGCCCCGGAATGGGAATTAGGAGTCTTGAGTTGTTATCTCAGCTCAACCTTTATCACTGTATGATCTTTGCCTGGACCCCAAACCTGTCTGGGCTCCATTCTCTCATCTATGAAGGAGAAGGCATGGTTTAAGTCAATGGTTTTCCACCTCACAGTTGGTTATGAGTTGAATTATGTCCCCCCAAATTCATATATTGAAGTCCTAACACACACTACTTCAGAATGTGATCTTATTTGGAAATAAGGCCCTTGCAGATGCAATTAGTTGTGTTAGGATGAGACCATTACTGGAGCAAGGTGGGCCCCTTGATACAATATAATTGGTTTCAATTGGGAATGACACAGAAAAGTGGGAAAACTACTTAAGCAAGAGGTGAGAATAGACATGTTAGTAAAATGCCAATTTTACTTTGATAAATTAAGATCATGTTTTATGAAAAGCATGACTAACTACTCTTTAATTATAAATAGCACAAATTAAAAAGTGTTTTGGGGACCATACTTACTTTAACTATTAAATGATCACAAGTCATTCTATATAGAGAAGTTTTTTTTGATGGAAGAAAAATTCTAGCATATTTAGACAAAGATAGAACTCTACTGTGGTAGGCTGAATCATGGCTTCCAAAGACTTCTGGGTTCTAAACCTTGGAACTTGTGAATGTTACCTGGCATGGCAACAGGGCCTTTGCTGATATGATTCAAGTTAAGAATATTGCAAAGATTATCATGGAGTATCTTGTTGGGCCCTAAATGTAACTATAAGTGTCTATAAAAGAATGAAGGAGGGGGGTGCCTGGGTAGCTCAGTTGGTTAAGTGCCCAACTTCAGCTCAGGTCATGATGTCAGAGTTTGTGAGTTGGAGCCCCGCGTTGGGCTCTGTGCTGACAGCTCAACAGCTCTGAGCCTGGAACCTGCTTCATATTCTGTGTCTCCCCCTCTCTCTGCCCCTCCCCTGCTCGCACTCTGCATCTTTCTCTCTCAAAAATAAATACAATTTAAAAAAATGAGAGGGAATCTGATGGTAGAAGAGGTGTAGGAGATGTGATGACTGGACAGGAGATTGGTATGGTCATGAGCCCCAGCATACAGGAGTCCTCCAGAAGCTAGAGAACGGAAGGAAACAGATTCTCCCCTCAGAGCCTCCAAAAGGAACCTGCCCTACTGACACCTTGACTTTAGCGCAGTGGAAATGACTTCGGATTTCTGACCTCCAAAACTTCAAGAGAATAAATTTGTGTTGTTTTAAGCCACTGAAAGTGACAACACCAAGAGGAAAGTAATACATATAACATTTCTCACACTCCTCTCTGAATTAGGTCTTTCCCAAACTGTATAACTCCTTCTCAGTCTCAGGCAATATAGGCAACTTTTAAGCAGTTGACTCCAATTCTTTCTAACCCAATGGGCTACTTAAAAATTAATGAGTCATTAATAGGATAGCTTTTCCTCTCTGCTGTACTGTGAAGGTGGCAGTTTTCCACCTATTTAACCCAAAGTAATGAAAGTAGACACATACTGTGTATGTCATGCATTACCAGGAGCACCACGAGTAAGAAATATGGGTGTCATTGATATACTCAATATATAGTGACAAGCTACTACTACTAAAACTGTCGTTTAGGTGAAGTGATTTTGTGAAGCCTTTCAAATCATACTACTTATCTTGTACAAACAGATTTAAAATACTCTGAGCCACTGGAAATATATTTATTGAAATAATAGTATTCATTTTCTTTTTCAACCTAAAAATTCCATGCATTTTAAGAAAGCTCAATGAGTTTGGAATCAATAAGAAATACTGGCTATCCAGCTGCTGATTGTTGTTCATAAGAATCAAAGTGGTTAAAGGAATGTATTTCCAAAAGATGAAAAGCTATTTTGAGGCTTGGCTCTCTTACTCTTGTTGAAATGGTCACTGTAGCAGATAATTCCCCTGAGAAAGGGCAAACGGAGATCCTTTTTTTTTTTTTTTGAGGAATTTAAGATCATGCTATAATATTGGATTTGTTGTTGTTTTTTTTTTAATGGAGGGAGTTTTATTCTGTTATCATAATAATATCAACACATTATACTAAGAAAAATAACAAAACATGAAAAAGGAACAGATAAAAGGTAAAAACCCATGACAAAAAAACATTTGGAAAACAGGCAGAGGAAAACAGACACATTACAAACAGGGAAAAAAAAGTGCAAAATGATTGCAAACTTCTTGTTGGGAACAAACCAATGAGAAGTCAACCAAACAATATTCTTAAAGCGATAAAAAACTATGCCAACACAAACTCAACAAAACCTCTCTAAAGGGTCCGTTAATCTTGTGAAAATCTTTCAAAGGCAAAATAAACAAATTATGTGTCCAGCAGACCTGTACTATTAGAAATGTTAAAGGAAGTTCAAGTGTGAAGCAAATGATAGCAGATGCAAACTAGTTCTATGAAAGGAATGAAGAGTTCTGGTAAATGCATGAAAAACAGAAGATAACTGTTTATTCAATTTCCTTAAAAGGTAATTAACCATTTAAAGGAAAAATAACAATATAACATGTGTTTTGTAACATATATAGAAGTAGAAAGTATGATGATCGCACAAAAGATGGAAGAGGGTTCTGAAAGAATGTTGCCAAAATTTTGTCACACTATCCTCGAAACAATATTATCCTCTAAATAATATATGGAATATGGCAGAATAATATGATTTAGGGGATCCTGGATAATTTATTATTTATTGTAAGCATGAGAGAAATTACTAAAAGAACACATTAAATTTACATGTGTTATATGTCAAATACATTTCTATTAAAAAAGTCACTAAAATGGAAACAAAGAATAGTAATAATAGTCCAATAGTGAAGGCAAAATTGAATAGTAAAAATAATAGAAGACAAGAAGAGAAAAAGAAGAAGGAATAGATGGAATATATAGAAAACGAGTAGCAAGACAATAGACTTCAACTCCTATGTATTGATAATTACATTAAATAAAAATGGCCTAAATACTGCAAATAAAAATGTATATTCACTGCATTTTTTAATTTTTAACTTTTTAAAATTTTTAACTGCATTTAAAAAAAGCAAGACCATCTATATGCTATTGCAGGAATCATGCTTTAAATTAAAAAAATACATATAAGTAAAATTAAAACAATATGAAATAATATATGATACAAACTCTGATCATGAGAAAGCTGAAATGGCTTCATAAATATCACTCCAAGTAGATCTCAGAAAAAGGAATATTACAAAGGAGAAGGAAACATTTTATAATGTTAAAACCATTATTATTCATAAATAAATAATTGTAAATGTGTATACCCTCAATAATTGTGTATCAAAGTACATGAGCAGAACAGAACTGAAGAATAAATAAAACTGCCATTGTTACTGAAAATCGCAACACTCTTTTCTCAATAATTAAAAAATAATTAGACACAAATTTAGTAGGAGAATACAAGATCTGAATATCACGATCAACCAAATTGACCTAATTATATTTTTAGACCATAACAACACTTTTAAAAGACTCTATTACTAAAACTCATTCAAAAACAAATACAAATCTCAATTGCCTGTTACTATATTAGAGAATATATTAAAGACGTTCACAATGAATAAACCTGGGCACAATGTTAACCCTAAACTCAGATAGCTTTACTAGAATACTCTATCTAACATTTAAGAGAGAGATAAACCAATCCTACAAAAAAAATATTTCATAAAAAAGAGAATATTCTCTGACTTATTTATTAGGTCAGCATTATCCTAACACCAAAAACAGGCAAAGACAGTATAAGAAAAAAAATTATAAACTAACTTCCTCATGAATATAGATTCAAATATTCTTAGCAAAGTAATAGCAAATTGAATCCAGCCAAGTGGAATTTATCCATGCAGTGAAAGGTCAGTTTGGCATAAGAAAACCAAATCAATTTAATTTACCCCATTAACAGAATAAAGGAGAAAAGTCATATTATAATTTCAATTGATGCAGAGAAAGCATTTATCAAAATTATAAACCCATTTATGATAAAGTCTCAGAAAACTAGGAAAACCAAAAACATCTATCAAGCAAAAATAACCAACATCTATTTAATGATAAAGTAGTGAAAGCTTTCCCTCTATGACTGAGAACACGGCAATTGGATTGGTTATCCATTTGAAAAAAAAATTATCTTTATCTTATGTCAGACTCTGTACCCCCCCAAAAAAACAAAACAGAACAAAAACAAACAAACAAACAAAAAACAACCTCTAAATCATATTCTAAAACACTGTTAAAACTATAAAAACTTTTGTTGGAACACATAGGACATTATTTTTGCAAAGTCTGATTAGGCAAATATTCTTAAATAGTATGTAAATCTTAAAAAAATAAAAACCGCATTAATTTGTTTCAAAATTTAAACTTCTCTTTAAAAGCCACTAGTAAGGAAATTAAAAGGCTAGCATTTACAATACTTATTTCAGCTGTGAAACTAATATCTAAGAATATACATATTTTATCTTCCATAGCTCAAAAATAAGAAAGCAAACAACACAGTTAAAAAAAATTCAAAAAGACAACCAAGGAATATTTTGAGGGTTATTTTTATGTGGATAAAATATTTTCATGTGTGAATATTTTTACACTGATACAACCCTTTTATATATTGATTCTGGAACAGGTTCTACAAACCCATGCCTTTGTCTAAATTCACGGAACTTAGAGCAAGTAAATTTTACTGTATTTAACTTGCTCAAAATATTTGAATAGGCAGTTCCAAAAAGAGATATGTAACAAAAAGATGTGCAACATCATTACAGTCAGGAAAATGCAAATTAAAACTACTCTACACCCATTATCATGGCTGAAATTTAAAGGGCTGAAAACATCTAGTGTCCGAAATGGCATGGAGCAACTGGAATTTTCATTCTCTGAAGTTCCAAACATAAAATGGTACAACACTTTAGAAAATAGGTGATTTCACAAAGAATTACATATACACTTACCACATGGCACGGTAGTTCAGCTCAGAGGCATTTCCTCAAGAGAAATAAAAACCTACATTTAAAGAAACTCAAATTTAAATAATGTCCCTATGGACTAGTGAATGGATAAACAAATTGTGGTCTATCCATACAATGGCATACAAGTTGGCAATTAAAAATAACAATGTAGGGAGAGGTCGGAAGATGGAGGCGTAGGAGGACGCTGGGCTCACCGCGCGTCCTGCTGATCATTTAGATTCCACCTACACCTGCCTAAATAACCCAGAAAACCGCCAGAGGATTAGCAGAACGGAGTCTCCGGAGCCAAGCACAGACGAGAGGCCCACGAAAGAGGGAAGGAAGGGCGGCGAGGCGGTGCACGCTCCACGGACTGGCGGGAGGGAGCTGGGGCGGAGGGGCGGCCTGCCGGCCAAGCAGAGCCCCGAGTCTGACTGGCAAAAGCTGAGGGGCCGGAAGGACTGTGTTCCCACAGCAAGCGTGACTTAGCTTCTGGGAGGTCATAAGTTAACAGCTCTGCTCGGAAAGCGGGAACGCTGGAGGACAAAGGGAGGGAGAGCTGCTGAGCCCCCGGACGACAGAGCTCAGTTTGGTGGGGAACAAAGGCGCTCGCCAGCGCCATCTCCCTCACCCGCGCCATCTCCTTCGCCCATCCCCCAGCCAAAATCCCAAAGGGAACCAGTTCCTGCCAGGGAACTTGCTCGCTCCACACAAACACCCAACTGTGTGCTTCTGCGGAGCCAAACCTCCGGCAGCAGATCTGACTCCCTCCCGCTGCCACAGGGCCCCTCCTGAAGTGGATCACCTAAGGAGAAGCGAGTTAAACCTGCCCCTCCTGCCCCCGTGCACCTTGCCTATCCACCCCAGCTAATACGCCACATCCCCAGCACCACAAGCCTGGCAGTGTGCAAGTAGCCCAGACGGGCCACGCCACCCCACAGTGAATCCCGCCCCTAGGAGAGGGGAAGAGAAGGCACACACCAGTCTGACTGTGGCCCCAGCGGTGGGCTGGGGGCAGACATCAGGACTGACTGCGGCCCCGCCCACCAACTCCAGTTATACACCACAACACAAGGGAAGTGCCCTGCAGGTCCTCACCACTCCAGGGACTATCCAAAATGACCAAACGGAAGAATTCCCCTCAGAAGAATCTCCAGGAAATAACAACAGCTAATGAGCTGATCAAAAAGGATTTAAATAGGGGCGCCTGGGTGGCGCAGTCGGTTGAGCGGTTGAGCGTCCGACTTCAGCCAGGTCACGATCTCGCGGTCCGTGGGTTCGAGCCCCGCGTCAGGCTCTGGGCTGATGGCTCAGAGCCTGGAGCCTGTTTCCGATTCTGTGTCTCCCTCTCTCTCTGCCCCTCCCCCATTCATGCTCTGTCTCTCTCTGTCCCAAAAATAAATAAACGTTGGAAAAAAAAAAAAAAAAAAAAAACAAAAAGGATTTAAATAATATAACAGAAAGTGAATTTAGAATAATAGTCATAAAATTAATCGCTGGGCTGGAAAACAGTATAGAGGACAGCAGAGAATCTCTTGCTACAGAGATCAAGGGACTCAGGAACAGTCACGAGGAGCTGAAAAACGCTTTAAACGAAATGCAAAACAAAATGGAAACCACGATGGCTCGGATTGAAGAGGCAGAGGAGAGAATAGGTGAACTAGAAGATAAAGTTATGGAAAAAGAGGAAGCTGAGAAAAAGAGAGATAAAAAAATCCAGGAGTATGAGGGGAAAATTAGAGAACTAAGTGATACACTAAAAAGAAATAATATACGCATAATTGGTATCCCAGAGGAGGAAGAGAGAGGGAAAGGTGCTGAAGGGGTACTTGAAGAAATAATAGCTGAGAACTTCCCTGAACTGGGGAAGGAAAAAGGCATTGAAATCCAAGAGGCACAGAGAACTCCCTTCAGACGTAACTTGAACCGATCTTCTGCACGACATATCATAGTGAAACTGGCAAAATACAAGGATAAAGAGAAAATTCTGAAAGCAGCAAGGGGTAAACGTGCCCTCACATATAAAGGGAGACCTATAAGACTCGTGACTGATCTCTCTTTTGAAACTTGGCAGGCCAGAAAGGATTGGCACGAGATTTTCAGTGTGCTAGACAGAAAAAATATGCAGCCGAGAATCCTTTATCCAGCAAGTCTGTCATTTAGAATAGAAGGAGAGATAAAGGTCTTCCCAAACAAACAAAAACTGAAGGAATTTGTCACCACTAAACCAGCCCTACAAGAGATCCTAAGGAGGACCCTGTGAGACAAAGTACCAGAGCCATCACTACAAGCATAAAACATACAGACATCACAATGACTCTAAACCCGTATCTTTCTATAATAACACTGAATGTAAATGGATTAAATGCGCCAACCAAAAGACATAGGGTATCAGAATGGATAAAAAAACAAGACCCATCTATTTGCTGTCTACAAGAGACTCATTTTAGATCTGAGGACACCTTTAGATTGAGAGTGAGGGGATGGAGAACTATTTATCATGCTACTGGAAGCCAAAAGAAAGCTGGAGTAGCCATACTTATATCAGACAAACTAGACTTTAAATTAAAGGCTGTATCAAGAGATGAAGAAGGACATTATATAATAGTTACAGGGTCTATCCATCAGGAAGAGCTAACAATTATAAATGTCTATGCGCCGAATACAGGAGCCCCCAAATATATAAAACAATTACTCATAAACAGAAGCAACCTTATTGATAAGAATGTGGTAATTGCTGGGGACTTTAACACCCCACTTACAGAAATGGATAGATCATCTAGACACACGGTCAATAAAGAAACAAGGGCCCTGAAAGATACATTGGATCAGATGGACTTGACAGATATATTTAGAACTCTGCATCCCAAAGCAACAGAATATACTTTCTTCTCGAGTGCACATGGAACATTCTCCAAGATAGATCATATACTGGGTCACAAAACAGCCCTTCATAAGTTTACAAGAATTGAAATTATACCATGCATACTTTCAGACCACAATGCTATGAAGCTTGAAGTCAACCACAGGAGAAAGTCTGGAAAACCTCCAAAAGCATGGAGGTTAAAGAACACCCGACTAAAGAATGAGTGGGTCAACCAGGCAATTAGAGAAGAAATTAAAAAATACATGGAAACAAACGAAAATGAAAATACAACAATCCAGACGCTTTGGAATGCAGCGAAGGCAGTCCTGAGAGGAAAATACATCGCAATCCAGGCCTATCTGAAAAAACAAGAAAAATCCCAAATACAAAATCTAACAGCACACCTAAAGGAACTAGAAGCAGAACAGCAAAGTCAGCCTAAACCCAGCAGAAGAAGAGAAATAACAAAGATCAGAGCAGAAATAAACAATATAGAATCTAAAAAAACTGTAGAGCAGATCAACGAAACCAAGAGTTGTTTTTTTGAAAAAATAAACAAAATTGACAAACCTCTAGCCAGGCTTCTCAAAAAAGAAAAGGGAGATGACCCAAATAGATAAAATCATGAATGAAAATGGAATTATTACAACCAATCCCTCAGAGATACAAACAATTATCAAGGGAATACTATGAAAAATTATATGCCAACAAATTGGACAACCTGGAAGAAATGGACAAATTCCTAAACACCCACACTCTTCCAAAACTCAATCAGGAGGAAATAGAAAGCTTGAACAGACCCATAACCAGCGAAGAAATTGAATCGGTTATCAAAAATCTCCCAACAAATAAGAGTCCAGGACCAGATGGCTTCCCAGGGGAGTTCTACCAGACGTTTAAAGCAGAGATAATACCTATCCTTCTCAAGCTATTCCAAGAAATAGAAAGGGAAGGAAAACTTCCAGACTCATTCTACGAAGCCAGTATTACTTTGATTCCTAAACCAGACAGAGACCCAGTAAAAAAAGAGAACTACAGGCCAATATCCCTGATGAATATGGATGCAAAAATTCTCAACAAGATACTAGCAAATAGAATTCAACAGCATATAAAAAGAATTATTCACCATGATCAAGTGGGATTCATTCCTGGGATGCAGGGCTGGTTCAACATTCGCAAATCAATCAACGTGATACATCACATTAATAAAAAAAAAGAGAAGAACCATACGATCCTGTCAATTGATGCAGAAAAGGCCTTTGACAAAATCCAGCACCCTTTCTTAATAAAAACCCTTGAGAAAGTCGGGATAGAAGGAACATACTTACACATCATAAAAGCCATTTATGAAAAGCCCACAGCTAACATCATCCTCAAGGGGGAAAAACTGAGAGCTTTTTCCCTGAGATCAGGAACATGACAGGGATGCCCACTCTCACCACTGTTGTTTAACATAGTGCTGGAAGTTCTAGCATCAGCAATCAGACAACAAAAGGAAATCAAAGGCATCCAAATTGGTAAAGATGAAGTCAAGCTTTCGCTTTTTGCAGATGACATGATATTATACATGGAAAATCCGATAGACTCCACCAAAATTCTGCTAGAACTGATACATGAATTCAGCAAAGTTGCAGGATGCAAAATCAATGTACAGAAATCAGTTGCATTCTTATACACTAACAACGAAGCAACACAAAGACAAATAAAGAAATTGATCCCATTCACAATTGCACCAAGAGCCATAAAATACCTAGGAATAAATCTAACCAAAGATGTAAAAGATCTGTACGCTGAAAACTATAGAAAGCTTATGAAGGTAATTGAAGAAGATATAAAGAAATGGAAAGACATTCCCTGCTCATGGATTGGAAGAATAAATATTGTCAAAATGTCAATACTACCCAAAGCTATCTACACATTCAATGCAATCCCAATCAAAATTGCACCAGCATTCTTCTCGAAACTAGAACAAGCAATCCTAAAATTCATATGGAACCACAAAAGGCCCCGAATAGCCAAAGGAATTTTGAAGAAGAAGACCAAAACAGGAGGCATCACAATCCCAGACTTTAGCCTCTACTACAAAGCTGTAATCATCAAGACAGCATGGTATTGGCACAAAAACAGACACATAGACCAATGGAATAGAATAGAAACCCCAGAACTAGACCCACAAACGTATGGCCAACTAATCTTTGACAAAGCAGGAAAGAACATCCAATGGAAAAAAGACAGTCTCTTTAACAAATGGTGCTGGGAGAACTGGACAGCAACATGCAGAAGGTTGAAACTAGACCACTTTCTCACACCATTCACAAAAATAAATTCAAAATGGATAAAGGACCTGAATGTGAGACAGGAAACCATCAAAACCCTAGAGGAGAAAGCAGGAAAAGACCTCTCTGACCTCAGCTGTGGCAATCTCTTACTCGACACATCCCCAAAGGCAAGGGAATTAAAAGCAAAAATGAATTACTGGGACCTTATGAAGATAAAAAGCTTCTGCACAGCAAAGGAAACAACCAACAAAACTAAAAGGCAACCAACGGAATGGGAAAAGATATTTGCAAATGACATATCAGACAAAGGGCTAGTATCCAAAATCTATAAAGAGCTCACCAGACTCCACACCCGAAAAACAAATAACCCAGTGAAGAAATGGGCAGAAAACATGAATAGACACTTCTCTAAAGAAGACATCCGGATGGCCAACAGGCACATGAAAAGATGTTCAACGTCGCTCCTTATCAGGGAAATACAAATCAAAACCACACTCAGATATCACCTCACACCAGTAGAGTGGCCAAAATGAACAAATCAGGAGACTATAGATGCTGGAGAGGATGTGGAGAAACGGGAACCCTCTTGCACTGTTGGTGGGAATGCAAATTGGTGCAGCCGCTCTGGAAAGCAGTGTGGAGGTTCCTCAGAAAATTAAAAATAGACCTACCCTATGACCCAGCAATAGCACTGCTAGGAATTTACCCAAGGGATACAGGAGTACTGATGCATAGGGGCACTTGTACCCCAATGTTTATAGCAGCACTCTCAACAACAGCCAAATTGTGGAAAGAGCCTAAGTGTCCATCAACTGATGAATGGATAAAGAAATTGTGGTTTATATACACAATGGAATACTACTTGGCAATGAGAAAGAATGAAATATGGCCTTTTGTAGCAATGTGGATGGAACTGGAGAGTGTGATGCTAAGTGAAATAAGCCATACAGAGAAAGACAGATACCATATGGTTTCACTCTTATGTGGATCTTGAGAAACTTAACAGAAACTCATGGGGGAGGGGAAGGAAAAAAAAAAAAGGTTAGAGTGGGAGAGAGCCAAAGCATAAGAGACTGTTAAAAACTGAGAACAAACTGAGGGTTGATGGGGGGTGGGAGTGAGGGGAGGGTGGGTGATGGGTATTGAGAAGGGCACCTTTTGGGATGAGCACTGGGTGTTGTATGGAAACCAATTTGACAATAAATTTCATATATTGAAAAATAAATAAATAAGTAAAATAAATAAAAATAACAATGTATAATTTATGTATGCATATCCACTAAAATATTGTTCTAGTAGAAGCCAGAAGCAATGGAGTCCATAATGTAACATTTCATTTGTATGAAATGGAAAAAACGAATTTGTAGTGATACAAAGCAGATTGATGATTTCTAGGAAGCCAGTGATGGGGGAGCAGGGTAGGAAATGGGGCTTGAGGGATAGCAGCAAAAGGGCACAGGAAAACTCTCTGGGTGATAAAAATATTCTGTATCCTGATTGTGGTGGTAGTTATAGGGGAGTCACTTGTTCTGCATGCTTTCTATGTTTAGATAAAATACCTACCTAAATATACAAAAGATGCAGAAAACCAAAATGATATTTTAACCGGTATTACTGAGGTATGTAAGCCCATTTCTATCACAGGAAATGATATATAGCTCTTTACATGTAATGACATTGAAAATTAACTTCTAAGATTGTTAATTTAATTTTTAGTATTTCTGCAATGGAAACTATGAGCAACGTCATGTCTTATATACTAAGTTTTTCTTTCCCTCTGCTTCTCTGGCAAAGGGAACTAGGGATGATATTTAATCAAAGTATCTACTGCAGTGGCTCCAGTGAGTAGCTACCCACCACTAACGTGTGACTGAGTTTGAGCCTTTAAATCTTTCACTAGATGAAGTATCGCGCACAAGTCTCGTCACACACAAAAAATTCATATTCACTGGATAAAATGGGATACGGAGAGGTTTTCATGTGTGGATACTATTGCCTTAAAAAAAAAATCCAGCTACAAAGACCTCTACGAATCCAGGAAATCCTGTTGGATGACCTTGTTTTGAGCAGTATACACTGAGTTCTTTTAAGCTGTTTTCATTGATAGGTTCTTTCTCCACCTTTACCTTATTGAGTGGAAGGCCTATTGAAATTGGATAATGACAGTCACTGCTTCCTGACAATTGAACAGCAGTAAGACAAAAGGGAAATAGAAATGGGCTAGGGTGATGGCAGCCAGGCATTTACTTGTCAAAGAGTATTTTGAGACAGGTTTTTGTAAGATTTCAGCTTGCTGTAGGCATCAGTGCTTGGAAGGCACCGGGACATATTTGTTCAATGCTAGTTTTGCTTTTAGAAAATATTCTAATATTTTAATAAATACAGCCTAAATTTAGTGACTAGAGAGCAATAAAGGGAAATCAGGACTGTGCTTGTTTTGGAGCATTGGGTTTGTGGGTGATTTTATTCAATATCATGAATATACGTTTACACCTCAACACCTATCAGAGGAAGAAAAAAAAAAAAGCAACCAAACAAATAAGCATAGTTGCCTTAAAGGACTAAAATTAGCTGGTCTTGCTTCTGGGAAAATGTGGATATTTTTAAACCCATCTAAATTCATTCACCTCCTATTCTGTTTGAAAAAATATATGGATTTTTAAAGATACACAAAATCTTGCATCAGTGTTAGATGCCTCTGAAGAGAAACATCCAAGTAAATGCACAAACTTTGGGGAAGTTTTTTGTTTGTTTGTTTGTTTTTGTTTTTGTTTTTGTTTTTTGCTACATGCAGTACAGATTCAATGAGATTAGAAGATTTATAAAAAGAGGGCACCTGGGTGGCTCAGTTGTTAAGTGTCTGACTTAGGCTCAGGCCATGATCTCGCGGTTTATGAGTTCAGGCCCCGCGTCAGGCTCTGTGCTGACAGCTCGGAGCCTGGAGCCTGCTTTGGATTCTGTGTCTCCCTCTCTCTCTGCCTCTCCCCCACTCACACTCTGTATCTCTCTCAAGAAATAAACATTAAAAAAAAATTTTAAAGAAGATTTATAAAAAATATTTGTCAAAAAACACATTTGTCAAGGAGTGACCTAGCCTTTCGAAAGGGGGGAAAAAAAGGAAATTGAAGGGTGTTTTTTATACCAAATAGGCACTGCAGGTTGGAGGGATGAATGGTGACGATGAAGAGGGGTTGAGAGAATGACAGAAAACTTGCTGTAATTTGGCAGAATTAAAAAATAAGTGGTGGGTGATAGGAGCTCATAAAATTGTAAATATCGTGGGTTGGTGATGAGGATGTCATTTCAAAGTGAGTAGGTGCCGGTGGTCTCTGGTCCAGTACGAAGTCCCACAGAGCAGTAAGCCCTTTGCCGTGCTATATGATGGAGTGGGAGCTTTGGAGTTGGGTTTCCCTAGGGACTGTAGTGTCATCCTTCACAGGCACAATGCTTATTAGCAACTTAAGGGAGGCCAAAGAAGTACCAGACCACAGAACTACTTCCTGTCTACACAGGCACAGCATCTTTGATATTGAGTCTTGTCCTATGACCCATTTTTATGCACAAGACAAACCCCATTCCTCTGGCAGCAAAAAAAAAAGCAAGACAGGCAATTAAGGGAGCATAATGTCATCATACCTATCATAGTATAAAATATTAACCCCGAGAGAGAGCTCTACTTTTGTCACAGTACTGGAATTTCCTCCCAAGTAACCAGACCTCCCAGGTGGAAAAGTAAAGAAAACCTGATGCGTGTCACATTTAGTGTATTTGCACTGACTCAACAAGCCACCTGGAAACACAGAAGTACACATTAGCGTAAAGTCCAGGAATAACAATGCTATATATTCTTTCAGGTTTTAGTTGACCTCCCATGTCTGTTCTCTCTCTGTGTAAACTTCAAATCCTTTCCAAACTGAAGATACCTAAAAGCATCTCTACTGCAGAATTAGCAAGAAGCACAAACCACCGAGGAAATTGTTGACAAATCTGACTCATTAAACCTCGACTCTCCAATAATAAAAAAGATTTCATAAAAAAAAAATTAAATGAGGGGCACCTGGGTGGCTCAATTGACTGAACATCTGACTTCAGCTCAGGTCATGATCTCACGGTTCATGAGTTCAAGCCCTACGTTCGGCTCTGTGCTGAAAGCTCAAAGCCTGGAGCTTGCTTCGGATTCTATGTCTCCCTCTCTCTGCCCTTCCCCTGCTGGCATTCTGTCTCACTCTGTCTCAAAAATAAATAAAATTTTTTTACAAAAGATTAAATGATAAATCAGAAAAAGGATTTGTATATAGAATTTTAATTCTTCTAAATCATGACCTAGGGGGTCTAATGTTCCCCCCAGTTCAACTAAACTTATGATAGGTTGCTTTCTGACTATAGGAACCTGATTTCCCTTTTCTTAGAACATTACTTTAGAAAATTTGCCATTGTAAACTCTTTCTCTGCCTCTTTGAGATAAAAATCTTCCCCATCCTCTTTCAGTTGTACCAGGGATGTCTTTCTCAAAGACAGAGATGTCCCTTTGAAATATAATCATGCAAGGAAAGAGCATTTCCTCTATCTCCCAGTCCCTATGGGAAGGTAGGAACCTAACTCCCCTAAGCACCAGTTAGTAAACAGTAATGGCCTAATTACATTGACCAACCCCACCTATAACGCATTCCAATATTTTTCCACTAGCTCATCCTAGGGCTTAAAATTTCCCCTATTTAAATATTTCAGTGGGGTTGAGTTCAGTCTCTTTCCCCTAATGCAGTAGTCTTGAACAAAGTCTTCCTTGCTTTCTTAACTTGTCCAGTGAAATTTCTCTTTCATAAACCAATATTAAAAAAAAAGGATAAATGTGCACTAAGAAATGGTCAAATGATTTCTTCCAGAGAGAGTGTGGATTGGCTAATAAGCATATGAAATGATGTTCAGTCTCACCAGAGAAATGCAAATTAAAATATCAGTGGCATACAATTTAACAGCCATCAGACCAGCAAAATTTAAAAAGTCTAAAGATATAAATAGCACACAGTTGATTTTAGGGTAAATAGATACAATTCTTTAAAAGTAATTTTACGGGGCATCTGGGTGGCTCATTCGGTTAAGCGTCCGACTTCGGCTCAGGTCATGATCTCGCGGTCCGTGGGTTCGAGCCCCACGTCGGGCTCTGTGCTGACAGCTCAGAGCCTGGAGCCTGTTTCAGATTCTGTGTCTCCCTCTTTCTCTGACCCTCCCCTGTTCATGCTCTCTCTATGTCTCAAAAATAAATAAACATTAAAAAAAATTTTTAAAGTAATTTTACAATGTTAAACTGAGGTGAAAAAGTCCATTATCTAACACCCCAGCAATTCCACCAGTAGGTATGGCACTAGAGAAATTTCTCACAAGAGAAATGTGGACAAGAAGAAAAGTACAAGGTAGGGCGCCTCGGTGGCTCAGTCAGTTAAGCATCTGGCTTCTGCCCAGGTCGTGATCTCACAGTTCATGAGTTCAAGCCCCACATCTGACTCTGCTGTCAGCACAGAGCTCACCTCCGATCCTCTACCCGCTTCTCTCTCTGCTCCTTCCCTACTCACGCACTCTCTCTCTCTCTCTCAAAAATAATAAGTAAAACAAAAAATTTAGGGGCTCGTGGGTGGCTCAGTCGGTTGAGCGTTGGACTTCAGCTCAGGTCATGATCTCACAGCTCATGGGTTGAAGCCCCATGTCGGGCTCTGTGCTGACAGCTCAGAGACTGAAGCCTGCTTCAGATTCTGTGTCTCCCTCTCTCTCTGCCCCTCCCCTGCTCACGCTCTGTCTCTCTGTCTTAAAAATAAACATTAAAAATTTTTTTCTTTAATTTAAAAAGAAGAAATGTACAAGGAAATTTATTAAGGTATTCTTGATGATAGTCAAAAATTAGGAAAAAAAGCCTAAATGCCCATTAATAGAATAAACTATATATTCATAGGTTTGAATATTGTTATAGTTAAAATCAACTACATTTATTAATATGTAATTCTTATGCAAATCATAAGAATTGAAAAAAATGAATGGTAGTTGTATGGTAATAAATGTATGATTTTTTAAAACCTGTCAAGCAATATATTCACACATATACACATACAAAGTAAAATTTACAAACAATAAATTTATTACAATAGTTTAACAATGGTGAAGCACAGCAAAAGATATGAAATTTCAATGATCTTATGTAAATAAATGAAGACAACCTAAATGACTTTGCTATTGAAAGGAAATCAGTCACCATCACTTGCATTTAGCAAAGACTCAGAGGAAGACAGAGGACTGGGGAAGATTTACAGTTATAAAGAGATACAGACAGACAGACAGACAGAGGGATAAAGCTTCAGTTATGATCTGGAAACTGTCGGCTTGGGGAAACTGAAGTCAGGCTAACTAAAATCAGGGCATCCATGTCATTGGTTAGGGGAGCATATTTGCTTTTTCCAGTTGGTCCTAAATTGACTGTGAGGGCAAAACTTGGGGAAGCTGTCCATTATCCATCAAGTCCTGGCCATGTGGGGCCACTTGTTATAAGAGTTTTTGTTTGGCTTCCTGGACTGGCCACTACACATAATGGTTTGGCTTTGTGGGCTGCTGAAGGTTGTGGGTCAGACTTCTGCTTTCATATATGGTCTGACCACTGGCCATTTGCCTGTCCAGTCTATCACTCTGAAAAGTTTATACCTTAAGGAAGACTCACACTATTCACATAAGACAACTGTCATTCAGTGGATACTTCAAATGACAAGAAGCATAACTTTAGAGTAATAAAGATAAAATCTAAATTAAGGTATAACCATATGCATTCTGGTATTTTTTGGCATTTGCTAAAGGTTATCACTTATCTGCATGTATATATAAGCACAATTTCTGAGCGAAAACTACGCAATGTGTTTCCAAAATTCTGATTCTTAAAACATACAGCTCAAAATATTTTTGACACTCATAATGCATATTATTATATAATTGCAAGTAAAGTTTTATGAATACATATTTTCATCACTGAGCATTGTAATTGAGGCTGGGCAATGCAATTAACATATTGTATTTCTCAAACATTATTTTCTTTTACCTTCAATATTTCAATTTATGAGACAGAAATCTATGATATTAGATATTGTGAGCAGCTATCTGACAAATGATCATTTACCCCTCAGCTAGTATAGTGTAAGTGTTGATAGATAGTAGTAACTTTTGTTAGAAGAGAATTAGACAATTCTAGTGTAATAAATACGGTATTTTAGGAGTCAAAAGTATCCATTTGGAAATGCGGTGTTTCCTTGAAATAAGTCCTATTATTACCAAGCTGAAAAACAAGCATGACTTCATATCTGATAAAGTATTATATCCCATTTCAATTTTTTTCTGGATTTTATTTTGATGCTTCAAACTCTCCTTAGAGAAGAAATGGCAAGGGTTGTTACTGAGGAAATCATTACAGTTTATTGAGGAACTGACTGATTTGAGGAGGGGTCATAAAGATTTACTAATGATCTAGCCTTTTGCTTCTTAGAATACATGTCAGATGTTTGGAATGATTAAAAAAATAACTGTGGATGACTGCGATTAGCTTTTGTGAAATTTGTGTTGGTTCCATTTTTAGGGACACAGTGCCCTAGTCATCCAAATGGTATTAACAGAGATTGAAAATTAGCTTCTTCCCCCCTCACTCAGCTTCAAAATCAGGTCAGGTTGTTCTGTAAATGAAAACCCGACTGAAGCTGTTTCTCTTATCCTCTTTGACTAAATCAGGATTCTAGACTTCAAAGCTAAAAATGTAGTCTTTTCAGGAGCAATACAATCAGTGCAGACAAAAGTAAAACTCACAGATCAGCCTCTTCAAACTTTGAAATTCAGATGAAAAGACCCATTTTAAATTCCATTGACAGGGAGATGTCATACTAATCACAAAATTGACCCACAGGTATGATTTTCTTTGACATGCTTAAGAGCAGTGGGCTTAATCATGTAGTCTTTAAACGGAGATAAATTAAATGAGTTTTGCTTTAATAAAGGCTATAGATAGTTTCTACAGGTTCATTCAGAAGTTGCAAAACATCTCCATAAATATGTGTTCTTTCTGGATTATAGTTGCCCAGTAAAAATCATCTAAAATCTGTTTTAAAGGAAAATTTACAATCCTGTGCACCATTGCTGAGTGCCTGTCTTGTAAATCTGGAGATTGACCACATTTCTATTTTGTCCCTCATGTAGAAAAAAGGAAAAGGGGGGAGGGGACAGAGAGAGGGGGAGAGAGAGAGAGAGAGAGAGAGAGAGAGAGAGAGAGAGATCTTTTTAATTATCATGTTGAACCTCTTCTTTTAATGTTTATTTATTTTTGAGACAGAGACAGAGCATGAACAGGGGAGGGGCAGAGAGAGAGGGAGACACAGAATCCGAAACAGGCTCCAGGCTCTGAGCGGTCAGCACAGAGCCTGACGCGGGGCTTGAACTCAGGACCGTGAGATCATGACCTGAGCCGAAGTCGGACGCTTAACCGACTGAGCCACCCAGGCGCCCTGAACCTCTTCTTTTAAATCTCAGAAAAATATGTTGAATAATACTTTAAAAAATACCCAAGTCCTCAAGAATCTCAAGTTCAGTATGGAAGGCAAACTCATAAATTCATAGTTAATAAACTACATATAACAGTGTTATAAGTGCTATCATGGAGTTTATGATACTGCAGATAAGAAAACAACCAACTCTCTAGGAGAACTGAGAAGGCATTGCAGGGAAGACAACTTTTAATATGAATTTGGAATTATGAAAAATAGCACAATCGGCAAAGAAAATGGGGAAAAAAGAACTGCTAGGCAGAGGCAAAGAATGGTACAAAAAGCATGAAAGAAACTTCAGTGTATTTGAAAAAGTTCAGCTTGGCTGAGGCATGGAAACTATCATTGAAGATACAGCTTGATGAACCTTTCCTCACATGACAAAGAATCTCAACACCAGTTTGTAGGCAATGAGCAATACACATGAACACATTTTGAATTTATGTTTGTTTGTTTGTTTGTTTTTAAGATAATTGCCAATGGTGCCATGAGCTATGAGTGGAGGATGAGCTATGAGAAGAAATCAGTGGCAGGAAGTTGGTAATGAGGCTGTTTCAGTGATGAATAATTTAATTCAAAAGCCTCTAGATAGGAAGTAAAGAATTCAGCTTTCATTACAGAGGTAGCAATTAATAAGTGATTAGTCAAGAATCACTTCTCAGTGATTTTTATGATGAGTCATGAAAAAAAAATTGGAGATTAAAATTCTAGTTTAGGTAAGGATAGTGGTAACAACTTAATCCAAACAGCGGATATTATAGGAGGAGCATATTGAGACCTCTGGCTGGGACAGAGAATGGAAGTAGAAATACATGAGATCTTTGTACCTTCAGTGATTCTGAATTCCTAAAGAAAGCTCACTAGAGAGTTAGACATACAGGTATAGATCTTGAACCATTAACCCATCAATTCAGTAACTGATATCCTGACAGCTGAGTAGTTCACCCAGAAACAGTATAACAAACGAGAAGAGACAAGGTCAAGAATAAAACTCGAAGGAGCTATAGCATTTGAAAGCATGTGGAAGAAAAAGATTCAAAGAGGGACACTAAGAAAATCTCATACAATGAGTTCTCACTGGTGATGATAGCATTCTAAAAGCCACAAAAGATCATTTCCAAAACCTCAGTCAACTCTGTTACATGACAGCACATATATCACAACGTTGCCACAATGTTACTTTTATTGATGTTTTGTTATTTTGTCAAACAACCAGGTGGTGATTATATATGTAAAAATGCATTTATGTATGTAAAAACACACTTACTATCATAATGCGTCCCTTTTTTTTATCTTGCACACACACACAAATGAATATTGCATTTAACAACATTTTTGTTTTGTTTTATTTTTTTTTAATTTAGCTCTCTGTCACTTATAGATTGCATTTAACTGGGAGTAATAGAATATCAAAATATTGTGACATAAATATTCAAGGATTTAATTTTTCATGTTAAAAATAAATGGATGCAGCCCTTTTCAGTCTGCTCCATTAGCTTCATGGTATCTTGGATCTGGCTCTTTCATTTAATGGCCTACTTTACCAACTTACCATGTGGCTTCCATTCTCAAGGTCAAGATGGCTGCTGAAGTTTTGGTTAACACATCTGAGTTGCCAATCTAATGAAAAAGAAAGAAGAGAAAGATAAAAACAATGCTTCTCTCAGTTGATTCAGATCTTTTGAAAGATTGCAACACTTAGGTTTATTTGGTCCACATCTTGCTTGGGTGAAGGTTGGAAATGTAGCCTTTACTTCTAGTAGCAATGGATTGCAGTAAAGTCTGGTAAAGAAAACAGATATTTGGCATGTTACTAGCTGTCTTTCCCTCAAGTTTCCAATATATGGGAGAGTTTGGCTAGTTTGTAAACATAAAAATATTTAAGGGCAGGGGCTCCTGGGTGGCTCAGTTGGTTAAGCGCCCAACTCTTGGTTTGGCTCAGGTCATGATCTCACAGTCATGAGTTCTAGCCCCAGGGCCTGCTTGGGATTCTCTCTCTCTCTCTCTCTCTCTCTCTCTCTCTCTCTCTCTCTCCATTCGTTCTCTCTGTCTCTCAAAATAAATGAACTCCAGAACATTTTTTAAATATTTAAATGTAGTCCCTTCCTTTCACCAAGAAACTAATAGCCAAATAGAAAAACATATGTAAAAACAAATATAGAAGCTATTTTTACAACTAAGAAGAGACTGTACAAAGTGCAATAGGATATAGTGGAAAAATGATCCCCGGTGAAATGCAAATTTTCCAGGTGGTGAAGGCTGGCACAGGACACAAGAGAATGGAAGACTGATAGGGAGAAAAAATGTGATAAAGTACCAAAAATAGGATTGTGAGAATAACACTGAGCCGCAGAAATTGAAACAGAAAATTAAAATCCACATCAAAAACTTAGAAATACTAACTTAGAGAACATTAGGCACTTGGGTATATGGAAGCTTCTAGGTCCTAACTATCAGCTCCTGAGGAATTTTTCATGAAAGCCATTTCCCAAAACTGTAAGGCAAATTATTCAGTAAAGCCCTAAGTAGCACCTAAATTTGATGTTAATCTGCTAGAAGTCCTTACCCTTTTCTAAAGAATAAATTGCTATGGGCATTGTACCAAATAGGAAGAGAAAGAAGTTTGCTGTTTTATAAATCTTCAAGCATTCAGTTTAGATTAAGTTTATTGTTTGATGAGAATTGTGAAGTTAATTAAATAAGGAGATTCTTAGATGAAAGTGGCTCTAATGCCAGGGAGGTCTGTGTAAGCAAACCCAAATCTAAAGCTGGAGGTCCTTCAAGGTTACAGAATCAAAATGCTAAGGACAGCCAATTACAAACAGCCAATGAGGTTTTAAGCTCTAGCCAATCAGCCAATCAAATGCTGCTGCTGCTGCTGCTGCTTCCCCTTCCCCTTCTCTTCTTTTATTGCTTCTGCACTTTATACAAGTCTTTTAACTGGCTCCTGTCCTTGGAACACTCATAACCATTTCCGGTTTTATGCTGCCTAATTTAAACAGGTTTTCAATAAACTCTTAAAATTTTTAATTTTTTTTTAATGTTTATTTATTTTTGAGACAGAGAGAGAGACAGAGCATGAACGGGGGAGGGGCAGAGAGAGAGGGAGACACAGAATGGGAAACAGGCTCCAGGCCCTGAGCCATCAGCCCAGAGCCTGACGCGGGGCTCGAACTCACGGACCGTGAGATCGTGACCTGAGCTGAAGTCGGACACTTAACCCACTGAGCCACCCAGGCGTCCCTAAACTCTTAAAACTTTTAATATGCCTGAGTTTATCTTTTTTTTTTTTAATTTTTTTTTCAACGTTTTTATTTATTTTTGGGACAGAGAGAGACAGAGCATGAACGGGGGAGGGGCAGAGAGAGAGGGAGACACAGAATCGGAAACAGGCTCCAGGCTCCGAGCCATCAGCCCAGAGCCTGACGCGGGGCTCGAACTCACGGACCGCGAGATCGTGACCTGGCTGAAGTCGGACGCTTAACCGACTGCGCCACCCAGGCGCCCCCTGAGTTTATCTTTTAACACGGTGAAATACAAAATGTATTTTCGACGTATGCTAAATTGTATTCCAAATGAAGATGCAAAGGCGATGCTTACAGACGTTTAAAACATTCTCTTGAAATGATTTATATTCAATCAGATCTCTTTTTGTAACATGAGCAATTTGGCTTTCTGAATTTTCTTTATAGACCCTTAGACCCTGATAATTGTCATTAAGTACTTTATTAAATTACTAATTTCTGATGTTATGAGTTAACGTATTTCTATCAGGTAATAGTACTAGCATTTACATTTACTAACTTGCTTACCTTACAACAACCCTCTGTAATACATACCATAAAGATTAAAATTTTACAGACACAAAAATGTAAACATTGTATGTTCTAGTCTTTTCTTTCAGGGAATAGGGAGATGTAACTTTCTAAATGTGGTAATCATTAGCTACTCATGAGCTGTGCTGCCTACCACATAGACTGCAGCAGCATATTCTACAGGAAGATGAACTTCCTTCTTTCCATGAATTAGTTTTACTCATAAAACCAATTTCAACCATTCTTTCCAAATCCAAAGAAACAAAGAATTATGTAATGATAAAATCAGCATAGTCTTTGAAAACTCAATTCTGGGAATTAAAATAGTGCCTATCCAAACAGGTTCATGGCAGCCTTACTCCTCTCTTTTACGTGTCTTTTCTTTTTTCTTTATTTTTATTTTTTTAAGTTTTATTTATTTATTTGGAGGCAGAGGGAGAGAGAGAGAGAGACAGAGAAAGAGAAAGAGTGAGCAGAGGAGGGGTACTGTCAGCTCAGAGCCCGAGGTGGGGCTGGAACGCAGGAACCGTGAGATCATGACCTGAGCCCAAATCAAGAGTTGGTCGCTTAACCGACTCAGCCCCCAGGGCGCCTCTCCTCTGTGTCTTTTCATAGAACATTTTGCCTGTATCGAACACACATCTTTATTGAGGCAGATTGAGTACTGAAGCCCTGTGCGTACAAAGTAGCACGCATTTGGTATCATGACGGTTTTTGTCAATAACACAGGTGCAGTCTCCAAGAAGCTGATGCAAACCCTAGAGAATAAAAAGGCACATGATTCTTCCAACTGAACTGAGCAACCACTTCAGGAATTTCAAGTGAAGGAGAACAGGGAAAAACAAAGCCCTAAGATTTTTTTTTTAAATAACACTTCTTTAGCAAGGCATTTATTTTGGGAATAGCTCTCAGTCTCTAGGGGCTACGGTAACCTTATTTGCAGCTGTCAATTCTACTTTTCTCTCTTCCTTTCTGATTCCCTTACAAGTCCAGAGAGCCGCAGTACTTCAAAAGAAAATTGTCTCACTTATTGACCTTAGTGAGGTGTGATATGGCAGCAGAGTCAACAATAGGCTTTTACCCTCCCACTGTTGGGACCTTTAAAACTTCAAAATCAAAACCGCTTCAAATAGAACCTATCAACTTCCAAGATAGAATTTTTCAAGTACATTGGAACGTTGCTGAAATAAATAATTTACCTTAAGTCAGGGTTATGGCAAGAAATAGATTTTTCTTGCACTCTATCCACGATTCTTAGTTAATTAAGAATCTTAAGGCAGTTAGGTGTAGAAAATGATTTCAGACTTGGAGCATGATTTTGGAGTCAGACAGGTACGCAAATGAATTTGGCACATGGACTATTTTGAGCTAAAGACAATCAAGACCCTCTCAGCTCAGGAGAAACTTTTCTCCCTCCCTTAACAACCTAGACTAATCTAAATGGGGGTCTTTCCCATTATAAGAGTAATTACCAGAGATAAGTTTGATCTGAGTGAACCATCTGTATGGCAGGGCACACATCTAATTTCTAAACATCTGCTCTTATTGCCCTGTGAATTGCCCTTCTTTCCTTCAAACCCTCAGGCCTGCATCTCATTCCCCCCACCCCCTTTTTAAGTTTTTTTTTTCTAATATTTATTTATTTTTGAGAGAGAGAGAGAGAGAGAGAGAGAGAGAGAGAGAGAGAGAGCCCAAGCAGGGGAAGGGGAAAGAGAGAGGGAGACACAGAATCTGAAGCAGGCTCGAGGCTCCAAGCTATCAGCACAGAGCCTGATGTGGGGCTTGAACTCAAGAACCATGAGATCATGACCTGAGCTGAAGTCAGACACTTAACCAATTGAGCCACCCAGGCGCCCCCATTCCTAGCTCAGGATGGCATATATACCTCATTTTACCGTTCTGTCTTTGAACCTTTCTTGTGTGGGCTTCCTGTACATATGAAATTAAATTATACTTTCTCCTATTAATCTGCCTCATGTTGGTTTAATACTTTGAGGGTAATGAAAAAATGTTCTTCCCCAACAATACAAATATAGATTTAGTCAATTTAAAAGAATATTTTAATTTCATATGCTTACTAGGCCTTGAAAAATCACAAAAGCTTTGGATGATTACTTTTAAGATATTCCAATTTATCACTAATTTATAACAGCATTTTCCTTAGGTTTAAATGAATAGAATATTATATTAAATGTGATTGCCTTTAATAACCTGAAGGGAATATACATTTCAGTCTATTGCTCTTTTAAATTATATTTTTATATATTTTATGTCTTTCACATCATATAAATATACATCAATTTTCCATAAATCTATATTGTCTGTCCAGATTTTCATTCAACCCTCTCAGAAATAATAAAATGTGTAGTTTATCAGAAGCCGGTAGGTTGGCATTTAGACTATAAAAAGTAAGTAGTAAAACTATAAATCTAGTGCACAACCGGAGGCATCTTTTGAAATAGCATTTGTATTGCATTATTATTTTCAATTTATTAGGAAAGATACTCGATAGCCAAGAATGGATTTATTCCGTAAATATATCACTATTTGAATAATAGGTTTTGAGTGATATATTTTTTTAATCCTGTCCTTGGCTAATATTTGATAATAGTCCTCAGTCTATTCAATATTTTTGTTTTTCTTTCCCTCAGGAAGTTCCAAATGTGCTTGCAGATTTTAACCATAATGACAACAGTAAAAACCATGGAATCGAACAAGTAAGTCCCCAGAGGCTCCAGAGTTAGATTTTTTCATGCCCTAGAAGGAGAGAGCAACCTAAAATATTATGTGAACGGGATCACAGCATATGCACTGTCTATGGAAACCCTCTTCTGCTGATTTGGTGAAGGTCTGAACTGAAGTAAACTGACTCTACTCCTCTGTGTGAAGGGATGACAGAGGCAAAACCACAGTAGCAATGACAGAAAACATGCACAAGCACTCTGATCTCATGGGGAGCAGCCACCCAGACAGAATCATAATTCTGAAAGAAATCAGGTTTAGGACACCTTTGAAATCCTGTTGAAAAGCTTGCGTGTTACACCTTGATTTCCCTCTGCGGAAGACAGTCAAAAGAAAATAAACTTTCACAGCCAGAACTGACAATAATGAAATCCAGAGCATGAGTTTTATAAAATCTCATTGAATCTACTGAGGAGATCTTGGTTTCTAGTCTAAGTCCACATCTAGGACAAATCAAGGAGTGGAAGAGAAAAAGATGAAACCAGCACTCACAATTTTGTGCTATAGATGCTTATTACAAACGTCGGCAGTTGAAGACTCCATTTTCTTGTAGGACACTTATCTCCAAGTCCCCCCCTCCCCTACCTCACCTGTTACTGAGTGGAGGATTCCTAATAGTTCATTGTTTATTCCATAAACAAAACTTTGGTGAGGACTGATGAGCTAAGGGATTTTTGATGTTTTGTTTGTTTGTTTTGTTTTTGTCTGTCATTGGTTGTTAGGCATTTTCTTTAAGGAAAAAAATAAAAATTCATACAAAGAAGCAGATGGGAAAGAGTCAGAAAATGGAGGTAGATACATGAGAAGAGTTCCCAACTTCCAGATCCTCCTGTGAAGCTGGCTGATAATCTTAAACTAAATTGTCTGGACACAGAAGTAATATATTTCTGAGAAATGAAGTAAGTTTTTGTTTGTTTGTCTGTTTGCTTGAGAATGTTACATGTCTAGGTAAGCTGCCAGTGTGGCATTATGTTCACAAGAAGAGAACAAAGAAAGGTCTCAAGGCTGTCGCCACTGAATGTCCTCTGCACAAGAGACTGAGGTCATGGGCTGCAACTCCCAGGACACAGAGTCTGCCCTGCCCACATCCCCCGGGGTGGGATAAGCTGCCCTCAAGGACATTTTCAGAGTACGCAGACTTATAAAGCAATTACTGCATTCAGATGCTTCACATGGTAACATTACCTTCAGTCTGGACCAAAAGTATTGTTTACAAGACCCTTCAAAGGGGTTTCCTTTAATCACTGATTCCATGCTACACATGCCGGAAATCCCTAAAAACCCAGCAAGCAAGTTCACTTGTGTATGGAAAGTACAAATTCCACCACTTGCTCCCTTGTTTTGTTAAGTGACATTCTGTTTCCTTAGTTTACTTTTTCCTTTCTAAGACTCTCTTACCCACCAATTCTCCCTTTCTGTTGGCCATATATCTTATTTCCTGTTTTACATGTGACCTTTTTGATTAATGTCTGTTTAATTCCATTACCTAAATTTTTCTCCCAAAATCTTACCAAGCTAAGACTTGTACTGTCATCCTTCTCCATCAATTCTTGAGAGACGGAAGTGAAAATACCAACTATGATGGAAGAATTGTCTATTTCTCCTTTTAGTTCCATCAGTTTCTACATAATATGTTTTGAATTCTGTAATTAAGCACATTTACAAATATGATTATGAGGTTTTCCTGATGAAATGTCTCTGTTATCAATATAAAGTTTCCTTCTTTATCAATAGTTACCTTTGCCCAAAAGCCTGTTTTTTTCAGATATTAATATAACCAACCTGATTTTCTTAGGCTTATTGTTTGCATGGTATATTTTTTCCACTTATTTACTTTCAATTTATTTCATTCTTTCTCTTTACTGTTTTTCACTTATAGGCAGCATGTTTTTTCAGTTGTTTCATGTTTTTACCAATTCTGATAATCTTTGCTTCTTAAGTGAAGTGTATAGTTCAGTTATTTATGTGGTTTGATTTAAATTTACTCTTTTATTATTTGTTTTATATTCTGTGTTACTCTATTCCTCTGTTCCCCTTTAATGCCGTTATTTATGATACCTGAACGTTTAAAAATTCCATTTAATTAGTCTGTAAACTTTTTAGCTAAACTTTTTTGTATTATGTTTTCTACAATTGTTTTAGAAATTACATCTTTAACTTTTCAGTCTGATTACAGTTCATATTTAGCCACTTCATTCAATGCATACAAATTTTACAAATGTATAGGTCCATTAAGCATTTTCTGCTGTCCTTTATGTCATACATTTCATAGGCATTACATTAGCATATGTTATAAATCTCACAAGAACACTGTGGGGGAGGAAAAATAGTTTTTCCTTTACCCTTCTAGGTTCTTGGCTGAGACCCACCTCCCACCTTGTAATAAAAAAGGTAGGTTAACAGGAGAAAAACAAACAATTTAAATAACATGTATACCTCCTGTATGCAGGAAAACTGAGTATCTCTCCAAGAGGGCTCTAGCTATCACCTTAAATAACATCTCCAGCTAAAGACAAAAGATGTTGGTGGGGAGGTTGTGGAAGGCCACCAGGAAAAGCTTACAAACAAGGGTAAGGTTGGTATGCAGATTTAAGTCATTGCTTTCTCTCTTGATATGAGATTCTAGCATTTTAGTCTTCTCTTCCTGGTACAGAGAGGGAGACACACTTACAAATAGAATTCCCTTATAAATGTAAATGTCTGCTCACCTTCAGTGTCATAATGTTTGCTTAAACAGTCAAATGTACCTTAAAGAAATTAAGAGAGAAATTACTTTATATTTACCACATAATTAATTATCTGATGCTTTTAATTCGTGCTCGAAAATCTAAGCTTTCCTGTAGTATCATTTTTCTTTCAAATGAACAAAAATCTATTTCTTGGAATGTAGGTCTGCTGATAATATTCTCGTAAGTTAACTTTATCTGAAATTGTTTATATTTTGGGTGAGCCTGGGTGGCTCAATCAGTTAAGCATCTGACTCGATTTTGGCTCAGATCATGATCTCACAGTTGGTGGGTTCAAGCCCCGCATGAGGTTCCACGCTGGCAGTGTGGAGCCTGCTTGGGATTCTCTCTCTCCCTCTCTCTCTCTATGCTTCTCTTCCATTCGTGCTGTCTCTGTCTCTTTCAAAATAAACACATAAACTTCAAAAAAGGAAACTTTATATTTTGCTTAATAATTGGAAGATATTTTGATGGATATTGAAATTTAGTTGACATTTTTTTTTCTTGTGCTTCAAAAGTCTCCTGGTACTTTAAAATCTATGCTTTCTTGCTTCCATAATTTCTGATGTGATGTCTGTTTATTTGAATTTTTTCACCCCTATATTTCAGATATCATTCTTATCTAGATGCTTTCATAATTTTTTTCTTACATTTATTTTAAAACAGTTATAATTTGATGATGATGTGTGTAAGCTTTGTTTCCTTAGAATTTATCCTGTTTGAGCACCATCACTGAATTTCTTGAATCTGTAAATTGTTAAAATTTATATATTTCACCTAACTTGGTAATTTTTGAGTGGTTATTTCTTCAAATATTTTTTTTTTTCTCCTCGGCTTCTGGAATAGCAATTACTTACATGTTAAAATTCTCCCACAAGTCACTAAGTCTCTGTTCATTTTTTAAAAATCACTTTTTCCCTTCTTTAAACTTGATGATTTCTATTGATGCAATTTCAAGTTCAGTTTCTCTTAACATAGTTGATTCTTTCTTTTTGTTTTTCAGAGATTGTAGGAGGACTATAAATCTGTGGTGTTTTTTGTTGATATCCCTATTGAGATATAATTTATATATCATACAATTCACCTATTTAAAGTGTACAGTGAATAGCTTTTAGATTATCCACAGAGTTGTACAATTGCTACCTCATCAATGTTAGGACATTTCATCACTCCCCCAAAACCTCTTATATTATAAGCAGGAAGAGTTAGGGGGTCCCAAGAAAAAGAAAGAGAAGTCATTTTACGCAACCAGCTATTGGCTCCACTTGCCCTAGCACACTTTTGCAGAATTTCCTAGGAAGTGTCAGAATTACAAAGAAATGCAAAAACCTCGGTAGTTAGGGAATTTAAGAGGAAGAAAAAGGAACACAAAAACTCAGTATCTAGAAGGCCTGGAAATAGCCTAATCACTCCCAGTGCTGTTTCAAAAGTAAGCAAGACTCTGCATTCCTGACCTGAGATAAGGATCCCAAGAGCCCATCCAGTTTATATTGAACCTTGGAGCTTGCCCATGGCCCCCTCTCCCCATTTAGGTTGCTTCTGCTTCATTATAATGTTACCGTTTCTGCCTGAGGAGGAGCACAGCTTCATTAACATAAGCTAGGATGTTTGTATAGGCATGTTTTCTAAGTACACCTGTGCACCTTATGCCTGCCTTTACATGCCACAACAAAGCTCTCCTTTCTGAAAATGCATCCTGACCCAAATATAAGGAGCCCATCCATCCCTGCTCAAAGTCACAGTTTTGGAAATTATTCCCCATGATCTCCTTATGTGTTGCAAATAAAGTTTCCTTTGTGTGACAGCTACATCTGGTGTAGTCTCTATCTGTAACTCACCAAGGAGTGAGCTCAGGTTAGTTCAGTTGCCATATCACTTAACCCCAATTTTATCTCCCAATTATCCCATGTTCTACAACCCTTGGCAACCTTGAATCTATGTTCTGTTTCTATAGAGCTGCCTATTCTGCATATTTTATGTAATATATGTAGTCTTTCGTGACAGTTTTTTTTTTTCACTTATCCTAATGTCTTCAAATTTCATCTCTGTTGTAGCATGTATCAGTACTTTGTTACTTTATGGTCACGCATCATGTTTTATCTGTTCATCAGTTGATGGACATTATAGGGAATTCTCTGTGTTGAGTTTCTCAGTTACTTATTTTCAGTAAGTGTCTTGGGTTTTTTTTTTATAAATTCCCATTTATCGGTATCCTTGGTGGAATCAGATCATTTCTTTTAATTCTTTTTGTGCATCCATTTGGCAGTGTGGTGTGAGAATCAGATCATTTCTTTTAATTCTTTTTGTGCATCCATTTGGCAGTGTGGTGTGGGAGGGCACTATATAAAAAGGTGTTTTTCATATGAAGGAGAATCACTGGGGAGAAAACAGATAGAGGCCCTATAAGCCTGTTGTGCAAGCCAAACCACAGCCTGTAACTCAACAGGTGGTTCTCACCAGACTGGTGTCATCCAGAAAAACTTTGCAGTGGGCCATCACCAAACCCAAATGTGAATATAACCCAATCACAGAACAAATACTATATGATTCCACTAATATGAGGTATATAAAATAGTCAAACTCAGGGCGTCTGGGTCGGTTAAGCGTCCGACTTTGGCTCAGTTCATGATCTCACATTCCTTGAGTTAGAGCCCTGCGTTGGGTTCTGTGCTGACAGCTCAGAGCCTGGAGCCTGTTTCAGATTCTGTGTCTCCCTCTTTCTCTCTCCTCCCCCGCTCATGCTCTGTCTCTCTCTTCTCAAAATAATAAACGTTAAAAAAATTTTTAAATAGTCAAACTCATAGGAGCAGAGAACAGAATGAGGATTGCCCCTTCTATTTTCCCCAGGTCCACAATTCAGACTTAAAAGTTACAAATTTTGTTTTGTTCGTCAATTCTGATAAAATATGTAGATGCTCCACTTTGTTCAGAGAACAAGTAAGCCTACTTAAGAGAAGTATTCCCCTTTTTTCTTCAGTCTTAGCAGAAAAGGTACATAAAGTTTCAAACGATAAATAACAATTTTGCCAAAACACCATCCATTATTCAGGGTATAACTTATCTAAGGATGAAAAAACACTCTCTTAGACCACACACACACACACACACACACACACACTCGCATAGGCACATACACACACACAAAATGTTAACCTTTACTCAAAAACTACAGTTTCTGTGTCACCCACAATCTCCTGGAAAGGTTGAAATGACCAATGACATCCTTAAATTAAAATTACCAAAACTTTCAGAAATCCTCAAGTCCCTTTGGCCAAAGGTACTCCCACTCCCTGTGATGGCCACTTGGGTCACTATCTGATCTATAATTCCCCATTAGGGAATTTATCTCTGATACAAGGCCTTGCCATACTGCATGCAGGCATGGCAAAACATTGAAAGGCACTGATGTGCTACACCCAGTAATATCCACATTAAGCCTGTCTTCTCACAACATCCTCCTAAACAGACTCTTCATGATTGTCAACCAAGACATTTTCATCTATTGGAGGAGAGATCAGAGAAAATATGTTCTTGAACTCTGTCACAAAAGACATTAGCAGGTATTGCGAAGAACAAATTCCAAACAAACTCCAGAGAGTCAAACCTTGGGTTTGCATTTCAAAACTAAGAAGAAATTTAGAATTCTACACAACCGTCAGACTACACCAATAGGGAGGCTCACACTGAAAATTCTCAGAGATGGCCTAGAAGCAGCTGATCTTTGAAAGCAGATAGTTGATCCAAGACCTTTGGTATAAGTGAGTGACTTCAAATAGTAAACAGCTTCTGCCCAAGATGTAGGACCAACATTCATAACTAATTCCTGTTTTGCCTTTGATACACTTTTTAATAATTATTTTTCTTTTCATTTTCTATAGAGCCATGGCTGTCATCCACCCATAGTAGCCTTTATCCTCCTTCATTACTATAATTGTTAATTTAGAACATTCTCACACATCACAGGACCTCAGTGATAAATAAAAACCTCTGGGCAATGCTGGAATCATCAATGAGACCATAAGGAATTATAGACAGTGGCATTTCTACCTTTATTTACATGGACAAATGATGTTTAAAAAAATCAACCTATGGCTTTGCTAGTGTCTCTTTCTCAGAAAAACGATCAACTATTAAAATCTATATATTGATCAGACTATACGAAGTTTTAAATTTGAACTCAACAGTCTTCATAGAACAGTGGGCAAATACTTTCAACATAGAAAAGACTAACAGAGGTCTATATGTGTAACGTAGCTTATGTAAGGACTTGGATCTTATGTTGTATATAATTGTTTTTTCCCTGAATCTCCTCTATTTCCTTTGAGGTCATGGCACTTGTCCTGTTTACCTCATAATAACACCTCATGCACATTCGTAATTATATTCTAAGACTCGTCCATACACTAAGACCCTAATTTTATAAATCACAAAGTCTGGAAATTTCAACTCAGAAGCAAGCTCCACAATGAGGCCACCTTGATTATTCAGGCAGTCTACCAGAGGGAATTACTGACCTATTTTTTTTATGTGAGGAAGCAGAACAGTGTTCCCATCAGTAGCATGCATTCAAACAGAAAAGACTATAAGAAATGTATCACTAACTCAGGGAGAAGTTATTAATGATACCACCTCTCTGCCCTACCTGGAAAAATGATCAGTCTCAACTCATTGATACAAGTGGTGACGGAAAATCACATTGCTCTAGATATTTTTGTTGGCCAGTCATGGTGGCTTCTCTGTCATTGCGGTATTACTTGTTGTACTTAGATCAATAGAAAAGATATGGTAGAAGAGGTTATGAATGATCTTCAGGAAAATCTATTTAGTTCTCTAGGGTCTATCTTCAGGGCCAGTGGGATTTATTTTCTTCACTTGCTTTGGGAAATTGAGGCTTCTGATTCTGAGGCATCTTATAAGGACTATTAATTTATTTTTTTCATATTGTTCATGATGCTGGTCTAGTGGATTCTATGCAGAGTCTTACATGTTTCTGCACAACTGCCTTCTCCTCAGATGATCATTAGGATAATGAAACAACAGAAAAGGTCAAGAAGGTCATACAACAGAGCTGGCTGTTGAGGTCACTGAAAAATAGCTCTGAGTGGTGAAGATCTGTATCACTGGCCTCCCCTAAATTCCTCAACTTCTCCCATGCTAAAGCATGACCAAAAGAGGTACTGGGACACTGAATATACAAATGGAAAATTTCCAGATCATATATGAAAATAGAACTCTGACCCCCAATTTTTGTAGCAAACAGTCCAAGAAGCCAAAGCACACACCTGTAGCAAATAGCTAATATTGGTCAAGATTTGGTCAAAAACTGCCAGCTACCCTAATTTTTGGCCCCACCTCTATTTTGAGACCAAGCAAAAGAGCTGATTATGCTCACCAAACCAATCATATCAGATGCTTTTCTTGCTCTGCATAGAATATTTCCAGCTTCTCCAGGGCAGCAATCTTCAGAGCTCACTTGAATCCCTCCCTGGTTTTCACTCTAAAGTTTTTCAAGTCTCCTGCTTCTACCTTTGAGCCTCTGTCAGACACAAGTGATGGTGGCTGACTTCCTTGCTGTAGTAAGCTCCGAACAATAGCCTCAGCTTGCCCTCATTTAAGTGGACTGCATTTATTCGCATAATACCTTTATCCCAAATTTCAAAATTTAAACCAGATGAAAATTGTTTTTGACATTGTAAACCTACATCTGGAAAAAGACGCACACAAAACAAACAAACAAACAAAAAACAACAACACAAGAGTTAAACCTTTGAATGGACCACTTAGGGAAATTTCTTGTATAATATGTACAGTATTTTATCTGTTAGAATTGTATACTTTTCTACAAATATTATTATTTATACAAAAATCACATAGTGGACTCTTCTTACTAGTTAATTTTTGATAAAATTTTTATGCACACATCTCTGTGTACTAAATGGTCACTTCGTAAAGTTGCTGTATTAGTTTCTGGACTGCTTTCTCAAATTTTTATTTAGCTTTTCTCTCTTGTGTAAGCATTTACAAAAAAAAATGACAAGGAGAAAAAAATTAAAACTTCATAAAGAACAGTCTTTGAGGCATAATCTGTTCTTACTTTCTTGGGTTTGTTCACAAAGTCTTTGTTTACTTTCTACCATATTATAAAAACTCTGCATGCTTCCACAATAGAAAGGCAAAAAAGACATGTCCCTGAACTTGATACCCCAGAAGCTAGTAGGGTTTTTTTTATTACCTATATATGTAATAAAAATCAAGTAGTGTGAAAATTACATTGTATAAAATGGAAGTACACACAATTCTAAACAAGCACATTGAGGGGAGATGTACTGTCTTCCCACAGTATCAAAGATGGCTTCATAAAATAATTCATACTTGAAAAGAAAAGGAAAGCTGTAGGCATCACAATTCCGGAATTCAAGTGATATTACAAAATGTAGTAGTCAAAAACAGTATGGTCCTGGCACAAAAACAGACACAGAGATCCATGGAACAGAATAGAAATACCAGAAATAAACCCACAATTATATTGGCAATTAATCTTCAACAAATCAGGAAAGAATATCCAATGAAAAAAAGACAGTCTCCAACAAATGGTGCTGGGAAAACTGGACAGCTACATGACCACTTTTTTTATACCATACCCAAAGACAAACTGAAAATGGATGAAAGATCTAAATTTGAAACCAGAAACCATTAAAATCCTGGAAGAGAGCCTGGAAGGCAGTGATGTCTCTGACATCGACCATAAGAACATTTTTCTATATACGTCCTCCGAGGCAAGGGAAACAAAAGCAAAAATAAATTATTGGGACTACATCAAAATAAAAACCTTCTTCAAAGGAAATAATCAACAAAACTAAAAGCCAACCTACAGAATGGGAGAAGATATTTGCAAATGACATATCTGATAAAGTGTTAGTATTCAAAACCTATAAAGAACTAGTACAACTCAACACCCCAAAACACACAATCCAATTAAAAATGGGCAGAAGACAGGGGCACCTGAGTGGTTCAGTCTGTTAAGCCTATGATTTTGGTACAGATCATGATCTCGTGGTCCATGAGTTCAAGTCCCATGTCGGGCTCTGTGATGACAGCCAGAGCCTGGAAACTGCTTAAGATTCTGTGTCTCCCACTCTCTACCCCTCCCCCACTTGTGCGCATGTGCTCTCTCTCTCTCTCTCTCAAAAATAAATAAAAAATTTTTAAAAATGGGCAGATGACATGAAGACATTTCTCCAAAAAAGACATCCATATGGTCAGCAGACACATGAGAAGATGCTCAACATCACTCACCATCAGGGAAATGCGAATCAAAATTACAATGAGATATCACTTTGCACCTATTAGAATGGCTAAAATGAACAAAACAGGAAACAACAGATGTTGACAAGGATGTGGAGAAAGGGGGGGCGCCTGGGTGGCGCAGTCGGTTAAGCGTCCGACTTCAGCCAGGTCACGATCTCGCGATCCGTGAGTTCGAGCCCCGCGTCGGGCTCTGGGCTGATGGCTCAGAGCCTGGAGCCTGTTTCCGATTCTGTGTCTCCCTCTCTCTCTGCCCCTCCCCCGTTCATGCTCTGTCTCTCTCTGTCCCAAAAATAAATAAACGTTGAAAAAAAAATTAAAAAAAAAAAGGATGTGGAGAAAGGGGAACCCTCTTATACTGTCGGTGGGAGTGCAAAATGGTGCAGGCACTGTGGAAGACAGTATGAAGGTTCCTCAAAAAGTTAAAAGTAGAACGACCCTAGGATCCAGCAATTAATCTTTAACAAACCAGGAAAGAATATCCAATGGAAAAAAAGACTGTCTCTCTCTCTCTTTCTCTCTCTCTTTTTAGAACACACTCTACTGAGTGCTTACACATAGAATGCAAAAACACTAATTCAAAGGGATACATGCACCCTATATTTATAGCATCATTATTTACAATAGTAAAAATGTAGAAGGACCCCAAGTGTCCATTGATTGATGAATGGATAATGACGAAGTGGTGTATATATATATATTAATTTATATATTATAATATATAATAATACAATATAATAAATATAATAAATAATATATAAATAATAAATATAATAATTTATATATAATGGAATATTATTCAGCTATAGAAAGGTATGAAATCTTGGCATTTACAGTGACACAGATAGAGCTAGAGAGTATAATGCCAAATAAAGTAAACCAATCAGAGGAAGACAAATACTGATGATTTCATTCATATGTGGAATTTGAAAAAACAAAACAAATGAGCAAAGGAAAAAAAGAGAGAGATAAATCAAGAAACACACTCTTAACTATAAAGAACAAACTAATGATTTCCAGACGAGAGGTGGGGGGAGGAATGGGTAAAAGAGATGATGAGAATTGAGGACTGCATTTGTTGGAATGAGCACCAGGTGATGGAAGGCATTGTTGAATCACTATATTGTACACCTGAAACTGATATAACACTATATGTTAACTATACTGGAATTAAAATCTAAAAAAAAAAAATTGGTACTTGAATTCTATCTTTAATTAATTAGGTTGAAAAAGGACAGAGAATATGACAATGCACAGATTAGATTGTATACACTTACGGAAGTAGGAAAAATAGTGCTTTCAGTGAAAAGCAACTATTTAAGTGTAGCTATATATAATAATATGGTGGGAAGTAGGGAAAACCTAGTGTAGGAAAATCTGGTGAGTCCAAATTATACAGGACCTCACATACTGAGTTAATTCTTTATCTTAAAGGAAATACTGAATCATTCATGTTTTTGAAGTGGGAGTACAACACAATCCCATTTCTATGTTAGAATGGTACTGCTAAAACTGGGTAGTGATTAGTAATACAGAATCTGAGAAAGCTCAGTTTGTATCTATAGTAGGCAGAATAATGGTCCCCAAAGATGTGTATGTTCTAATCCCTGGAACCTGAAAATATGTTGGGTAACATGGCAAGAGGTAAATAAGATTGCTAATTAGCAGATCTGCAAATAAGATTATTCTGTATTACTAGATGGGCCTAATGTAATTACAAGGGTCCTTTAAACGTGGAAGACGGAGGGGTGCCTGGTTGGCTCAGTCGGTTAAGTGTCCAACTCCTCGGTTTTGGCTCAGGTCATGATCTCACGGTTTCATGGGTTCGAGACCCACTTCAGGGTTTGTGCTGACAGTGTGGAGCCTGCCTAGGCTTCCCTCTCTATCTCTGCCCCTCCCCTGCTCATGCTCTCTCTCTCTCTCTCTCTCTCTCTCTCTCTCTCAAAATAAATAAATAAACCTTAAAAAGCATTTAAAAAAAAAAACATGAAGAGGAAAGCAGAAGAATTAGTGTCAGAATGAATATAGTGTAAGAAAAGAATTGACTGGCCATTGTTGTCTTTGAAAATAGAAGGGGACCCTGAGCCAAGGAATGAAGCTAGTCTCTTAAGGCTTGAAAAAGCAGTAAAATTGATTCTACCTCAGAGCTTCTGGAAAACTCAGTTACTGAGTCCACTGAGACCCATTTTGGACTTCTCACCTCCAAAATTTTAAGATAATACATAGGGTGTTGTTTTAAGTCACTGTTTGTGGTAATTTGTTACATTAGCAATAGGAAATTAATATAAAATATTATCCCATGCACTAGATACATGTGACCTTTGGTAAGTCACGTGACTTTACATTTATCCAATTATAATAAGAGATAAGGATATTATCCTATTTGTCTTCGAGGAAAATTTAAATAATGTATATAACGTTTTTCCTATTGTTAAATAAATAGTAGTAGGCAATAAAAGTAGTAGTAACTGTAGCATCATCTCCATCTTATTCATCATCATTGGAAGTTCTATGAATTAACCAATTTTACATTAGGCAAAAGAAGACTAATTCTGAATTATTTCAATAGATCATGTTAGACATAAATAGGTTATGGGGTCGGTGAGGAGAGGGGTCGGTGGGGTCGGTGAGGAGAGGATGATCTGAGAAGTATTTAAGGGAAGAGTCAGACTTTTTGGAAATGGATATAAAATATAGAAGGAAAACTTCTATTTGGATGATTGAATATATTTCCAAAGTAGCAATATGGGTTAATAAATCATGCCATGCCCTGATACATGAGCTCCTGTGTGACTCAGGCTGAGAAACATATGAGAAGTAGTTTCAAACGCACAGCCCTTTCCCACTTTCTTGAAGTATTAAAGACATTAAGTATCTCTGTGCTGAGCTTGCAAGAAAAACTGATCCAGTATCAGATATGCCCTGCTGTCCATTGCACCTGCTCTGCAAGATCTTCAGTAACATCTTAAAATCTTCTTAATAACTCCATTAACACCTTTTTCTCCCTGGCAGACTGACTCCCCACTTCTTTAATAAAATGCTTGCCTGCAGGGTGATCACATTATCTCTGCTTGTTGATGGTGCCTGAATGTTCTAGCCTAATAATTATTTTCTCCAAATAGCTCCCCTTTTCACCTAGGCTTCCAACAGCAAAGTTTCTTTGTTGCTATGGCTTCTGCACATAGAACATTTTGTCAACTTTTGAACCTAACACTCTCCTTCCCACCAACAGTTATTTAGGTAGATATTTTCCTTTACCTTATTTTCTTGTTAACAGACAAACATTTATATATTAAGAACATACTTAATCTGGCATCCTGCTGAAATTAGTCCTTGGACTTCTGCTGATTTTAATCTTTATAAATGATCTACAGAAAGGAAATGACTGTGAACTAGCTGGAATTACTAATCAGCCAAAATTGCAGGGGAGGAGAGTAGAAGAAGCTACAACCAAACACAGGCAGGGTTCAATACGCCCTGCAGCTAAGTGAGTATGTGGCAAACGGAACATAATAGGGAACCTTGTGAAGAGCTCCATACATCGGGCCAAAATGACTAAGAAGGAAGTAATGCCATTCAGTTGAAATGCATGAAGTTTGGGCCATAATTATGGATCAGTCACTCCAAAAGGGTAGGAACTGTGTGAAGCTTCAATTAGACCGGAAAAAGGGATAAGACTCACTAATATGGCACACTTGGAAAGAGATTTGCATTTCAATGTATTTTAACTTTCATAAAAAAAAAACTGAGAGAGGAAATGAAATGAGATATCAGGGTTTGCTGTCAGAGACTCATCTAATAAACTGGAATATGTATGCGTGTGCTTGTGTGTATGCGTATATTTGAAGTTAAGTGTACAATTTAATAAATTTTGATACATGCGTACAGCCATGTAAGTAGCACCTCAATCACTATATATATAATTCCATCAACCAAAAAAGTGTACTTGATTCCCCTTAATGGCAATCTCCCTCTCCCCATAGGCAACTACAGTTCTTATTTCAATCTCCATAGATTTGTATGGAATGTTTCAGAATTTCATATATGTGGAATCACACAGTATGTGCTCAGTATTTGGCCACTTTCACTGAGCATAAGGTTTCTAAGATTCATGCATACTGTTGGGTTTATTAGTACTTCTTATCACAATTTGTTTATCCATTCTCTAATTGATGGACACTCTTGTTTCCAGCTCAGAGCTATATATATATTTTAAAGTGTCTACGAGCTTTCTTGCACAGGTTTTTGGACATGTTTCAATTTTTGTAGAATTGGGTCATAGAGTAGGTATATATTTAACAGTATAAAAAATAGCCAAAAAGGTTGGCAAAGTAGTTGTACTAATTTATATTCCTACCAGCAAAGACAGAGTTCTAATTAATCCATGTCTTTGCCAACATTTTGTATTGCAAGTTGTTACATTTTAACTGTTCTACTTGATGTGAAATTATTTCTCATTTTATAATTTAATTTGTATGTCTATGAAGACTAAAAGTGCTAAGTATCTTTCTGCATGCTTTGGGACCACAAGTCTTTGGCTCGTTATAATTGAGTTGTTTCTGTTTTCATTATTTATTAAAAAAAGAAATATATATATATATATATATACACACACACACAGTACTTTGTCAAATATATATATATATATAGTAAATATTTCTCTTGTCTATAACTTGCATACTCATATTCTTAACAAAATGTCTTCATATAGAAGAGGTTTTATGCCCAATATATATATTTTTCTTTTTTTAAACAGTCCTTTTTGCATTCTAAGAAATCTTGGTCACAAACATAATCACTTATGCTTTCTTCCAGAAGTTTTAGATTTAGTTTGTGTTTATATCTATGATCCATCTGGAATTAAATTTTATGATATGATGATGGATCAAGGTTCATTTCTCTGTTAGCCTCATGTTTAACTAATTTTTCCATACACATCTGTTAAGAAGATGAGCCTTCCTCTTTCAATTAGTTTGGAACCTAAGTAGAAAAAAAAATAAGTTGATAGGATGTGTGTTGGTCTGTTTCTGTGGCCTCTATTCTGCTCCATTCATCATTTTAACCAACCTTATACCAGTAGCTCACTGAATAAGTTTACCTTTATTGTGGAAGCTCTCCAACAGTAATGTTGTTTTCAATTCTTTTATAGAATTTTCTGACTTCTCTTTTAGTTGTTTTCTCTTTCTTCTTTCATATAAACTTTAGAAACAACTTGTCAATTTCTACTTTTAAAAAGCCTAGGATTTTTGTTAAGATTGTGTTGAATCTATAGATCAATTTGTAGACAGTCATAGTTAGTCATCCAACTCACAAACATGGCATAGCTATTTACTTAAAACTTCTTTATTTTCTCCTAGTAATAATTTGTGTAGTTTTCCTATAGTAATTTCACATACTTAAAACTTTATTTCTAGTTCCATACAAATTTTAGGATTGCTTGTTCTAGCTTCGAGAAGAATGCTGGGGCAATTTTGATTGGGGTTGCATTCAATGTGTAGATAGCTTTGGGTAGTATTGACATTTTAACAATATTTATTCTTCCAATCCATGAGCATGGAATATTTTCCATTTCTTTGTATCTTCTTCAATTTCCTTCATAAGCTTTCTATAGGTTTCAGCATACAGATCTTTTACATCTTTGGTTAGGTTTATTCCTAGGTATTTTATGCTTCTTGGTGCAATTGTGAATGGGATCAGTTTCCTTATTTGTTTTTCTGTTGCTTTGTTACTAGTGTATAAAAATGCAGTTGATTTCTGTACATTAATTTTGTATCCTTCAACTTTGCTGAATTCGTGCATCAGTTCTAGCAGAATTTTGGTGGAGTCTATCAGGTTTTCTATGTATAGTATCATGTCATCTGCAAAAAGTGAAAGCTTGACTTCATCTTTTCCAATTTTGATGCCTTTGATTTCCTTTTGTTGTCTGATTGCTGATGCTAGAACTTCCAACACTATGTTAAACAACAGCGGTGAGAGTGGGCATCCCTGTCGTGTTCCTGACCTCAGAGGGAAACCTCTCAGTTTTTCCCCATTGAGGATGATATTAGCTGTGGGCTTTTCATAAATGGCTTTTATGATGTTTAAGTATGTTCCTTCTATCCCGCCTTTCTCGAGGGCTTTTATTAAGAAAGCATGCTCTATTTTTGTCAAATGCTTTTTCTGCATCAATTGACAGGATCATATGGTTCTTATCTTTTCTTTTATTAATGTCATGTATCACACTGATTTATTTGTGAATATTGAAACAGCCCTGCATCCCAGGAATGAATCCCACTTGATCATGGTGAATAATTCTTTTCATATGCTGTTGAATTCGATTTGCTAGTATCTTGTCGAGAATTTTTGCATCCATATTCATCAGAGATATTGGCCTGTAGTTCTCTTTTTTTGCTGTGTCTCTGTCTGGTTTGGGAATCAAAGTAATACTGGCTTAATAGAATGAATCTGGAAATTTTCCTTCCCTTTCTATTTTTTGGAACAGCTTGAGAAGGATAGGTATTATCTCTGCTCCAAATGTCTGGTAGAATTCCCCAGGGAAGCCATTTCATCCTGGAATCTTATTTGTTGGGAGATTTTTGATAACTGATTCAATTTCTTTACCAGTTATGGGTCTGTTCAAATTTTCTATTTCTTCCCATTTGAGTTTTGAAAGAAGAAAACCAAAGCAGGAGGCATCACAATTCCAGACTTTAGCCACTACTACTGAATCAAAGCTGTAATCATCAAGACAGTATGGTGTTGGCACAAAAACAGACACATAGACCAATGGAATAGAATAGAGACTCCAGAATTGGACCCACAAATGTATTGCCAACTAATCTTTGACAAAGCAGGAAAGAGTATCCAATGGAAAAAAGACAGTCTCTTTAACAAATGGTGCTGGAGAACTGGACAGCAACATGCAGAAGAATGAAACTAGACAACTTTCTTACACCATTCACAAAAATGAGCTCAAAAGGGATGAAGGACCTGAATGTGAGACAGGAAACCATCAAAACCCTAGAGCAGAAAGCAGGAAAAAAAAACCTCTCTGACCTCAGCCGCAGCAATTTCTTACTTGACACATCTCCAAAGGCAAGGGAATTAAAAGCAAAAATAAACTACTGTGACCTCATCAAGATAAAAAGCTTCTGCACTGCAAAGGAAACAATCAACAAAACTAAAAGGCAATGGATGGAATGGGAAAAGATATTTGTAAATGACGTATTGGATAAAGGGTTAGTATCCAAAATCTATAAAGAACTCACCAAACTCCACACCTGAAAAACAAATACTCCAGTGAAGAAATGGGTAGAAGACATCAATAGACACTTTTCTAAAGAAGACATCCAGATGGCCAACAGGCACATGAAAATATGCTCAACGTCACTCCTCACCAGAGAAATACAAATCAAAACCACACTGAGATAACGCCTCACGCCGGTCGGAGTGGCTAAAATCAACAAATCAGGAGACTATAGATGCTGGCGAGGATGTGGAGAAATGGGAACCCTCTTGCACTGTTGGTGGGAATGAAACTGGTACAGCCACTCTGGAAAACAGTTTGGAGGTTCCTCAAAAAATTAAAAATAGATCTACCCTATGACCCAAAAATAGCACTGCTAGCAATTTACTCTAGGGATACAGGAGTGCTGATGCATAGGGGCACTTGCACCCCAATGTTTATAGCAGCACTCTCAACAATAGCCAAATTATGGAAAGAGCCTAAATGTCCATCAACTGACGAATGGATAAAGAAGATGTGGTTTATATATACAATGGAATACTATTTGGCAATGAGAAAGAATGAAATCTGGCCATTTGTAGCAATGTGGATGGAAGTGTTAAGTGAAATAAGTCAGACAGAGAAAGACAGACACCATATGTTTTCACTCTTATGTGGATCTTGAGAAACTTAACAGAAGACCGGGGCGGGGGAGTTACAGAGAGGGAAGGAGGCAAACCATAAGAGACTCTTAAATACTAGAACACACTGAGGGTTGATGGGGGGCAGGGGAGAGGGGAAAGTGGGTGATGGGCATGGAGGAGGGCACCTGTTGGGATGAGCACTGGTTGTTGTATGGAAACCAATTTGACAATAAATTATATGTATAAATTATTTCTAAATATTTTATGTTATACTGATGCTAGCGTAAATAGAATGTTCTTAGTTTCCCATAAACTAAGAAAATACCACAAAATGGGTGGTTAAAACAACAGCAATCTGTTCTTACAGTTTTTGTCAATGTCAGAAGTCTGAAATCAAGGTGTCCAATCAGGAGCCCTCTGAAGGCTCTAAGGATAAATCTTTGCTTGTCTCTTTGAGCTTCAGCTCTGGGGACTCCCAAGCTCATTGGATTATGGCAAATAACTCTAACTTCTGCTGATATCTTCACATGGCCTTCTCTGCATGTCTTTTATCTATTCTTCTTATGAGGAAATTAACCACTGCATTTAGAGCCCATAGGAGTATAGTATGACCATTTCTTAATTGCAAAGGCTCTGCTTCCAAACAAGGTCATGTTGTGAGGTCCTGGGTGGCATGAATATGGAGGAAACACCACTCAATACACTGCATCTAGTCCAGAGAAATACTATTTACATTGTTTAATGAGGTAGTTAGTGTCTGGTCACCTTGCTAAATTCATTGATTAGATACTGAAGTTGTTTTATACCTTTTCAGGGTTTTCTTTTTGCACAGTCATCTGTGAATTACCAGATGTGTTACATCTTTCATTCCAATCTGTTTCTTTCATTTCTCTTTCTTGCTTGTTGCTCTCAAGACTTCCAGTACAATACTAAATAGAAGGAGTGAGCACGAGCATTTCCTCCTTCCTCCAATTTTAGGGGAGAGTATTACAGATGCTCTTTATCATGTTGAAGAAGAGTCTCTTTATTCCTACTTTGTTGAATACTTTTTTATGATGGATGACTGTTAGATATTGCCAAATATTTCATTTAATACATTTATAAAGATGCTCATGTTTTTTTTTTCTTTACTTTGTTAATTAGGTAAAGTACATTGACTGATTTTCAGTTATTAAAGCACCTTGCATTTCAAAGATAAACCCACCTCCTCTATTGTGCTTTGTTCAACATTCATAATAATAATAATAATTTTGAAGATTGTTGTGCTCTGTCCATGATAAATGTTGTTCTACAATTTCATTGTCCAATTTTGTCTATGACAGTTATGCTGGCCTTCTAAAACAAACTGGGAAGTGTGTCCTCTTCTTCTGTTTTCTCATTGTGTTTGTGTATGACCGTAAATATTTATTCCTTAATAGTAAAAAAAAAAATTACCAATAAAAGACTATATTGTACCTGGAGTTTTCTGTGAGAGAAAGTTTTTGATGATGAGTTCAATTCATTTCTTTAGATTTGTATTTATTCTTTGTCAGTTTTAATAAATGTATTTTATAATAAATTTTCCATTTCAATTGGTTGAATTTATTGGCAAAAAGCAGTTCATAATATTTACTTATTATAGGGGCGCCTGGGTGGCGCAGTCGGTTAAGCGTCCGACTTCAGCCAGGTCACGATCTCGCGGTCCGTGAGCTTGAGCCCCGTGTCAGGCTCTGGGCTGATGGCTCAGAGCCTGGAGCCTGTTTCTGATTCTGTGTCTCCCTCTCTCTCTGCCCCTCCCCCGTTCATGCTCTGTCTCTCTCTGTCCCAAAAATAAATAAACGTTGAAAAAAAAATTAAAAAAAAAAATAAAATAAAAAAAAATAAAAAAAAATTTACTTATTATAATTTTAATATCTGTAGTATCTATCAGGATGTATTTAATTTAATTTGATATTGGTAATTGATATAACTAGCGCTTTGTCAATTTTATTAATCTTGTCAAAGGACCAGCTTTTTAAAGTTTTTATTTTAATTAAAGTTAGCATACAGTGTTATATTATTTTCAGGTATATAATATAGTGATTCAACAATTCCATATATCACCCAGTGCTCATCACAAGTATGCTCTTTAATCCCCATCACCTATTTTACCCATCCCCCCCACCCACCTCCCCTCTGGTCACCATCAGTTTCTTCTCTATAGTTAAGAGTCTGTTTCTTGATTTGTCACTCTCTCTTTTATTTCCTTTGCTCACTTGTTTTGTTTCTTAAATTCCACATATAAGTCAAATCACTGCTATTTTTTAAAAATATTTTTTGAGCGAGAGAGAGAGAGAGAGACAGAGACAGAGCATGAGTGGGGGAGGGGCCGAGAGACAGGGAGACAGAATCTGAAGCAAGGCCCAGGCTCCTAGCTGTCAACACAGAGCTGGACATGGGACTCCATCTCACGAACTGTGAGATCATGACCTGAGCCGAAGTCGGGCAATTAAGCGACTGAGCCACCCAGCTGTCCCAATCATTGGTATTTATTTGTCTTTCTTTGACTAACTTATTTCACCTAACATTATACTCTCTAGCTCTATCCATGTCACTGGAAATGTTAAGATTTCATTCCTTTTATGGCCGAATAATATCCCATTGTATACATATACCATTTTTTCCTTATCCATCAATCAATGGATACTTGGGCTAATTCCATATTTTGGCTATTATAAATAATGCTGCTATAAACATAGGGTGCATGTGTCGCTTTGAATTAGTGTTTTTGTATTCTTTGTGTAAATACCAGTAGAGCAATTGCTAGAACATAGGGTAGTTCTATTTTTAACTTTTTGAGGAACTTTCATACTGTCTTCCACAGTGGCTCAACCGGTTTGCATTCCCACCAATAATATAAGAGGGTTCCTTTTTCTCCACATCCTCACCAACATCTGTTGTTTCTTATGTTTTGGATTTTAGCCATTCTGATAGGTGTGCAGTGATATCTCATTATAATTTTGATTTGCATTTCCCTGATGATGAGTGATGTTGAACATCTTTTAATGAGTCTGTTGACTATATAGATGTCTTCTTTGGAAAATGTTCATGTCTTCTGTCCATTTTTAATTGGATTATTTGTTTTGAGGTGTTGAGTTGTATAAGTTCTCTATAGATTTTGAATACTAACCTTTTATCAAATATGTCATTTGCAAATGTCTTCTCCCATTCCATAGGTTGGCTTTTAGTTTTGTTGATTGTTTCCTTTGCTGTGCAGAAGGTTTTTATTTTGATGTAGTCCCAATAATTTATTTTTGTTTTTGTTTCCCTTGCCTCAGAAAAATATATAGAAAAATGCTCCTATGGCTGATGTCAGAGACATCACTGCCTGTGCTCTCTTCCAGGACTTTTATGGTTTCTGGTCTCAAATTTAGATCTTTCATCCATTTTGAATTTGTTTTGGGGTATGATGTAAGAAAGTGGTCCAGTTTCATTCTTTTGCATGTAGTTGCCTAGTTTACCCAGCACCATTTGTTGAAGAGACTTTTTTTTCATTGGATATTCTTTCCTGGTTTGTTGAAGATTAATTGCCTATATAATTGTGGGTTTACTTCTGGTTTTTCTATTCTGTTCCATGGATCTCTGTGTGTATTTTTGTGCCGGGACCACACTGTTTTGATCGCTACAGCTTTGTACTATCACTTGAAGTCTAGGCTTGTGATGTCTCCAGCTTTGTTTTTCTTTTTCAAGATTGCTTTGGCTATTAGGGGAACTTTGTGGTTTCATACAAACCTTAGGATTGTTTGTTCCAGTTCTGTGAAAAATGCTGGTGGTATTTTGATAAGGATTGTATTAAATGTGTAGACGGCTTGAGTAGTATAGAGATTTTAACGATGTTTGTTCTTATAATCCATTAGCATAGAATGTCCACTTCTCAAGAACCAACTTTTCACTTATCTGTCCTTTTATTCTTTCTTTCTTTGTACTTTTTGTTTATTTAATTTACTAATTTTTATAGCTTCCTTTAAATTTTTTTTTAATGTTTATTTATTTTTGATAGACAGAGACAGAGACAGAGAGTGAGTGGGGCAGAGAGAGAGAGGGAGACACAAAATCCAAAAGCGGTCTCCAGGCTCTGAGCTGTCAACACAGAGTCTGACGCAGGGCTTGAACTCATGGACCAGGAGATCATGACCTGAGCTGAAGTCAGACACTTAAACGACTGAGCCATCCAGGTGCCCCTAATTTTTGTAGCTTCTTAAGATGAAAACAAAGGTCATTGATTTTAGAACATTCCTATTTTCTAATATTGACTTTAAAGCCAAATATTTTGCCATAGTAACTTTTAATTTGTCTCTTTAATTTTTGTTTATATTCATTAAAACATAGTTCAAAATGTTTCCTCTTGTTTTTGAGTCATAGTATAATTATAAGTACATATATTGTTTAATTTTCAAGTATTTTGGAATTTTCCAGATATCTTTCCTTTATTGATAGTTTGTAATTTAATTCTATTGCTATTAGAGAACATACTGTGTAATACTTTATTTTTTGCAATATATTGAGTTTCATTTCATTTCCCAATGTATTTTTTTTATCTTGATACACATGACATGTATTGATAGCATAGTGAAAATATTCTGCTATCCTTACTCTTTTGTTTGGTTTAACTGTTCTACAAATACTATGATTGAACTGTTGCGGCAGACGCAAAGATGAGATTCCCAGGTTCCTTTTCATGAAAGGACTCATGCCCAGCTGTGAAGAATGTGATTAAAGACAGTATCCAGGTGTTAACTCTCTTAGGTCTGCCTCAGAACTTAAAAAATCATACTTATCAAGGTAGCCCCAGCTAGTGGCTGAGCAGGAGTGTAACACAAGGGCCTAATCTAGTTACTACTCTACTGGGACATTCCTCTAATTGCTCTGGAGTTCTTGTTTACCAGAAAGACAGATTTTCATCACAATGTGAGATCTCTTGCCAGGTTCCCTGTTTTCATTTTCTAGGTATATGAATATACCTTTTGCTGTTCTAACTCCATTTCAGTGTGTATGTCTTGGAAAATTAACAAATACAGTTGTTAAAATCTCCCAGTATCTTTGTGTATTTGAGAAATTTTCTGTTTATCTATGTCGGCTTTCCTTAATGCATTTTGAATCTCTTAGTAAGGTCATACACATGTGTGGTTATTGTTTCCTAATGAATTGAAAATTGTCCCTTTTCATCTCTGGAAAGACACGTTTAGAGGCCCATTTTCCTGTTATTAACATGGACATAGTGGTTGTCTCTTATGTGAAATGCATGTAGTATATCTTTTTTCTATCCTTTTATTAGTCAATCTACTTTTTGGTTTTATATTAAAGTGTATGCGTTTTTTGGACAGAATAGAGTTGAGTCTCTCTTATCTAGTCTGATAATCTCTGTCTCTCTTTTTTTTTTTTTATTTTTATTTATTTTTTTATTTTTATTTTTTTTTTTTTATTAAATTTATTGACAAATTGGTTTCCATACAACACCCAGTGCTCATCCCAAAAGGTGCCCTCCTCAATACCCATCACCCACCCTCCCCTCCCTCCCACCCCCCATCAACCCTCAGTTTGTTCTCAGTTTTTAACAGTCTCTTATGCTTTGGCTCTCTCCCACTCTAACCTCTTTTTTTTTTTTTTCCTTCCCCTCCCCCATGGGTTCCTGTTAAGTTTCTCAGGATCCACATAAGAGTGAAACCATATGGTATCTGTCTTTCTCTGTATGGCTTATTTCACTTAGCATTACACTCTCCAGTTCCATCCACGTTGCTACAAAGGGCCATATTTCATTTTTTCTCATTGCCACATAGTATTCCATTGTGTATATAAACCACAATTTCTTTATCCATTCATCAGTTGATGGGCATTTAGGCTCTTTCCATAATTTGGCTATTGTTGAGAGTGCTGCTATGAACATTGGGGTACAAGTGCCCCTATGCATCAGTACTCCTGTATCCCTTGGATAAATTCCTAGCAGTGCTATTGCTGGGTCATAGGGTAGGTCTATTTTTAATTTTCTGAGGAACCTCCACACTGCTTTCCAGAGCGGCTGCACCAATTTGCATTCCCACCTAAAGAAGACATCCAGATGGCCAACAGGCACATGAAAAGATAATCTCTGTCTCTTTATTGAATGTTTGGCATATTTACATTTTAGGTAAATGTAGGTAAATGTAATGTAGGATATATGTATGTGTGGTCTACCATTTTGCTATTTATTTCGATTTGTCTCTCTGATTTTTATTCCTATCTTCCTCTTTCCTTGACTTCTTTTGGGATGATTGAATACTAGTCTTCATTTACTATTTCATGTTATTTCATCAATTTATTTTTAGCTATAATCACTCATTGCAATATTTCTTAGTGGTTGATCTAGATATTGCAGTATTAATTCTCATCACAGTCTTTTTAAATATTTTACTACCGTTATAGAATCTAAAAATCTAAAATCACTATAATGCCATTTAGTTTTTAGTTTTTGCGCTGTTTTGGTACTCACTTTTTAGTAGAAATCTAGTTGTCTTTTAAACATTTTTAGAAGATACAGAAAATCTTTGTATATCGTTTCTCATAGTGCAGGTCTGCTAGTAGCAGTTTTTACCTTTCATTTATCTGAAAATGCCTTTATCTAGGCTTTCAATCTTGTAAGATATTTTCACTGGATGTAAATTCTTCTTTGACAGGTTTTTATCCCTTTCATCCCTTTTAAAGATATCATTCCATTGTCTTCCATACCCCATAGCTACCAATGAGAAGGCAGCCATCATCATCACCTTATTAAGTGATGTGTCTTTTTACTCTGGTAGTTTTCAATTTCCCTCTCTTTTTTCTTTCTCTCTTTCTCTCTCTCTCTCTCAGCTTTCAGCAATTTCCCTATGATATGGAAGTGTTATGTTCTTCTTATTTATACTCTTTAAGGTTTGTCGGGTACCTTGGATTCTCATGTTTATATTTTTTACCAAATTTGAGGAAGTTTTAGACATTATTTCTTCAAATATTTCTTTGGGCTCATTTTTTTATCTTCTTTTTTAATGGATTCCAATTATAGATGTGTTTGCTACTTGATTTCATCCTAGAAGTTACAGGGGCTCTGTATATTTTTTTTTCCTTCCTTTTTCTTTCTTTTTTTTTCACATTGCATAATTTTTTCATCTGTCTTTGGGTTCACTGACCCTTTCTTTTGTCCATTCTATTAATTTTATTTAATGTACTGTACTTTCTAGTTCTGCCACAGCTATGTGGCTCTCTTTTAAAATGTCCTTATTTCTCTCTTCTGACATTCAGTGGGCCCTTTAACATTGAGGTGTTTTGTTTCATTTTTCTTTAACTCCAGGAAGTTTATTGTGCATTTATTAAAATGTTTCTTCTTAATGAATTTAATTTTTTTTTCACTTTCTGGGAATATTGTTTGTCTGTTTGTTTGTTTTAGATTTTCAATATTCTTTTACTTCCCTTTTTTCCTTCTGGAACAATTTCTCAATCTAGTCTTATTATTACTAATGCAGGTATATCTATCCCTCCATTCCCAAGTCTACTCTGTTATTCTTCCTACTATTCAATTCTCATTCCAATATTTCTACCTAATCCCATTTTTGTTTCATATTGCCAATATTTTTCTATTTTCTGTAATATAATTATTATGCCTGTGTGTTATGCTTATTTTTTTAAATTCTTGATCTATGTATTCTGATGTTTTTGCTTCTACTATATCCCCTTTCTTCAAACTACTAGAGAGATTCAGCATCTGAGAAAAGAAAGTCTTCTTAGATTGAACTTTACCAACACTGGTTGTGTAGGGCAGAGGGAGAGATACTCAGTTCTAAGTGTTTACCCAAACTCTGTACCTCAGCAAGATTTTTCCAACAGCATTGGTCATTTAGTGAATTTCTACAGTGAAGGGGAAGAAGAAAAATGTCTTGTAGCAAATGGGAGAACAATAACTGAACCTAAGTAGCTTTTCTGCAGTTTATGGTCTCATTATCTCTCCTGATCAACCTTCTGCAAAGGACCGGAATATTCAACCCCTAGTTCAAAGGAGCTTTCTCTCCCTAGAAAAGTTTCTATCTGTGGTGATGTTGTTTTCTGGGTTCTGTTTTCTTTCATAATCTCTTGGGTTGACTTCGGCGGGGGCGGGGGGGAGAAATAGCTATTTATTCTAATTCTTATTCCCTGCAAGTATCAGATCTCAATTCTTATATATCTTTACATTCAAACTATCGCATTTCCTGGAATACAATAGATAGGCAAGTGCTTTTGAATGAGTAAATTGAGTCCTATCCCTTTCTCATCTTGCTTCTCAGGGGATTTCTCTTCTTGAAGATTTTCTTTTTTCTGACTGTTCTACTCTCTCTAAGTCAATCCAAGCCTCCCTCAAGTTTAACACATAGTTTCTAAGCTAGGTCACATAAATTTTACAGATATTATGCTTGCCCCACTGATTTTATAACACAAAATTTATTATGTTTATTCCTTTGGGCTTATATATAACATATTATTTTAGCTAGAGAAAATATGATTTTAATCAATTAGGTAAGGTGACTACTCTTGTTGAGACCTGCAACAGAGTAAAATTGATATTTATTGTAATTGCTGAAAATTGCATTTAGTGCCAGGAAATAAGTGCAGGTTTGGTGTGTTTGTGCATGTGTGTATGTGGAGGGGCCAATTGATGAAGTCAAGACTCACATATCTGATGTTCCTTGAAATTAATTTGTGAAAAGAAAGTTGCCTTTAATATATTAACAACTTAGAGTGTCAGAAATTATTTTAATTTCTTAATTGTGAAATATCCACAAAAAGGCCATATACACTATACAAATAATAATTTTATAAACATCCACATACATACTCCTTAGACAGGTGAAGACATAGAAAATTACATTCTTTAAATGCTCCCTATATTATTCTTCCTAATCTCATCCCCTTATCTACCCACTCTGTGTTAAGCAGTATCCTAACTTTTTTAAAAATTTTTTTTAACGTTTATTATTTGAGAGAGAGACAGACAGACAGCAAGCAGGGGAGGGGAAGAGAGAGAGGGAGACACCGAATCTGAAGCAGGCTCCAGGCTCTGTGCTGTCAGCACACAGCCCAGCGCGGGGCTCAAACCCACAGACCGCGAGATCATGACCTGAGCCGAAGTCCACTGCTCAACCGACTTGAGCCACCCAGGCACCCCAGCAGTATCCTAACTTTAATGTCAATTATTTCCTTAGTTTATAGTTTTCCACTAGTATGTGCAGTGTAATATTTTGTTTAATTTGTAATACTTATAAAATTTAAATTAATAAAATCATATTGTAAATATTCTTACATGAGATTTACCTTAACATATTTCTAAAATTCATATTAATGTAATAGTTGTATTTTTTTCATTTTTACTGAAATGGATTATTTTCTTACATGGATATATTATTTACTTATCTACTCTGCTATTTATGAACGTTTAGTTACTGGATTTATGCTAATACCTACAATACTACTATAAATATTCCTCTATGTGTCTTCTATACAAACAAGAATTTTTCTAGGGAGAACTCCTAGGTCATAAGCTATCTGCATGCTCCACTTTCCTATAATGTGCCAACACTGAAGTAATTATTCCGTGATTTACTATATCACCTCTTGATTTCCCAAGCCATCTCCTCTGTCTTTGTTCTTAGTCTAGAGAGTCCAAATAAATCATTAAAACAAAACTCATTTCTTATAACTCTTTATCACTTATGCTATCCCCAAATCAAAATTCTATCAGGGAAAAGTACTGCATAATTAGACATGATTCTAAAAATCAATGCATGGCTAATTTGATCATTTTGGTATTCTTTTACAACTATGCCTCACTGCCCAATTTATCCATCTATTAACAATTGGTTCTGATAACATACACAGCTAAATTAGATTCCCAAATATGTCTCAATGCTTCAGTCACATTTCTCTTCCAAGGACATGAAGACATCTGGTCTCTATAAAGCAGAATAGAACGAATTTTTACATTTATACAAGACCACAATTTTGTTTATGAATTTTCACACTAAAAGAAGATCTCTGCCAGCAAAGAGATTTTTCACATTGATATTTATCATTTGTAGGGAGATATTATGGAAGAGAAGAAATTCTCTTCACAGATTCTTTCAGAGATCTATAAATTTGACTTTTTGTCCTTATTATATTACATGTTCAAATTATGTTTCTTTAAATATTATTTGTATAGCATATTAATAGTATGCTTACTTCATCACAGAACTATTTTAATCTCAAGGTTCACTGTCAGATTAATAAAATCTTCAAGAGAGAGTGCAAAAAATTGATATACACACATTTTCACTACTTCAAAATTTCATTTTCTATCCACAAAACTACATATTATCTTTTTCTTCAGTAATGCAATTAAAGCGCCAGTATGTCTTGCTCACATTCAGAGTCTAAAGATTGTATTGGCCTGTGTTTGGCCAGTGGATATCTCATTTTTCAAAATACGTGCATACACAGGGATTCTTATTACAGAGTTGCACAAAATACTGCCTGTGGGCCAAATCTGACATACCATCTGTTTTTGTAAATAAAGTTTTATTGGAACACAGCCACGCCCATTCATTAACAACGTCTATGGCTGCTTTTGCATTTTAATACAGAGTTGAGAGTTACGAAAGAAATCACATGGCCCCACAGAGCCTGAAATATTTATTATCTGGCCCTTTACAGAAAAAGTTTGATGATGCCTACACTAGTACATCAAGATTGACAGCATAATTTAAAAGAATACAGGAGGAAAAAAATAGTTTCTGAATTTCCTTCTTAATCTTGTTTCCTTTCATTGTTCCTTTCACTTTTCTTCTTAATTTAATTATGTGTTCCTAGATGTTAAATTGCCCTTCTTAAAACTTAGTGGGATTTCAACTGATAAGATGTTTGACATCTGATTAATAAGTAGTTTCACCATTGTAGTAGTCATTTGAGCTATTCACCAAGTATTTTGATTTTTTTGCCTTTGGGGTACATGGTAGGATTCTACCTCTTCACTAACTTAAAATAAGGTATAGTAATGTAACTTGGGTTGTTCAAGAAAATATGAACAAAAATAAGACATATGTTTTTTTCTGGGCCAAAGTGCAGAATATCCAACTCATTTTCTTCCAACTTTTGGGGTACCCAAACAACCATGAGGGTCTGAATCCCTTTTGCTGATATGTAAAGATAACAAGTGAGATATAAAGTTTGTTGTTTCAAGCCTCTGAGATTTGGGGACTACTCATTACCAGAAGTGTAGCTGAACCTATGTTGATCGATATATAAATTGGTTCAAGAGGTGGTATTTGCCATTATGTTAAATGGTGGATGGTGGATGTTAAATGTGGATGAGGAAACAGTTTTTAGAGAATGTGAGGACAGTAATCACTGTTAGGCAGGTACAAAAGAATTGCTAAAACTCACCTAAAATAACTTGAGAGGCAGCTGATATTCCAATGAGCTTATAGCTTTGGTGCTGCTGGACAAGAGCCTGCTAATATTATAAATTAGTGATTTTAGGATTCTTTTGACAAAATAATAACAGACACATGTAAATTCAGAAAATGAATGGTCAGTTTTCAAACAGTATTGACAGGGAATATAAGAATGTCCAGAGACTTAAGGACATACTGGTGTCAAAATTACAAAATAAGTATTAACAACATGACAGTTTTAAACATTTTGAAAATATTTGTAGTGTCAATAGCCCCACTCTATATTTTTTACATTTTTTGACAGCATTTCTATTTCAATATTAAAGTCTGCACACTCACATTTACTTTTTCTCTTTCCCTGAAATTTCATTTAAAGGATAATGAAGGATAAAAATAAAACATAAACCTACAAAAGATAGAGGCAATCTGAAGAGAACTTTAGTGGATATTTCAATACATTTCTTGAAGGTAGAAAGTGAATTGAAGAAAGGAAACTGAAATATCTCAAGGATCAGAAGAAGTGTTGCCAGGTAAAATACAGGATGCTTAGTGAAGTTTAATTTCTGATAAAAAAAAAACAAGTTTTATTAGTGTAAGTATGTCCCATGTGATACTGGACATTTTGTATTAAATGTTTTCCCTCATTTATTTACTTTTACTTTTTTGTCATTCTGACAATCCTAGCCACAAGAAAACTACAATTCTTAGACTTGTGAAAACAGATAATTAATAAATCCCAAAAAGATGGCATTGAAAACGTAACAGTCACAGAATAAGAAAGTAATCTTGAAAATACAATTACAATTGGAAATAAAAAATTGAAAAAATAAAAAATTCTTCCAGAACAGTGACAAAGAAATTGTAAATATGAGGAAAATGAAAATCTGCAGTAGGGGTTGGAAAACTGTGGCACATGGGTCAAATCTGGTTTACTGCTTTTTCCTGTTTGCCTGTGAACATGGCTCAAGAAGTTTAGCACTCCCAGAAGAACAAGTTGGGGCATCTCCTTCTGTTCTATTCCTGCTTCAGTCCCAGCTCCTGCCTGCCTCCTCACTGGCAGACACAGCAGTGGTCAAGCTTTGGACTGGTTACCCCCGAATGTGGGAGTCTCTGCAGTTGGTAATTACCAGGCACACAAGGCGGACTATCAACTGACTATTGAGAGACTCAGCCAATTTTCTCATTTCCAGCCAACTGCTCAAGTTGAGACAGCTGGGCTCTCCTGAGGGGGAGAATGACACATCTTGATCAGGTGTGATCACTGAGGCAGTGAATGAACTTGATAAGGGTGGCTTCCTGCCCCACCTCTCACTTGCCTCATCCTCCACATTCTCCTCTTTCTGGATGGTGGCTCTTTGTTCTTCATCCCAAAAGTGTCTCCCATGTGTAGCAACTGGGTGCAAACCATGCTTATTACTTCATGAAATCCATCACAGGAGTGATGGCAGTGCAGGATTTTCTCTCTTATTATGTAAATACCACATATTATCTTTGATTCTGCCACTTCCCTGATAAAACGGAAAATATTTACAATCTAGTACATTACATAATGTGTTTGCCAACTAGTGATCAATCAAGAGAGTCAAAAATACAACTGAAAACAGTTGCATAAAGAATGGGGAAGCCGAAAAAGATGGAATGATCAAAGAAACAATAGAAGAAAGGCCCAAAATTGAAAAAGGGAACACATCTTCAGTTGAGAGGACCCTCCAAGTGTATAGAAAAATGAGCGGGAAAAAAATCCATATTATAAAGAGAAAAGCTTACATGTGTTCTAAGGTAAGGGGAAGTGTGAGGGGGAAAAACAAGATTCAACTGCCATCAGACTTTTCATTAGCAACATCTGATGTAGAAAGCTACAAGCTTGAATGACTCCCAATTGCTGAATTAAATTATTGTCATCCTAAAGTTTTGACTTATCTTCATAGTCATTAAAATTCACAACCAAGAACATTGACAAAATGGAAATATTTTCAGACAGGCAAGGACACCTCTTTTATGTTAATAAGTTACTGAGAGATGCAAACCAAAAGAGGAATAATAGAAAAACAACAAAGTATACATTTTAGAACAGTGTGGTGGGAGTTATCCAAGGATCATAACTGCTACAGGCTTAGGCTCCATGAGCCTAGAATTGGCAGAGAATGGAGGACATGAAAAGACAGGTCTATGCATAGGAAAAATAACAGTCTGTAGAAAAATTAGTATAGTTGAGATCTTGCAAAATTTGAGAATATGCTAGAATATAATAGGGGAATGTAAAAGAAGAAGAATTTATTTGAATTTGACACTTGGCTCATTTTACATTGAGTAAGAGTATTTAAAATGTAGATAAATCAATGTAATTCTAGCACAGTGCTTCCATGGCAAGGAAAAAATATAGTATCAATATACTTGACATTGTTTATTTCTTTTGTAACTTTCATAATCAGGCATTAGTAAATCGCAGAATGAATTATAGCTACAAACAAACAAATAGAGTTCTTTATATTATAAACCTCTCTATGGAGAGATTAATGAAATGAGTTGAATATAGACCAGACTACTACAAACCAAAAAGCTAAAATAGAATTACGAAGACATAGGAGTGTCACTCAAATTCCTCAAAGAAAGAAAAAGTTGTTTCATTCCTAACGTCTTAGTTGTTTGGAGGAGGGGTATGAAAACATTTGGGTTGGGGGTACAGGTTTAAGGCTGCATTATCAATATCCATAACTTGTCAATACTTTAGAGACAATAACCTCCTGTTTTCAAGTGCAACAACTTGAAAAGGAGAATCTTCTCATTAAAGCTACTCGAAATGAATTTTTAAAAGGACATTTTAGCATGATAACGGCAACAAGAGCTTTTATCTGGTGGATTGACTGCTATGTTAGAAGCATACAATGATTTCTTTTTAAATTTCACTTTGCCCTCACAATGACCTTGTAAGGTATTACAGTTTTAATTTTATATGTGGTGAAACTAAAGCTCTGAGCAATACCTTGCCCAAGCCAAGATCACACAGTTTGCAAGAAGCAGAGTCAAGATGTAAATTTAGGTTTGTGTGATTCCTGAGAGACTGATACACAGATAGAAAGTATCTAGACCATATAGGCCAATAGAAGACTGACCCACAACTTCTGTAACAGTAGTCCCAACATGATCAGGACTTGACTATGACTGCCAGCTTCCCTATTCTCCCCACTTCCACCTGTGTCCAACTTAGACCAACTAGAGAGAGACAGCCAAATATGCTCCCACACCGATCACATCGGACATCCCACTGTTACTTTGCCCACCTCCAGTTTCCCCATGCCAACACCCTCCGGTCAGAGCATTCCTGAAGCCTTCCCTTTTTTACTGTAAAGCTTCCCCACTTCTCTGACTTTTGAGTCTCTGACCAATACAAGTGATGGTAGCTAAATCCTTTGCTATACAGGCTCTGAATAAATATACCCTGTTGTACCAAATGCTGTAATTTCAGCCACTATACAGTAAGACTTAGAAGTCCAATGCAATAACTAATTGATAGTTGTTGTTTTTTTTAACTACTTTTGGAAGGCAAAGTTTTCTAGGCAAAAAGAAAAAAGAAAAACATTTAGAGGAAGGAGTTGCACCACCGTAGATAACTTGGGGGTAGCAAATTATGGTAAAAGAAAACTGCAAATCATTGCTCTAATCCTTAAATTGACTTGTGTTCTGTATTCATAGTTGGAGGAAAAGATCCAGGGCCAAATGACCTTTTATATTGTATTTCTTGGTTCCATTCTACAGCTGGTATTGTTACAGATCAAAAGAACCAGCAGTGCCCAGATGTAGCTGCAGATAGTATGTTAAAGCAAAGTGTTTTCTGGCTCTCTAATGGCTTTCCCTCTGTAAATGGAATGAAACACAGCGGGGACTAAAAGCAAGCACCTAAATATTTCCAATAAAAACAAGATGTATGGGCAAATAAATAAGTTTAGGAAAAACGTTTAAAATAGTATCAATGCATGAGGTATGACTCCAACAGAGCGGGAGAGATTCTATCTCCATCCTTTCCTAGTACTTTGGCTTCAGACTAGGCCACTTTGGGCCATGCAGCATTTGACCTATTTCCAGAGGCCAGTGTGTATTTCTCAACTGATGTTTCTGGGAAGATCAGTTTCTCCAGAGCTTATGCAGTGTTCTCCAAAAAGTAAGGGGTAGCCTGCTCTCAAATGAAATGTGAGTAACTGGGTTTTACACAACATTGTACAAGTTCCTTTCTTATATACTACTTCCATGAGCTTTTAATATATAGGAGGATGTGACCTGAAAATGTTTCTGAACATGTTCACAGTTCGTTTCATGGGACTAGAGTTCAAAGAAACATAATTGAGCTGATATGCTCTTCCTTAGAAGCCATCTTAAAGCCTTAATGCATTTCTATATCCATTACAATGAAGACATACAGAATGCCAACTCTGAGAAAGTTCCAAGGAGTTATACTTTTGAATTTTTGAACTAAGTTAGGTGAAATAAGGAAGGTTCTTGCATAACAATATAAAACAGTATTTAAAGGCTGTGGACATGGAACCAGTCTTCTAGGTTTGAAATGCTGGATTTGCTGCTTTATGGCTTAAGGCAAATTCTTACTCCATGCCTTAGTTTCCTCTTCTACTGAAAGTTATTGAGAGGGTTAAGTAAGTTTGTATAGGTGAAGTGCCAAGAATGTTAACTAGCTCATAATGTTCATTATCATCAGCATAATTATTAATTACCATTTTCTGGGAAATTTGAGGGGTAAACTGATGACTATTCTAGCCTTACTCTTTCCTCCATTTATGGAAAACACATTTAGTTTTTGATGATATGAGAAATTTGGGGTCAGAAAATGAAAAAAAAAAAAAATATATATATATATATATATATATATATATATATATATATCTCAACATGTGCTATTGGGATGGGTGTTAAAGAAAGTGGGGCTCATAAGCAAGTCATACATGCCCATCCCTTAGCATTCTTATCCCCAGTCAAGAGACAGGTTAAATTCTCCCCAAAATGAATGCCCATTGTGTTATATACCTCCCTCCTCAGGGTGTCCTTTACTTCTGTGGAACTATGCTGAAAACTGGAGCAAGGGGCAAGTCACTCCTCTGCCTCCTCTTTCAGAGTTTAGGATTAGCTCTGAAACCACTTGAAGCATAAAGACCCTCTACCAAGTCTAGGAGGTTAATTTCCCTACTGCCATGTTTGCAATTAGGTCTCTCCTTCAACTGAACAGTGACTCACTCTTGATTTGTCTTGATTTGTAGATGTGAATGAAATAATTGTATTTTAAGTCAGCAAAACATTTAAAATATCATATTCTAATTGTCTTCCCAAAGGTCTTCCTTCACAGTGGTACTGCATCAGGATAAATATCATTTCCAAAAATTGAGAGTTCTTTGGTCTAGCACTCTATTGAAATCAGCACTAACTTCATAATCTGACTTATTCAGTTTCAATTTTAGCTATAGGATTAGAACTAATGAGCAACATTTGGATTATGTTTTTGAGATATTGTGCTATAAAAGTTCCCATCCTCCTAATATATGGTAAGCTATTTTTGTGGCTGTCTGGACTTTAAATACTTTCTTCACTGGAAGCTAATCCATTATAGCTATTAGCTTCTTGCTCTGTCAAGGTACAGAAACTAATAAACCTTGAAGAATTTAAAAAGCTACAGATTCTGAAGTTCTTTCATCAAGTTTGTTTGGCAGGTTAAATTACTTATTCTTATTAATTTCAGAGAATAGTTCATCCCAATAGTGAAAGGTCACCTTCAGTGTCTCTGTAAATAATTATGTGATGCTAAAATCGTGCAGTTGAAATACCTGTTTTTAATCATTCTGCTCACTTCTAAGGACATATCAAGGCAATGAGATAATTTCAGAGGTGATATTTTAAATATCTTCTCCAGTTTAATCATTGCTTATGGTAGGAAGAAGGTCTGTAACCATATTCAAAACTGTTTTTAAAGCTGTCATTTAATTTACCTCAATGTTACCTTTTTTTAATCTTTTCTTTCTTGTCAACTCTATTTTCTAAAGAAGATGTGTTGAGAGTTATCAAAAGTGTTTCATAAATAGTTCTGTGTAAAAATGTGCATTTGTACTTAAATTTTAACAATGAAGTTAGCCTTCACTGAAGATTCTTCACCTTGGGCTTTGTAGATTATATTTCCTTTTTATATTTCAGAAGTGTAACAAACATTTGAAAAAGAATAAGTCATGCTTCTTTATATCACAGCCATATGATATTAGCAAGATTATAACTTCAACCACAACTATAATTTGGTTTTTTGTTTTTGTTTCTTTGGCGTAAGGCCTAAAATCCAAAACAATGATAAGATGTACACAAGCACCTAGCACATCGCAGGAGTAAAGAATTTAGAAAAAAATATGTATTTGCAAACTACAAATACAAATAATTCTCTGTAATTCTACTTACATTATTCAAGCGAAACTTAGGTATTTTAATCATTTCAGCCCTTATTAGAAATTACTCTGAGGGTAGATAAAAGAAATAAAATGGGATGCTATATACACCCTGTTTAGTTCTCTGTAACAATATGATATGAAAAAAGATAGAATAAACAAGCTAATTAACGTTTGTATATTCCAAATTTTCCTTAATATACATGGGCTGATCTTCATTTTTTCATTAGAAAAAAAAAGGATATTCTGCACTATAAAAACCACAATCTATGTACTACTGAGAACGACAACAGATATGATGCTTGCCTTCACCTTCAAAAATCAAGCTAAGGAAATTTTCTTAAGTCTCCTCTTGAATTTTTCTCTTTTTTACTATCCCCTTTCTTTTAACTCCTACTTGACTTAGCAAACTTCTCTAGGTCTCATTGTTCACTTCTTTACTTTTCCTCCAACCTCATGGGCATTCTCATCATAAGCTAATGCATTTATCTAAAGTTATGCCATGTTACACTTTTCCTTTTTTGGGGGGGGGGGGCAAAGAGAGAGAGAGGGAGAGAGAGAATCTTAAGAAGACTCCATACCCAGTGAGAAACCCAATGTGGGACATGATCTCACCACCCTGAGATCATCACCTGAGCTGAAATCAAGAGCCAAACATTTAACCAACTGAGAGCCACCCAGGCACCCTGCACTTTTCTTGATTGTAAAAGGGTCTGAGCTCACATGAAAAGTGTTTAAAATAAAATGGTGTAAAATTAATGAATATATTATCAAATTAATTTTAGAATGCAGTATAATGAGCTTAGGAATGCAAGTCTTATAAAAGCACTTGCCCTCGGGTCTACAAAAGGCTTGAAAAATTACCTCTAGAAGGATAGACTATTTGGTTTATAATTAACATATAATTTCACATTATACTTTTGCAAATGAGAAAAGCATATAAAACCTTATGTTCCCAAGACCTTTACAGGACTTAAAGAATCTACTCCTGAAATCATTGTTGCACTGTATTCTAACTAACTTGGATATAAATTAAAAAAATTAAATTAAAAAATGAAAATGAATTTATAATCTTGAATATTAATTTAGCAGACCCTAAAAAGTGGGATAGTAGCATAAATATAGAAAATATTCCTCAAAGTTGTATTTACCAGCTATATAAACTTTCTTACAGTGAGTTTATTACTACTGGATTAACTTGAATGTTTGAGAATAGAACTTATATAATAGACATTTTTAAAAAACATTTTTATATAATTCAAGCTCAAATATATTATATTGGTTATAGTAAACTATTGGGACTTCACCATGTGGCATTTAAAAAATAATCACTTGGTCTTCACTGTTGGGTTTGCAAGGGCTAATCCAGTTTTAAGTGATGAAAATGAGTTATCTAGAATAAATGACAATATCATTTTTTCCAACATTTGCTTTGACAAGAGAGTACAGAATATAAGGCATCTCTTTAAAGTTTATTTTGAGAGAGATTGAGAGAGAGAGAGAGAGAGAGAGAGAGAGAGAGAGAGAGAGAGAGAATCAGCAGGGAAGGGGCAGAGAGAGAGAGAGAAAGAAAGAGAATCCTAAGCAGGCTCTACACTGTTAGCACAGGGCCCAACACAGGGCTTGATCCCATGAATGGTGAGATCATGACCTGGGCTGAAATCAAGAGTTGGAGGCTTAACTGACTGAGCCACCCAGATGCCCCTCTCTCTGAAAGTCTGAGGCCAAAAGAAGACCAAGGATAACCAAAAATAAATGTATCATTTTTTTCAGTCACCTCAGAAAATACTGGCAAAGCAAGTATAAAAGCCTCATGAAAGCTTAAAATAGGGTATAATACATAGAAAACCATCTTATGCCAGTAGAGCAAGACCAAAGATATCTGAGCAGGTGAGAAAGCTATTTTGTGCTACTATGCCCTAGTGACATGCTATGAAACACTGGGACTGAGATTGGACTAGAGTGAATACCAAACTGAGAACCCATTACAAAGCCTTTGTTTCTCTTTGTCTTTCCAAGTTTACCTCAGAAAGTAAAAAACAACAACGACAAAAAAATTGGCGATAGCTATCAGACATAAAGGCTCCAATCTAAGTAGTTTATTTGACTCATAAAGTCCATCTGCCTGTTACTTATTTATTTCTTCTATTAGGAGTTAAATGGCCCCTGTATCATGATTGCTATAAACTGAAACTACTGATTAAGTAGAAGATTAAAATTATATGGACTGGAGAGGTTATGAGTCTGGAATAATAAGAGACATATTTGCTATGTTTTAAAATACATTTTAATGCTTATTTATTTGCTTATTCACTCAATGAATATTTATTGAGCACCTGTTATGTGTCTTTTATAAGTTTTGAAGATACAACTTTGAACAACACACACAAAAGTGGCAGTCCTTTTGGAGCTTACATTCTGGTTGGGGGCTACATCCAACTGTACTTGAATCCAATATTCGATGTCTGCTAGGCCTATCAAACTTGACAAATCCAAATAATTCTCAATCCTCTTCCCCTTCAAATGTATTTCTTCTCCAGTCTTTCCTATCTCAGTAAATGGCATCTCCATTTACCCCATTGCTTCTGCCCAAAATTTCAGAGCTATTCTTGTTTTCCCTCATTCCCTCACTTCCCATACAGACTGTCATAAAATGCTGTCGGTTCCACTTTCCAAATCTGACTGCTTTTCAACACCTGCTGCCACCCTAGTCCATCCTTTTTCAACTATACTGACATAATAAAATTTCTAACTTACTTGTTTCTGTAAGAGGAAGCAGGAGAGGGGGAAGAGACAGAGAGAGAAAGAGAGGGAATATAAAGTAAAACAAATAAAAGACTATTTCTAGTTGGCCACTCAAGGAAGTAAGAAAATAGGGATACAATATAGATTTTAAATTATATACATAGGTTTTGTATATATAGTTTAATAAGTTTGATTTTGTAATTGTACAATATATTAGCAATTATAAAACACAAATTAAAAAACAATCTCTAAATATAAAATTTAAAAAATGATTTTCCTATCCATGTTCATTGGAAAGTCCTTAAAACAATAACAACCTGGTAGCAAAGAACATTCTCATTGCCCAGAATGTGGTCTTAATATATAATTTTCCTATGCAAAAAAAACAAGATTCCTTGAAAAAAAATGGACAGGATTATATAAAGTCTTCATGGACACAGTTTTTTTTTTTTTAATTCTTAGATAGCAAAAATCTCAAATATACTGTGAGGATCATGTTAAAGGACTCAGTAGTAATTGAAGAGTCTCACACTCTTACACTTATCAGTGAAGATAAGAAAGTCTGAATATCAAAAGTAAGATAATTTGAACACCTAAAATTCATTTAAATATATGAGTTCATCATGATTCTAAAAAATAATAATTACTCATCATTATCTTCAAATGCTGGTAAATGGACTCATTATGCTGTGAAATAAATGTTTTTAAAAAAGGCATGTATCCCACTATTTTCTACAATAACTCTTCTTTTGCATAATCACACAGCACATAAGTTTATGTGTTTTATTTTTTTTTATTTTTTTAATGTTTATTTATTTTTGAGAGAGAGAGAGAGAGACAGAATATGAGCAGCGGAGGGGTAGATAAAAAGGGAGACACAGAATCTGAAGCAGACTCCAGGCTCTGCAGTGTCAGCACAGAGCCTGACACGGGACTTGAACTCATGAACTGTGAGATCATGACCTGAGCCGAAATCAGAACCTTAACCAACTGAGCGACCCAGGAGCGCTGAGAAGTTTATTTTTAAGAGAGAACAGCAGAAAATAAAGTAATACAGTAGATAGAATTATATCATTGTATATACCTAGATTAATTAATTTTCTAGATACTGATCAACTAGTGCTAACATCAGAAAATAAGACAAACACATAATGCATCACATTTGAGACAAACACAACACTATCTATGAAACAGTATTGCTAAAAAAAAAGAAAAATTCATAACTTTGAATCATATCAAGGCTCCAGTTCTAATCTACAGAAAAATACACAAGAACATTGGCTCACAAACTTTGGAATTTCCCTGGTGAAATATGAAGCTGAAGCTCTTGTATGGACAAGAGGGCAAGAAGGAACAAAGAAAGAGATAAGCCTTTCCAGATTTGCAGGTGACAGGTTGAATAAGCAAGAAAACTTGCAGGTTTGACTTGGGCGGCTACCAGATGAGTAGATCTCTATACTTGCCCACCAGAATTGTAAAAGTTTATGCCATTACTTGGGCTCAGTCATGTATACCTTTCAGATAGTCTCAATAATACATTGCTTTTTCTCAAGGTTACACCCTTGAAAATGTTTCCCAATGTTGGAATGGAGGGCAGAGCTGCATTCCAAGGATAGAAGGGAGAGCAAGGAGCCTCTGATTGCCCAGGTGCACCTTGAAGGTCAACTGGAAGTCACGTTGTCTCCATGACCTCCTCTGACAAAGAGAGAAGAACACGTTAAAAGACACATGAGGGATGCAATCAGCAAAAACTAAACTGTAGGAAACTGCTGGGCAAAGGATCTTATTTCTAAATCAATAAATAAGTTGCAAGTAATTTTAAGGTGTTTCTTTTTTCTTCAGTTTATTTATTGTGAGAGAGAGAGAGAGCACAGCAGATGAGGGGCAGAGAGGAGAGATAGAATCTCCTCCTTTCTCTCTCTCTGCCCCTCTCTCGCTTGTGCTCTGTCTCTCTCTCTCTTTCAAAATTAAACGAGCATTAAAAAAATTAAAAGAAAGAAATTTTCTCATTTTAAGAAAAAAATAATCACTGTTTTTATGAGGGAATATATACTCATGGTACAAACTTAACTAAATCATATATGGTAAAAAGAAATTCCTCCTCCCCCTTTCTTCATTTAAGTTCTATTCTTTGTTTACAAAATGTCTTATGCATTTACAAATAATGAATGATAGTGCTTGATTCTGGAGGTATTATGAATAATATTTAAAAAATCAGTACTGTACAGATCCTAACAAATCAGAATATATTTGGCCTTGGCACTGATCAGGGTCCTGGAATCATCCCCTGGTTAGGACACTGGCCCACAGTCAGCAGGTTGATAACTGAATGATGTCAGGATAAAAGCTAAGTGGTTTTTACCCAAGCTCTATATTAAGAGTGTGTCCATTAAAAAGGACAGTAAAAGGGAAGTGGTGTAGGTTGAGAGATAATAAAGGTGTATGTTTTCAATTTCACAGCTTTTCCTGAGCAAATTTTTTTTGTATTGCAGAGATCATAGCTAAGGTACTATAACATGTATTTTATAGTATATGTACTATATATTTATACAAACTACAGTATATATAGTATATATACTATATATATAGTACATACCATATACTATGTATATGTATTTTAAGTCTCATATAATGCAGTGTTCACTTTCAAGTGTATTCATCCAAAATCTTTCTCTTTCTGTACCTCAAACTCAAGAGAGGTATTCCTATAAAAGAATTTCCTAAACTACTAGTACATAGTACATATACTATGGTATATACTATATATATATACAATACATATAGTAATTAAGGAGTTGCCCAGAACTATGAGTTAGGATTTTTCCTATATCCATGTAATTGTGATTCTAAAGTCAAAGGTTTTTAATTTGACTAATCAGTCTTTTATTATTGCTGATTCCTTGGGTAAAGATAAAATTTATTCTCTTACCTAAGATTAATATTTTCTAAGCTCTAAGAATTTTTACTTTATTTTTCTTTGTTCTATATGCCTGTCTTCCTCCTTTGCCTCCTCCCTAAACTCCTAAGAATTCTCATTTTCTAGGATTTCAGGATGACACTTTCTGTACTATCATATTTTTCACTTTTTCTAACTTTAGAAATGTGGCAGTCAATGAGAATTTTGGACAGTTTTCTTCCATTTCAATCATATACATGACTCATTCTGCTGTCTCAGGCCCTTTCATGAACAGGCTCAGAAGTAAGGCTTTTCAGATTTGATGTATTTTAAGTCTCATATAATGCAGTGTTCACTTTCAAGTGTATTCATCCAAAATCTTTCTCTGTCTATACCTCAAAGCCAAGAGAGGCATTCCTATAAAAGAATTTCCTAAACTACCACTGCTAATTCCATGTGAATGCAGTGAGGAGACAGTAGAGAGAAATGCCCAAAGGAGGCACCGTTTGCACAGGCTAAAACAAAATAAAATGTCAAGTAATATTTGTCTTTCTCTTTTCCTTTCATCCACTTATTATCAAGCACGGATATCAAAAAATACTTAAGAGTTAATATGTGGTTCCAAGGGCACCTGAGTGGCTCAGTTGGTTGACACTCTGACTCTTGATTTCATCTCCACTCATGACCCCAAGACCTGCGCTGAGCACAGAGCTTGCTTGGGATTCTCTCTCAACCTCTGCCCCTCCTCTGCTTGTGTACTCTCTCTCCCTCAAAAAAAAAGTGGTTCCAGAACTTTCGGTCTTTCAAATAACTGATGCTAATTGGTGTGTCCACAAGACAATATAATACAATGGAAGTTGGAGTAGCTGCATGAACCCCAATTTTCTCTGACTAATGTATGATTTTAGGCATCCATTCTCTGAGCTCCAGATTCATCTTCCATGAAATCATCGTATTATCTATTTTTAGGGCTATGTAGAAGATTAAGCGATATATGTAAAATGTTTTATGAACTTTAAACACATAAAATGAAGGTTATATTTACTATCTCTGACAAATGTTTTTTTCTGATAATAGAGTTTTGCCACAAAACTGTTCACTACACTTAAGAATACATGCAAATATTTAAAACTGTTTTCAAATTTGGCATGTGAATCATGGCAATGAAGACAGAATGGTAACACCATAATAGAGAGAGCGTGCAAGGTCCAGACATGGTGGTTCTGTGAACTTCAGGGCCATCTTCTTTAATAGTAGAAATAAAATGATAAAATTGGGGAAACTTATCCAGAAGGGAATTGAAGAACAAGACATGTAAAGTGCTATGTCTAAGGCAACAAAAAGAATTATTGGTAAAGCATTCTACCACCCCAAATCCAAGGCTCTCAGATAAGCTTTCTCTCTGCTCATCATACATATGTATTATCTCTAAAACACTAATGCTAGAGTCCCAGGTAATGGGCAATTCAGTAGTGGAAATATGTGGGAACAGGCAGCTCTGACCAGCCTAATTCATACCACATAAATAACTCAAGATCGTTCTGGTGCTAACCAAACTTCTAAGGCTCTCAGCTTGAAAATACATGCCCAATGACTTGTATCTATAAAGAACAGGAATACAAGCAGGAGCTGATCACTTTTTTTGCTTCCGCCATTAACTTTTTTTATCCTTGATTATTTTTTTTGTTAGTTTCTACTTTCAATAAACAAATTTAAGGAAATCATTGTTAGGCTCAAAGATAATGTTCATTCACTGAATGCTAAACTGGACAGTTAATGCATAAGGAAATAAGACAGCTTTAAAGGTTAAATAATTCTTGCTTCTATTCTAAAAACAAGAATCCTTTATGTTACAATTGATGTCTGGAAATTGAAGAAAAATGAAAATATGAAGCCAACTTTGTTTTTTGAAATAAATGTGTTTCTAGCATGTGTAACTTACTATTGTGTGAATCAAACATTTTCCCCAAATTAATAAAAGCATCTTGATATTCACATTTCAAAAGTTGAGTAATGTTTTAAATATAAATAAATATAATTAAATATATCTTATTTACAAATTTTGATTTTTCCCCTTAAATTAGTAGCATATGGTAGCTTTATTAATTCTGTAATATAGACAAACAAGACTAACTGTGATACAGCATTTTTGTCACTGCTGTATTTATTTAATATAATGTGGCAGTATGACAAAAGATAGGTAAAAGAATTTTGACATTCCTCTCCACACTGCATAAACACAGACTATGGAAGATCTAATTCACACAAGATGCCCAACAGTTACTGATTTCTGAGGAATGAAGCTCTGTTTTCACACATTGGACCACAGGAAAATAATACCCAGAGAACTTGGCAATGCTGTAAGTTCTCATCTTGGCTTTTCCCAAACTGTGTGTTGTAGGTAAGTCCTTTAATATTTTGGGGCTTCTAATGCGCAAAATACAGGAATTGAAGACATCATAGGACTCCAAGTTTCTACTTCAAAGCCCTTTTTAAAAAATTATTCAAATGCTTTTTAATCTAATCTTAGACTTACATAAGTATTCAAGAATAGTACGGTTCCCTTATATCTCTCTTGCTAATTTTATAATCTTGCATAACCATAGTAAAATTATTAAGAACAGAAATGTAAAATTGGTACAATATTAATTAAACCACAGACCTCATTCGAATGTCCCCAATTTTCTTCTTTTTTTATTTTTATTTTTTGAATGTTTATTTATTTTTGAGATAGAGACAGAGCACGAGCAGGGGAGGGGGAGAGAGAGAGGGAGACACAGAATCCGAAGCAGCCTCCAGGCTCTAAGCTGTCAGCACAGAGCCCAACGCGGGGCTCAAACTCAGACTGTGAGATCATGACCTGAGCCGAAGTTGGACGCTCAACCGACTGAGCCACCCAGGCCCCCCCGCAACTTTCCGTGTTACGTTTCTTTTCTAGGATTCTACAGCGTCTCACATTATATTTAGTTGTTATTTATATTTGTTATACAGTCTATAGCAGTTTCTCAGTGTTTACTTGCCTTTCATGAAAATGACACATTTGAGGATTATTGATCAGTAATTTTGTAGGATGACCCTGAATTTGGGATCTGATGCTGCCTCGTGTTTAGATTGATATCATGCATTTTGTCAAAAGTACCATGAAAATAATGTTACGCTTTTCTCATGCATCCTATCAAGGGGTTCACGATGTTGATATGTGTTATTCTCGGTGATGTTTACCTTGATCACTTAGTTACTTACGATGGTGTCTGCTGAATTTCCCCACAGTAAAGTTACTCTTTCCCTTTGAGTAGGCTATGAAAATCATTTTTTTCCTCAAACGTTTTTTCTAATTTTTCCTAATTTTAGTATCCATCAGTGGATCTTCTCTGCAACAATTATTGCTGTAGTGATTGAGTTATGAATCTACTTTTTTTCTTTTGTTCCCTCCATATGCATTCATTTGAATTTTACTGAAAGGAAGACTTGTCATATCTCCTCCACTTATTAATCTGATTATTTATTTATATCTATAAGTTTCCATGAACATTTATTTATTCTATGAGTTATATTCCAATACTATCATTATTTATTCTATTGAAAAACTTGTTCCAGCTTTGCCCATTAGGGGCTCTTTCAGGTTGGTTCTTGTGTTGTTTCTTTTTTTTAAATTCTTTTAAAATTTTTCTTACTTTCTGGGACCAGAAAAAGTGTCAGACTCCTCTTATATTTTCTGCTACGGTTTTGGAATCAAGCATTTCTTTTTTATTTTTTTTTAGATTTATTCTTTTATTTTGAGAGAGAGAGACAGAAAGACAGAGCGAGAGAAAGTGGAAGCAGAGGAGGGGCAGAGAGAGAGGGAGAGAGAATTCCTAGCAAGCTCTGCGCTGTCAGCACAGAGCCTGATGCCGGGCTTGATCCCATAATCCTGGGATCATGACCTGAGTCGAAATCAAGAGTCAAACACTTAACCAATTGAGCCACCCAGGCACCCCTGGAATCAAGCACTTCTTTAAGGAGCTCTAGTTCTTTTTATTGGAGTATGGTGCTTATGAACAAAGATCTGGGGGTTAGGTGTGTTCATTGCTAATGGGATGTCATGGCTTCTAGGCCATGTCAATAGACAAAACTAGGAAATAGATGTTTGTGTACTAACCCCATGTAAGCTCAAGTCTGTGTATACACACACACACACACACACACACACACACACACACGTATTTTTTATGTAACTATTTATCATTTCTTTATTTGTAACTTCTTTCCACAAAAGTGAGAAAGCTTGTTCTCATTGTATTTATTCTATATTTCCTAATTTGTTCAATTTTAGTATACACATAAAATAGTTTCAGAAGTACTAAATCGTACCCTATGAAAAACATTTCAATGACAAGAATTCATTTTTATCTTTAGCCTGACAGTATTCAATCAAGATACTGTTTTCCACAGTTACTTATATTAGTTCTTAATTTCCCCACTTCATTTAAGTGTGGATGTGTTATTCATCTGTAATACATTAAGTTCATTTGTTAGTGTTTTTTGTTCTTACCACACCCTGGTTAGTTTTAAATGTTTGTTCATTTTGGGCACATATGAATAGTACCAGGGTAATTTTTGTTATTTCTTTTATTTTTTCATTTTTTATTATTTTTTCAAAGATTTAGGTTTTTAAATTGTTGACTAATGACACATTATATTTATTAAGTGGTAATGCTCCATTTCCTTGTTTATTTTCTGTACTAATTAGTCATAGAAAATTGCAAGTAGATACTCCAGTGTTATCCTGAATTGACTTAAATTCTGACCAAAATAAAGGAAAAATTAACAATCAGATATCTCATATTGTGTTGAGAAATATATAATTTTAATTAAGTAAAAACATTGCAAATAGTTTCCCTTACTACTTTCATAGGCCCAAAGGATAAAAAGCTGGAATAAATGATTGAAAAAAATGCATACCCATTGATGATTCAATTCTATATCACAGAGTTTGAGAACATCAGTACAAGAGGTCCAAATGCCTGCATCACACCTACCCACAAGACCACTTCCCAGGGAGAGATAAAGAAAGGGGGATAGATGTAAACAACTAAACATAAACCAGGTATGGGAACATGCTCAATTTTCATATTTATCAATGGTCAAAGTTGCTTAACTTAGACCATAGAATTATAAACACTGTATTTTTCTTCTGATACTAGTTTTAATTCTTATATTCTGATATGTGAAGTGGGAATCGTAATGATTCAAGTTATGCAATTTTGTAGTTACACAAACTACTAAATTCTGAACGCAGAATTCCTCAGGTTTAGCAACCTAAAATGATTTTAAAATGAAGTTGATGAGTTTGACAAAATCTTCCTTAAGAAAATGATGCATATGGTATAGTTATTTTTAAGCAAAATATGCCTCAAGTAATATCATTTCAACCTCTTATTTTAGAAAAATATTTTGTGTACTTAAAAGTCTTTAATTGAATTGTACTTATTAATATCCATAATCAACGTGGAAGTAATATAAAGAGAATCACGTTATCTCGATAAAGCTGGAGATTGGCAAGTCTCGTTGCCATTTTGGTAGAATTGTACATATACCCTGGCTCAGAATTTGAAATCTCTCACATAGATTGTATGCTAATTAATACTAAATAGCAATATCCTTCTTTATAACTTGTGATTTGGTTAAATTCAGGTGAACCTGAAGTGCCAGTTCAAATTGAAGATTGTGTTGAATCCAAGCCCTGGCATTTTTCAGAGCACATGCCCGTTAGGGAGTACTTATCCGATAGATCCAATGGTGGCATTTTGGAGTGCCCTCAGTTGCTACACAAAACTTGGCAGTGGGTATAGCAGATCTTCTGATAGTAAAATGTCATGATATTCCTAACAAGACTGATGATAAACACACTCCTATAAAGTATGAGATACCTCAAGTGTGAAGATTATTTTACATTGGAGAACATTAGATGGCATTGAACTTAAGTGCAAATATGTCTGAGAATATTTCCACTGAAATTCCAAGCCTATAATAATTCTTGTTTTCTTTGATATTAGATCATCTGACTCAGAAGTAGATTTTAAATGACTAAAATGTCTGGCTTTCTTCTAAGTTGTGTTTTTGGTCCAGAGAGGGGAATAAAACACTTGAAAGCTCAAGAAGTTATAATTACCTAAAGATTTTGCTTTTTCTTATTTATCATACTTTCTAAATAATGTCTAAAATATCCATAGTTTGCTTATTGTTACGCATAATTAGATTATTGATTCAGAGAGTCAGGATCCATGGATAGAGTCTTGACACTGGCTGCATTGTTTTCTCCTTTTATTGGTGTAAAAGTATATTTCATTCATCATTTTAAGTTAATCAGCTGGGATTTTAGTGTTAGGAATTCAGATTTTAAAAACCTTTGGTACTAGCATTATATTCAGAATAATATCACATTCTATATTTTCTCACTGAAAGAATGGGAACTATAAACTTTTAGTAAGTAACAGAGTCCCTTACATTAACACAGCAACCTGTAATTAATTTCTAATGTAAAATCATGCCCTGTTTTAGATCACACCACATCTCCTATCCTCTGATAATCAGAAGTTGAGTGAATGTTTTTATTTCCTTTTACAAATGAAGTTAAATAGTTCCCATATTGGTTTTCTACCACCTTTTAGGGTGTGATATTTAATTTGCTGCTGCAAATTTCTCACCCTTAGCCACATGCACACACTAATTTAGTGTTCCCATAAACTTTCTGAGATTTTTGTTCCGGAAGGTATACTCTGGAGATGACTCACATCAATTATCTCATGTCTGATTTGAACTCTCAGCAAAAAAAAAAAAAAAAAAAAATTGCTTAAGAAAAGGGGTTGCTTAGCCCAGACTTGTCTTATCAATACTATTCTTCAATAAAAGGAACCAGGTCTCCCTGCAAAATGGCTGATGTCAGAGCTGGGGCACAGAAATGTACATGACCCTGGAACATCCTGAGTTGCCAGTCAGTAAGAACATATGTGAAAAGACATGGGGCATATTGAAAGAACACAGGAGCCAACTCAAAGCAGCCAATTGTTAAAGCTGGCACAAATTTAACAAAACAATGAACAATAAATACTGGATTATAAGAAATAGAATAAAATAAATATATGTGAATCCATACCAGTATATGAACTAATGAATAAATAAATAGTCACATAAATGCAGAAGAAGAAATGGCTCCTTGTTTGGAGGAAAATTACAATTAAAAATGTATCAGGAATAAACAAAATAGAATTCATCATTAAACATATATCATAATAATAGTTATGGCAGGCAAGAATCATCCATGGATGCTAAAATTAATGGGTAAGAGTAGGATGAGAAACAGAATATTTTGATAGTCTTAAAGGATCTCTTTACAAGAATCTTGTTAATTACAAAAAGAAAAATTATAACTTCACAGTGAAGAAAAATGGCGGACACCACATTAGCTATACGATCAAGGTTAACATTACCAGCAAGAAGACATATTAACCTCATGCACTTCCTGATACGGTGTGATGACAGGGGCGTATAATTCTTGTGGCATTCTTGTCCCAAACACATAACATCAATGTAACATAAGAAAACATTGCACAAATCCAAATTGAAGGTGATTCTACACATAACTGTTCTGGAGTCTTCAAAAGTGTCAATCAAGGTCATGAAAGACAAAAGGAAGACTGCAGAAATGAGGTACTATCCCAGAAGGAAAGTAAGGAAGTATGACAAGCAAATAGAGAGTCACATTCAGGACTGGATTGTGAATCATTAAAAGGGTGATAGTAGGAAAACTGGCAAAATTCAAATAAGGCCAGTAAATTATTTAATAGTATTGTATCAAGGTTAGTTTTCTCTTCTTGATAGTGTTACAATGGTTTTTAAGATGTTAACATTAGGGAAAGCTGGGTGAAGAATATATGGGAAGTTTCTTTAAAGTTGTGTTTGCAACTTTCCTGTAGGTTCAAAATAAAATGTTAAAAAGACAAATGTCTGCTTTTGAAGCTTTCCCTCCCATACTTCTAGAGTTGAGACAGGATATCAAAAGCTGCCTTAAGATAGTAAATCAGCTGAGATAATCCTTCCAGACTTAAGTAATATAAAGAGAAGCCCTTAAAAGAAAAAGCAAAATTTGAAAATTTATTAATGTATTCCTGTGTCCTTTTTCTAAAATGCCATGTAGTTGACCCTTGAACAAAGTTGGAGTTAGGGTGCTTGGCAATCAGTGCAGTTAAAAATCCACATATAACTTTTGACTTCCTCAAAACTTAACTGCTAATAGCCTATTGTTGACTGGAAGCCTTACCGACAAAGTCGATTAACACATACGTTGTATAATTATTTTATACTGTATTCTTGCAACGAAGTAAGCAACAGAAAAGAAAATATTATTAAGAAAGTCATGGAGAAAATACACTTACAGTGTAGCACTATAAAAAAATATCCATGTGTAAATTGACCTGCACAGTTAAAACTCATGTTGTTTGGGGTCAAGTATATATGTAAACATACATGAATACACAGGTAATACAGACACAGATATAGACGATACAAATATAGATATCAAGGATACTTCTGTTCTCTTTTCATGCAAAAGCAATGAAACATGAAGCGCCATGCATTAAAGATAAGCAATCTTTTACAGTCTTCTGCCATCTTTTATTCAGTTGGATAATTACGTAGTTTAGCACAACACACAAGTAAGAAGAGACATGGTGCACGTTGGGCCGTTTTGGATTTTGAAGGCACTATTTGCCACACTTGGCTGTGACGCTCAGGCTGTGACCTGGCTGCCTGTTTTGTATAAGACTCAGAGTATAAACTACTCTGCAGCAGTTCCGAAGCCCAGATGCAAGGTAGCATGCTCTTCAGTCATTATCATTAAATGACCAAATGGTATTCAAAGTGTCTGTGACAGACTGAGATGTTGTATGGAATCTATGGCAAACTACAATATGAAAATCACAGCACAAGTTTTGGCATGAGGTCATGCTTTCCTATTCTTAAAAACATTTCCTCTATTTGAAAAGCTACGGGGCCCTGTTACAGGCTTAACACTGACCATGAAACGGCAAGTGTTTATGTGACCCACAATGCCTACTATGACTTGAACTTTATATGATCCATCAAATTATAGAATTAGGTATGCTGAGCAGCCTTACATTGAAACATGAAAATAGTATAAATGAATATATATACACATATATATGAATATATATATATTCATATATATGTGTATATATCCACAAAGTATATCTACAAAAAGAAAATAGAAATAGGGGAATAGTATATAGAAGCCTGAGCAAGTCTGCTGGAAGGCACTAGGAAACTGCATGAGAAGATGGCTGAGACTCCCGTGGCACCTGTTCCTACTGATTTCTGCCTCTACCTCCACCAACATTGATAGCCTCACGGGAGGTGGTCTGTAATCAGTTAACAGATAAAGTAGGATGGCCCTGTTCATGTTGGGTCTGTTGGTGCAAATGTGCCAGTTAGAAGTGGACCCAGAGAATTACAGTCGTTCCCAGGGGTAATCCTGATGAAATCCTCCCAGTATTTAGAATAATGTCAGTTGGTACATCTGCTTATCCACTTCACATAGGGGAGAAATCTTGAAGTACAAATCTACATTGATTTACGGACTGCTTCTAATAATTGGCAGTTTATGAGATTTAGAGCTAGGAATTTAAAGGGAGAGGTAGATAGATAAACTATTAAAATGATCACAGAGTGTGAAGATATTTATGTCCAAATATATGCCTACTCAGATTACATGGAAATAAATGTTTGTTTATTGCTACTCAATCCAGTCATGATCCCTGAATAAATCTACTACGGGAGAGTCTCTCAATAATTAGTGGAAGAAATTTCCCATTCTTTGTACATCACTTTCCCAGCCACTCTCCTGCTCTCTCAATGTACACAATAAACTGATATCATGAACTTCCTCTTCCATGCTGATTCACTACCACCACTGCTGAGTGCCCAACCTACCAATAGCAGAAGCCAATGCTGTGTCCCCAGTAAGCCACCCTTCCCTGATGAGACAAGGACACCACAACCACGTGTTGACAAGTTGATTACTTTTCATCATGGAGGAGGCAGCAATTTTTCCTCTATGGAATAGAAATATATTCTAGATAAGGATTATCTTCCCTGCCTGTGACACCGTGGGCTTTCAGAATGACTTACTCATCGTCATACGACATTCGGCATGATTCTGATTAAAATAAACAAAAACAAAACAAAACAAAACAAAACAAAAACCTGATATTTAATGAAGATAGTATGACAATAGACTCCCTCTGATACAACTCACAATTTTTAGGATGTATCCCACATCCAGGCACAGATAGCTTGATAGGACAGTTTAGTGGCTGCTGGAGGCTCTGTTATAGTACCAATGGGGAGATAATACACCATGAGACTGGAATGCTGTCTTTTGAGATACACTGCATGGCTTAAACAGCAGCCAATATCTGGCGACATCTTTCTCAACATTAGAATACATGTTTTCAAGAATAAAGGGGCAAGGGGAGAATGGCTCCTCTAATGTTTTTATCTAATAACCCACTTGAGAGGAATTTCTACTTCCTACCCTTGCAGGTGTTAATTCAGTAGATTTCAGGTTTTAACTCAAAAAAAAAAACATGTTCCACTAGGAAACACAATGAAATTTGGTGAGTTGTAAGCTAAGGCTATTTCTCATCTATTACAGTTTCCTGATGCTGTGCTGCTAAAGCAAATGACAGGTAATGTGCTGTATTGGACGGGGTGATTAGATTACCACAAGTCAATTGAAGCAATAAGGTGTGTAGCTGGAACCAAAGGAATTCACTAAGATCCTTTTTTTTTTTTTCAATGTTTACTTTTGAGGGAGAGAGAGAGAGAGAGAGAAACAGTGTGAGTGAGCAGGGGAGGAGCAGAGAAAGAGAGGGAGACACAGAATCCAAAGCAGGCTCCAGGCTCTGAGCTGTCAGCACAGAGCATGACACTGGGCTTGAACCCATGAACTGTGAGATCATGACCTGAGATCATGACCTGAGCCAAAGTCGGACACTTAACCAACTGAGTCACCCAGGTGCCCCTTTGCTGGTCTTTGATACACTTGTGTTAAAATGTTTTTAATGTACTTGCATCAAATATAATTTTTCTTGTAATTTTAGCTCTTGTTTTAATGCTTAGAAGGCCATTTCATCCAATGTTATTTAAATATGCATCTATATTCCTTTTAGTACAGTTATGGTTTTATTTCACAATAAATATATCCAATTAAAAAAACTATATAAAATAAAATAGTAAGGCAGAAGTCTGATTTTCTTTCTTCATCCTCCAAATGGATCCAGTTACTTATCAAGTATATCAACAATTACCATCTATCAAGTTATTATGTTTTGGTATGTATTCCTTGTTTTTTTCATAGGGTTTTTGAAAAATGAGGTACCACAGTAGCTTAAGAAATATTAAAGAAATAAAAAATATTACTCAATGTTTAACCCATTAAGTAGATAGAAGATTGGCCTCCAAAAGCTATATGGTCCATTTCCCTTTTTGAAGCAAGGTAATATATAAATGGTCCAACTCAAATTATTATATATTTATTTAACTTGGCAGTTTTGTTTAAATTTCACAAGGGCAGGCCACTTGGGTTTTCACTTTGCATACCAGATTCATGTATCTCTAGAATGACTGAATAGTCTTATGACCTAAAGAGATAAATATAAGTAGCACATGTTCACTGAAAAATTGAAGAAAATACGTAGTCTAGAGATTCGCTTGATTCAAAAGTAAGCTTCAATTGGAATATAAATTAGAACCAAATTATAAAGCAGAGTAGGATACAGAATGGAAACTGACATATTTACTTACATTCTAAATAGCAATTTTATCATACTTTCATCAGCAAGATCTTACTCTTTATAATAAGACAAAGTCTAGGGAGGTGATAGCTGAATTTCTCAATACCATTTCTCTATGCAAACAAATATATGTGAGGCAATAAAAACCTGGTAACCAATCCAGACGGGGTTGAGTGAATTGTAGGAATTACTGTAAATTAAAATTAATTGAGGAGCAACATATGGGTTGAATAATAAGAAAATTGCCTGGGGTACATGTCAGTGATAGTCTGTATGACATAACTTCTTTGCTTTATTGACAAATAGTTGACTGATTTTTGTTTTTGATTTTTGTTTTATTTTTTCTTTTTTGGTTATAAAGTACAGCATTATAAGAAGATTTGTCATCTATCTATAGTATCCCATTTTACAACAAAATGTACTCAGACCCCAAATCTTTCATATTCCAAAAGATGGTTTCAAAGGAGTTGTCTGCTAGCATGCTGTGTTTTATTCTTTAAGAAGACATTAATATACTCCAAACTTACGCAGATGTAGGTAGAATACATATAAAGAAATTTCACTTGTAGATCATAGAGGTGATTGAAATTCCATCAGCAAAATAAAGTTTTGGGAAAATGATTTTACAAAATGATCTGTGAATCCTTTAATATTTGGAAAATAACAAATATGTTAGAATAAATTGATAACCTTTTTCTTTGGGAAATTTGATTCTTTCTTTCTTTTTTTTTTACTTAAAAAATGTGGAGTCATACACGGGGCTTGAACTCACCCCCCTGAGATCAAGACCTGAGCTGAAATCAAGAGTTGGACACTCATCCAAAAGAGCCACCCAGGTGTCCCTGGGAAATTTTATTCTTATAGTCTCAGGAAAAGTTGAAAATTTAGGGGAATAAAATTGTCTTCGATTTTTGTAGAAGTATGTAGTAAGGTTTTACTATGATACTATTGTATAGCAAAATCCCCGCTATGGTGGCTTACAGTACTAGACATTTATTTCATATGAATATGAATATGAATTAAACATATTCATAGGTTTACCAGTTGGCTATAATTCATTTATTTTGTCTGAGCTTAAATAGGCTGGGTGACATTATGAACTTTGGATTTGGTTCAGGTCTACTTTCCATGCAGTCATTCTAGGATTCAATCTAAGAGAGTAACGGATACATGGGGTGTACTCTTCCACTGTCATACCTCCTGAAGTCTCAGCTCAGAACTGGCACACTGTCACTGCTGTTCACAACAACAGTTCCATGGTCAAATTCCAAACCCATGAGGAGGAGAAAGCAGTGAGTATTTGATGAACAGTAATCTAAGCTACCACAATATGGATGAGCTAGTTCAAATTCTCTACTGGAAGAAGATAAAATGATAGGTTCTGCTTGAGTGAACAACATTCAATAAGTCTGAGAGGAAATGACACTTTTGGACACTTTGTCTAGTCAAGAACTTACACTTTGTTTGGGTACAGAAAACAGCATCATACTATAATCTCTTCTTTTGCCCAAAGGTCTTGGAAATTTAAAGTGAATTTATTATCGCAGAATCAGAGCCAAAATAATGTACAATGTTCTTAATTAAATGGTTTGGCAAACTTTTCATTGTCAAAATGCAAAAGGAATAAAATTGCAGGGGCTATCATATATTCTCTATTTATCTATCTAAAACTCTTTTGCATCAAATTATCTTCCCCAAAATAAGGAAAATGCCATCTATATTATATTTGTTAATTCACATGTACTTAACTACATAACCTCTCTGGCTTATAAATGCAGCAATGTAACATATTTTTATTTCTCATTGTAGATCAAATGTTTGACCCTTCTGCATCCTCCAAGTACAAACAGTGTTTTTCCCTGGCAATTGAACAAGATGGTCTAACATGATTCAAGGTAAAATGATGATTCCAAACACAGAACAACAATGTTAAAGTTGTTTACTAACTTCTATATTCATAATTCTTTAAATTACCTCCTCCCCCAAATCATTAAAATATCATTTCCTATTTGGTAAAATGTTAACCCACTTTCTATACCATGCTACTTGATTTGATACAAGTCTTGCTGAATGGGTTTTATACTCATTCCAACTTCAATATCCAGCTAATATTCCACTTTCTCCATGAAGGTTTTTCCAGATACAATGACCTACATTGATCTTACCTGCCTCGGACATCTTTCATTTTTTTGTAAATATTAAGTGTTATTGTGGTCTGAAGCTCATGTGCATATGTGTTATTCTGTCAAGTAAAAAGACTTTGGTCACCTAGGGCTGTGTAACAAATTCCAAACTTAATAGTAAAAACAGTGACAATTATGTATTATTCTTATCTCTGATTCCGGAGTGACTGGTCTTAGCTAGGCAGTTGACCCATAGGATTTGTTACGTAGTTGCAATCTGACAGCACCTGGGGACTGAAGTCATCTCAAGGGCCACCTCAGTTAAGTGTCTGGCAATTGATGCTTTCTGTGAGCTAGGATCTTACTGGGAGTTCTCAGCCAGAACTCCTATACATGGTTTCCTCATGTGCCTAGGACTTGACACAGCATGGCAGCTGGATTCCAAAGGTGGAGGTCTCATGAGAGAGAAAGGCAGATGGGGGATGCCTGGGTGGCTCAGTCGGATAAGCGTACTACTCTTGATTTCAGTTCAGGTCATGATTTCATGGTTGGTGAGATCAAGCCCCGTGTCATACTCCAAGCTGTCAGTGGAAAGCCTGCTTGGGATTCTCTCTCTCTCTCTCTCTCTCTCTCTCTCTCTCTCTCTCTTGCTCTTTCTCTGCTGCTCTCCCATTCATGCTGCCTACCTCTAAATATATAAATAAATAAGCTTCAAAAAAAAACAAGGCAGATGGAAGCTGTGTTACATTTCTGAACTAGTCTCCGAAGTCACACACCTAGATCTCATTTTAAAATGACATCTACCTGCACTAGATTCCACATTCCACTCCATGTCCCGTTATCAAAAAGGGCTAGGCAAATAAAGATTTTTTTTTAATTTTTTTTTCAACATTTATTTATTTTTGGGACAGAGAGAGAGACAGAGCATGAACGGGGGAGGGGCAGAGAGAGGGAGACACAGAATCGGAAAGAGGCTCCAGGCTCCGAGCCATCAGCCCAGAGCCTGACTCGGGGCTCGAACTCACGGACCGCGAGATCATGACCTGGCTGAAGTCGGACGCTTAACCGACTGCGCCACCCAGGCGCCCCAAGATTTTTTTAATTTGATAGACAATGAAGCCAATGTTTTGATTCCTGTTAATTATAGTTGCCTCAGGCCTATGTTACTCTCAGTATCTATAGTGTTCCATATTTAACTTTTTGATTAATAAAGCGATATTATAAAATGAAACTTAACTGGGTATTTTACTCTATCTTGATTTAATAACTTAAAAAAAAAGAAGTTGAAAAAGCAGAGTTAAATTCCATTATGAAGCAGATACCAGGCACACAATGAACAAGGTTGTATAGAATTTGTCAGGATATAACAGAAATCTGTCTTCTGAATTATGCCTAGGGATAAAATTTCATATTCAGAATAATCATATTCACCAGAAAAAACTAAGGACTTATTTTTATTTGATTGCCGTTCAACTTGTTCATTGGTTTTCAAATACAAGTAGACTTAGTTTAGATCACTTATTGATACAATATACTTTCCATCACGCTTGAAGTCCTACTTACACTTGTGTGCACTGTTCACATCCCTAGGGTCCTGGTTAAGAGAGTGAGTGGAGACTGAAGTTCAGTCTGTGCTGTTTGCCAAGTCATACACCTTTGGCACCAAGATGCACTGAATACACATGGGAGGTGCTCTTTCGAATTAGCATAAAAATGATGCCATGTGGGCTTCAGCATCCCTGATTATGAGACATGATGTTATAGGAATTCCCTTCAGAGAAACGGTGTAATAGAAAAGTTATTACTATCTCGGCATGAAAAACAGATGTGGTTTGAATCTTGGCTCTGCCGCTTAAGTACGGCGACTTTGAGAAAGTGATACACCTCTGTGAACTTCCGTTTCTTCACATATAAAATGGAAATCTCAATTCCTGTCTTTCAGACTTGATATGACACATAGAGCTAATAATACACAAGGAGCATGAAACACAGTGTCTAATAGAGCAGGAATTACTTAAATAGCATCCATAATAAATTCTAAGACAAGCGTTGTCATAAACTTTTAATCCTTGGTTCTGGGTTTGTTTTTGATAGATACAGAGCTTTGCAATTCTATTTTTGGTACATACTTATATAACTCACTGGTTAAAGCCACAGAAGGAAGAATAAAGGAAAGCAATTTGTTATAATTCCGTTCAGGAAAAACACTCCTAAGTGAAATACCCCTAAGTGTTTATGTAAGAATTAGTTTGGACTTCCAAAATTTTCAAGTTTTGAAAATTAGTTCTCAAAATCTAGCCTGGCACAGCAGGAACTGGCTTTGTAAAATCACATCCTGTGATATCTTCTTTTAGGTAAGAGCTGTCACCCACTGACAGGATCCAGTTAGGTCCTGGCTCTGCCCCAACTCTTTTCTAGCCACACCCTGCTACAAATGCAGCAGGTTCATCAGAACTGATAAGATTCAAGGTTAAAAATAAAGATAGACTTCATAAACAGCATATATAAGATGTATGCTTGTATTGCATACAGGTAAAAAAAAAATTAAGAAACCCAAATATGTCTTTAGAATATAAATCTTACTGGATCATTGCCTCCTTAGATGGTGTACTTCTAATTATCCTTATTGTCTTAAATCTTAAATAATTAATTAGAACTGTTTCACAGTGGAAAATGACACCGCTACCTAAACATGAGGTGATTTAAAGTATTCCTCAGGCAAATTGCAAGTATGTTTCATAGATGACTACAATTTTAATAGCTGCACAGTGTAACCCCCCAGAATTTAAAGTCCTTACCAAAGCCTACAAGACGCTGCCTTATCTCTCCTGGTTTATCTTGTATTATTTCCCTTGCTCATTATGCTCTAATTGTGCCAATGTTTCAGATCTTCAAAAATATTCAGCCTTAGAACCTTTTTACAAACTGTTCCCTCCTTCACTAATGCTCTTCCTCCTATACTTTGTACGTATCATATCTCAGCTTAAATTTCCATTCATGAAGACACCTTCCCTGACCATCCAGTGGATTATTCTCATAACTCTCATTGCAAATATAAATCACTTATTTATTTTTTTGAAAAAGATACAATGCTCTGAAGAGCTTCAATATTTCCCAATTAATACAAACGAGGGTCTGGAGAAAAATCTTTGTAAATAAATTTGGCATTCATATGGAAAAAGCATGAAATACAATTAAAAAATAATGAAGCATGAGGTCATAAAACAAAGTAATAAACACCACATAACCAATTATGTATATACATAATTTCCCTTTGTATCATTGTTTAACATAATAAAAAATAAAAGTTTACTTAAATGGATATTTCATCTGTAAAATATTTAAAGCTAAGAATCATGCTGTGCTGCTAAGAACAGATGCAGTTTTGGGTTTATCACCAAATAGAGTTGTTCAGGTTATACCTATAATTGAAAGTCAAGACTATAACCATTACACCTCATATAATTCTGTAGCAAAGGGTGGGGGCAGGGGTGACAAAAGTTTAATAGGAAACATGTTTAAAAGAATGGAATTACAGGTGATTTTCCAGTTTTTAAAGTTTAGTTATTTTGAGAGAGCATGCATGAGCAGGGGGAGGGGCAGAGAGAGAGGAGAGAGAATCCCAAGCAGGTTCAGCACTGTCAGCACAGAGCCCAACACGGTGCTCAATCCCATGAACCAAGAGATCATGACCTCAGCTGAAGTCAAGAGTCGAATGCTTTACCGACTGAGCCACCCAGGTGCCTCTGATCCCCGATTTTTCATTTTTTATTGATTTTTGCTTGCTTACATTTTCTAGAATTTTCTACAAATATTGGAATATAGAAGGAGATTAATTCTAGCTACATATTCCTTTGGCATCTCTTTCTGTCTCTTTCTCTCTCTCTCTCTCTCTCTCTCTCTCTCGTTTGCTATCATGTTTTTCTGTATAATTCAACCTCTTTAGATGTGTCTTTTCTCACCAGGCAAGTATACCAAGGCTCAATGTTTACCCTAGGGATCTCACAATCATATTAAAAACAAAGGTATATAAAGGAATTTTGATGCATGTAATAAATCCAAGGTATATGATACTGAGGCAGCGAGAGAAGGGAGTCTCTCTGGAGAACAGTTCTCAGTTTCTCAGACAACGTTCCCCCTTCTCTGCTTCTTTCCCTACACTGGTGACTGCATATACAGGGAGAAGGGTGGAGATTATGTAACTTCGTCAGGAAGAAAAGTAGGTCTTCTGATCACTGTATTTTGTATACCTATGAGACTTCATATTCCTAGCAGAAGTCAGTAGCTGGTATCACACAAAGACTTTTTCTTTTTCTTACCAATACCTCAAATTTACCACCAACAGACCTCAACTACTTCTTCATTTGGTGGTACAGACTCCTCTGAGTTCCCATTATGGCTCCTCTTGGATTTGCTAAGGTGGATTCTTCTGTAACCTTCAACCTAGTCATCTTACTATTTAATGCACCACCACCTCCCCCTCCCACCCTTAGCAAGTTCTCCATTAAGATACCAGTTACTTCTGGATCATTGCCACTTAGAAACCCTGGGTAGCTGAGAAAGATGAACCTCACAGATCCTGCTTAGCACTAACACATTTGGTTTAATGAAACAGAACCTCTGATTTGTCAAGGGCAGCTTTTCAAGGAAGCCACTTCTCAGACTGCCAATGACAAGGCAAGAAAACCCTCATTTATCAGCTATGCCTCTTCCTCTTTAGTCTTTACAGTCTATATCATAAGCTTTAACATATGAATATTTGTTTAATTAAAATAAATTATAGATCACAGTGCTAGTTGAAAAGACATTTAAATGGAAATAATCTTGTCCTTAATATAAACCTTCCTAATTCAAGTACTGAGCTAATTATCATTCTTTTCTGTGAGACAGGAAAAAGAAGGTTGCTATTAAAAATAAACAGTCCAAAAATATGAAGAATTGCCTTTATTGTGCAATTATTGAAATATCCATGGCAAACCTGCACAGTTAGTTGACCTGATATTCTGAAGGTCCTTCATGATCCAAATCCATTTTTGTTCTGGCTGCAGTTTACCATGAGTGGGTGGCAATTTTTTTTTTTTTTTTGAGAAAAGTTGGCTGACATCTTTACTGGTTGGGGGGCAGGGATGGAGGTTACTCAAGATCTCTTGCTGGGTGGTTGGCTTCCTATCCACCATCAGAGGCTTCTAGCTGTGCAGGATGGCACTGGTTCTGCCTATGCGGCCATGTGCAGATCCGGCGGTATTTGTTCTTATAGATCATGTGCCAGATGCTGCTGAGGGTGGCCTGGGTGTCCTTGTTGATGGCCATGCATAGGAGGCGGTTGGCTTGCTGGCCTCACCTCCTATTTCAGGACCACCGTGACGCCTTTGTGATCCTCTGCTGGTTCTGTGCCCACAGTCTTAAGGTGAACCGGCTCCCTACAGCAGTAATCAGGCCTTCAGATAACTGGATCCGTGCTATACATTTGCTTGTTCCTCTTGATCAGGAAATTGGAGCAGTTCTACATGATCATCCATTGCAAATGTGTGGAGGTGATCAGAGCTTCTCTGGCTGTGGCAGTGGGAGGCGCAACAAGAATACTGATGGGGACATTCATGAGCCTCGTGGCTACCTGTAATTTGCAGAACAGGGCCAATAGTCCTAAGAATCTTCTGGTCAGTTAACATTTCAGGAGGGCTGCCAGACAAAATACAGGATGCCCCATTAAATGTGAAATTTCAAATAAATGACAGATACATTTTGTATTATGAGTTCCAAATATTTCACGGGCATATTTATACTAAGTAGTTATTTGTTGTGTATCTGAAATTTAAATTTAACAGGTGATCCTGTGGTTTTTAAGTGCTAAATCTGGCAACCTATACCTGATTTATTAGCCCTGTCAAGGAAATTGAGCCTGGAGAATTCTAGAGATCTTTCTTTGACAAGGCAGTGTTGCCTGCCTTACTCTCCTCACATCCTACCCCCCCAAAATAAGAACATTAGCCTGTTTCCAACCCTCACTCTCCGAGACAGCAGGGGACTGGAAGCAATGACAATATACCCTAATCTAAGTTCCTGCTATGAAAGTTATAGCAGAGTTTTATAGTGTAAACAATGTGATGATCCCAGAAGCATGGAGAACGAAGGTTACTGCTAAAGAAAAGACTTTATTTAAAATTAAAGTGAAGCATGCTCCATTTCTTTTTATTGTGATTATAGTTCCTTATAGTCTTTCTTTCAAAAAGAAGAGGGCAAAATTCCCTTCAAGCCACTTAACAGTTTAACATCAAGATATTTTAATCTTCTAAAATGTAATCTTAACTGCAGGACATGTGATAGCCACAAAGCCTGTAAATCATATCTATTTCAGAGAATTGAATTTACTCATGAAAACTTGGAAAGGGCTCACTAGCCTAGCAGTAATCAAAAGACTACTCCATAAATGAGCTTACCAGCACCCACTTTCCCACATACCCAGTATGACTCCTCTTTGTTCTTTAGGAAGCAAATCTTTTGTCTAACTTTCTGCTTGAAGACCTACTTACAATAGATGATGCTGGAAATCTTATCCAATTCTTATCCATCTTCTCATAGGACTTAGACTTTTTTTTAATTAGGACATTTCCTAAGGATAAGCAAAGGATACCTATGTAATTTCCTGCTTCTCTGTTCTTCCATCTTCCCATATTCTCAGGAATAGAAATTGGCTTTCCCTTTTAATTCTCCTAAGCCATAATTTCCTTCTATGAGAGAGATAGTCTTGATGTCATAGACAAATGGGTATCTTGTCTACATTGTTGCTCAAACTATGACATGGGTTTTCACTGACTGATCCTAGATATCCTAAAAAGGAAAGGATAAAAGGAAAAGAATTTGGAAAGTCTATCCAAGGACAATAATGCCACTACTTATATTTTTAAATATTTTCTACACATTCTTTCCTTAATAAGCCCTATTTCTATAAATCTTCACTTTCTCCAGAAGTAATGGATGTCTCAGGCAGAAAAGGGCAAAGGTTATAAGTTCAGAAAGGCAAGTAAGAAAATCGCATTAATGATTTTAAAATGTCACTGCTGTTATATCATTAAAGAAGAGAAGAATTCTTAAAACATTTAAAAAGCTATTTTTAAAGCTTTAAGGAGACAACAGACTTCCCAATTTTCAGTAGTATACCCATGGACTCCAAGCTTAACTCCCCAACTCCCCCACCTTGAACACTTTCTGGACTTAGAAGTAAATGTGTTCCCAAATTGCCTTTCAGAACTTAACCACTTGTAAGAAGAAGGACTCCTGTGTTCAATAATGTAAGCAATTTTTAAAGCAAACAAAACATATATGCCCCTATTAAGGCTACCTTGAGAATTTGTGGCCTTATTCTGATGAAAAAGAGTCAAAGTTATAACCTACCCAAAAGAAAATTAAACAGAGAAGAAGAAGATAGAAGTAAAAGTTTAACAGCGTTTCACTGAACAGCTGTACCAATTCTGAAACTTTTCTCAATATATTCAAATGAGAACCTCATTAACAAAGCAAAGAATTCTGGGAAGATAAGTAGATCTTAAAACAATTTCAAGAAACAATATACAATTAAGCTGCCATATGTGTTTCTTCTTTATGAGTGATACACAATACATAATGAGGTGAGGGCTGCAAACATTTCACAGACTTTTATTTTTACCATGAACATCTTCCAGACATTTTAAGAGATGTTAAAATTAGTTTGGAAAACTATCTACTTCTTCTCTCTAAAGTTTTAGTTGTTGGTTTGACAAAGATATTCCTTCATTGCTAGGCATTGAAGCATCTACCATCATTCATGATGAATTACTACCACATCTGTTGTCCTTTTTTAGGTTCAACAAGCAAAGGGAAAGAGTGACACATTCTAATTGGCCAATCAGGTGATCAGGTTTAACCCAAGTATTTCAAGTTTGTCCCTACATGACTTTTGACTACAAGTACACTTTTGCAAAGAGAGTCATGCTGTGCTTTATCCATTCCACAAGTGTTTCCAGGCATTCATCATTCAATAAATGTATATTAAGTGCTTACTACTGTCAGCCAGGAATTTACACAGACAAGGAATGAAAGAGTAGCATTTTACATTATAGAGCAATCCACTGAACAATATCAGAATACACTTCCTTTTTAAACACGTATGGAATGGGCGGCGCCCGGGTGGCTCAGTCAGTTAAACGTGGTACTTCGGGTTGGGTCATGGTACTTCGGGTTGGTGAGTTCCAGACCCGCATCAGGCTCTGTGCTGACAGCTCAGAGCCTGGAGCCTGTTTCAGGTTCTGTGTCTCCCTCTCTCTCTGGCCCTCCCTTGCTTGTGCTCTCTGTCTCTGTCTCTCTCTCAAAAACAATGAATTAATTTTAAAAAACATGTATGGAAGAAAGAGCAAAAATTCCCTTCTATCATGGAGCTCACAATCCTCTAGGGGGAATAGACAAACTGACAAGTACATAAATTCTCTGGGAAAATTTAGGAAATAACGGAGATAATGGTGGTGGGTGGCATGGTTGGATGCTGAGTGTAATTTAAAATATGATGGAAAAGAAAGGCTGCACTGACAAAATGACTTTTTTCATTGAAGTATATAGTTGACATATTATATTATATTAGTTATTAGTTATTAGTTGACATACTATATTGTATTAGTTTCAAGTGTACAACATAGTGATTCAACATTTCTATACATTATGAACTGATCACCACTGTAAGTCTAGTTACCATCTGTTACCATACAAAAACTGGAAGTATGTGAGTGCACATTCCACATAAATATCTAAGGGAAGAACATACCTGACAGATGATACAGAAGGTGCAAAATTTATGAGATGGTGTGCATAAATGTTGGAGCAGATGTAAAAAACAGGAATTATTGTACACTGTGATTATAAGTGTTATAATCACTTTGGCCAAAGTATCATATTTCCTAGTAAAGTTAAATACATACCTACTCTGTAACTCAGCAACTCAAAATTTTTTTAATGTTTTATTTATTTTTGAGAGCAAGACAGAGCATGAGTGGGGGAGGGGCAGAGAGAGATGGGGGACACACAGACTCCGAAACAGGCTCCAGGCTGTGAGCTGTCAGCACAGACTCTGACGCGGGGCTCGACCTGAGCCGAAGCCAGAGCTTAACCAACTGAGCCACCCAGGCATTCCTGTAACTCAGCAATTCAAATCCAAGATGTAGACAAAGACAAACAAAAATAGAACTAGCAAAAAAAACTGTACAATAATGTTCAAACTGGAAAAATACATATGTTCATCCACTGGTGAATAGATAAAAATAGTCTGTGGCATATTCACACAATGAAATACTATACAGCAATAAAAATGAGCAACTACTGATACATACAAAAAACATGAATGAAACTCAAAATCTGTGCTGAGTGAAAGAAGCCTTGTTCAAATTACTCCATTTATCTGAAGTTCTAGAACAAGAAAAGTAATTTATGGGGGAGAGAGATGAGATATCGAACAATGATTGTTATTGGAAATTGGGTTAAAAGTTGACTGGGGAAAACATTAAGGAATTTCTGGGATGGTGGTAGTATTTTTTAACTTGATAGGAGTTTAGGTTATACAGTTGTATGCACTGTCAAAACTCATTCAACAGCACATTTATAACTTTTGTATTTCTTTGTAGGAAAATTTTACATCAAAAGAAAAAAATTAAATGCTAATCAGATACTGACATGAAGTTAATGATATTCATGCTGAAGTGTTTAGGAGTGAAGAGCGCTGGTGTCTGCAGCTTGCTTTGGAATATATATGTAAAATAAGATGAATGATGGATGAATAGCCAGATGAACTAAGTATGTGGTATGTATAGAAATGTTAATAGAAGAATCTAACTAGTGGATTCGAGTTTGCAAGGCAAAAATACTTTCAACTTTTATGTAAGTCTGATACTTTCAAAATAAAACACCAGGTGCCTGCGTAGTGGCGAAAGGCTTTTCTTGGTCCAGTATGGCTAGAAGATAGCTTTGCAGAGCCTTCCAGAGCTCTCTTACAAGACTGCATGTGTGCAGGGGCAGGAAACACAGAAGTTGCTAACCCATAAGGGGATGGGGAAGAAATTCAGGAGTTTGGGTTCAGAAAAAACATCTCAAGACTGCATTCACCCTGCATATCTGTTTAATGAAGCAATGTGGGGCATGGGGTAAGTGGGCTAATTTCAGAACCAATGCCAAGCGTTCTTAATAACTAGTCATGGTTGATACCCTCCAGGTGAAAAATGCTTCAAGGAAGACCAGCTCAGATTTAAAAACACTTTTAGATCTTTTACCATCTCCAATCATTTTCCTAAGACCTATAATACATGTGCTAATGCACTGAATCCCCACAGTAACTGTATACAGTAAGTACAGATATTTACAGGAGGGCAAACTGAGGTACAGACAGGTAAAGAAACTTGCCCAAACTCATAAAGCCAGCAAGTAGAAAAGTCAGAAATCAAACGCAAGTGGCCTAGCCCCAGAGTCTGAACCCTTCATTCCAACTTGAAGCTTCCTTGTGTTTGAGATACTCTTAACTGCTAGTCACTGTTTCAGGCCCATTTCATGAGGCTTTTCAAGGAATCTTCACTACAGACCTGCTGAGTTGATATTTTCACCCATATTTTTCAGGGAGGGAAACAAATCTGCTCTAAGTTCTCCAACTGGTGGAACTGGGAATCAAATGCACACCACTCTATTATTCATTTTATTATTTCATTTCAGTATTATTTCATTTCATTTTATTTATTGCTATTTTTTCTGTCATTCAGTTACTCAACAAATATTTATGCTACACATATTCTGAGCTGAGGACACCAGGATAAATAAGTCTGATATAGTCTCTGCTCTTGAAGCTCAGAGTCCAACAGAGGAAAGAGATAATATAGAAACAATGGGATAGGGACCTTGGTGGCTCAGTTGGCTGAGTGTGGGACTTCGGCTCAGGTCATGATCGCACGGATGGTGAGTTGGTGAGTTCGACCCCCACATTGGGTGAGTTCAAGACCACTTCAGGGGATTCTCTCTCTCTCCCTCTCTCTCTTTCTCTCTCTGCACCTCCTGGGATTCTCTTTCTATCCCTCTCTCTCTGCCCCTTGCTCACTCTTGCTTGCTCTCTCTTAAAAATTAATTAAATAATTAAATTATAAAAAAAAAGAAACAAGAGAATTTTGGTACATGATATGTGCTATAAGCAAATGAAGTGGGATTAGGTATTGGGTTTGTATTTGGAGGGTGAACAGCTATAGCTGGGCTGGGTTGGCAAGTCTTCTTGGGAGCAATTACTTTAAAAGTAAGGCCTGAGAGATGAAAAGGAACTAGGTGATGGGAAGAAAGAAGGGGGAAATGTTTCAGGCAGAGAGACCAGGGAGGATAATGTGTGGAAACAGGAAAGAGTGTGCTCAAATAATGGGAGGAAGTGCAGGGTGGTTGGAGCAAGTGTATGAGGATGAGGTCAGAGAGATAGGCAAAAGTCACCTCAGGTACTCATTTTACAGGTAAGTATTTTGTGTTTTTTTACGAAGTATCTTTTCAGTCATTTGCTGATATTTTAATTTGCATTGTTTGCCTTTTTATTACTGAATTGTAGAGTTTCCTTTCACATTCTGCAAGGTTTTTTTTTAATTTTTTTTAATGTTTATTTATTTTTGACAGAGAGAGAGACAGAGCATGAGCTGGGGAGGGGCAGAGAGAGAGGGAGACACAGAATCTGAAACAGGCTCCAGGCTCTGAGCAGTCAGCACAGAGCCCGACGCGGGGCTTGAACTCACAGACCGCGAGATCATGACCTGAGCGGAAGTCGGACGCTCTACCGACTGAGCCCCTACATTCTGCAAGTTTTTTGTCTAAGATGTAAATTGCGAAGGTTTTCTTCCAGTCTATTGTTTGTTTATTCAGTTCCTTAATGGCGTCTTTTGAAGAACAAATGCTTTTAGTCTTAATTCTATTTATCAGTTTCTTCTTTATTTTGGATCCTGGCAAAAAAATATATTTACCTAACCCAAAGTTTTAAGGCTACACTCTTATATTTTATTCTATATCATTTAGAGCTTTAGTTTTTTCTTTTGGTCTATGATCCAACTTGAATTAATTTTTATTTAAAGAGAGGTAGAGATCAAAGTTCTTTTTATTTATTTTTTGCAATATGTTTATCCAGATGCTTCAGCGTCCTTTGTTGAAAATATTTTTTATTTCTTTTTTTCCAAATATAGATATTCTTCAGGTATTGGCCCTAAGCCCTCTTTTACTACACTCTCTTCTTACATGGTTTTGCTTTCTCATGACTTCCAATAAAATCAAAATATTGATGATGCCCACATGTATATCTGCATTTAAACACTCTCGCCTTGGTCTCCAGATAATTCAATTCAGCGGTCTATTTGATATTGCCTATTGAGTGTTTAGAAGACATCTTAAATTTAACATAGCTAATATCAGTCTAAAAGTCCACAATTACAGAACAGCTCCGTTAATATGAGTTTTCTAGAAATACTACCACTATGCTTTCGGAAACCTAGGAATCATGCTTAATTCATTTTTCCCTTTATACTTCTCAGCCAATAGTGGTAAAACTTGCAAACTCTTTCTCTAAAATCATCTGAAATCCAACAACATTTTAAGATCTGCTCTGCCATCACTTCCATATCTACCCATGATTACCTCTCACCTAGACCACTGCAGCCACCTATGAACCGTTTTCTTCATCACTTTTGCACCACCCTCCAATTCGTTGCTGTCAAAGCTGCAAAAGTGATCATTTTCAAATATTGTATTATGTAACTCCCCTGCCTAAAATTCTTCAATAACTTTTACTCGATGTACTAAAAAAATATGTATTAACCATCTATTGTTTGAACCAAGCATTGTTCAAAGTATTGGGGATATAATGATAATTACAAAAATATATGGTTCCTAACTTCACTAAATTTACATTTATCCAATATTCACACACACACACACACACACACACACACACACACACACACCTATAAAATGTTAATGGGCTAATACCCAGAAGAGTAATGAACAGTGCTATGAATGTCTTCAAATAGGAAATTTATATGGTTCGAAAATAAAACATGGGTTGTACTAATCCTTTATCACAAGTTCTGTAAAAAAGAGAGACCCAGGCAGAAAATTAGGCATGTAAATATGCAGACTTAAAGCATGATAAGGCATGACAGGGACACAGAGTTGGAAAGGCAGATGACCAAAACCAGAAAGAACAAGATGAATTTTGGGAAAAAGGCATAAGCCAAACTTGCAGGCCTTCTTAAAAGGTATTTTTCTCTTCCTTAAAATAACAGAGAACAATTTGGAGGTGCCTGTATGGCTCAGCCAGTTAAGCGTCCAACTTGTACTCAGGTCATGACCTTGCAGTTTGTGAGTTTGAACCCCATGTCAGGCTCTGTGCTGACAGCTCCAAGCCTGGAGCCTGCTTCGGATTCTGTGTGTCTCTCTCTCTGTCCCTCCCACACTCACACTCTGTCTGTCTCTCTCTCTCTAAAAAATAAATAAACGCTTAAAAAGATTAAAAATAACAGAGAACAGTCTGAGAAAGATCACTGTGACTACAGTGTAGAGAATATATTGAGAAGGGAACAGAGTAGATGCGGACAGACCATTGGAAGGTTTTAGCAATCATCTAGAAAAAGGAGGATGGTAGGGCCTTCCTACTTCAGGACCTTACTCGTTCTGCCTGGAATGATCACCTCCATTGCTCCTGGATTGAAGGTCCCAGGTCCACTTGTCAGCTCCCAGATTAAACGTGTCCTCTTAAATGGAGGCCTTCCGTTACCACTAAGAAAATAAAATGTTTCTTGCTCATTCCATTATTTTCTATCATCACCCTATTTTGTTTCCTTTTCAGTGCTTCCTATTTTGCAATTTTCACTTCTTGTCTATTTGTTTATTTCTATCTCCAACACTAGAATAGATGCACCAGAAGAGTAGGGATCATGTCTTGTCTTTTTTTGCCACCTTATAAATCGTCAGCACATGTCACAGCAGCTGCCTCATGGTTATACTCAAAAATGTTAATGAAATAAAATACTTGGCTTCAACATATTAGCTTTCCTCTTTCCATAACATATAAGCCACGTTAGCCCAAGCATGCTCAATTACACCTTTCAAGAACTGTTCTATTTCTATGTGTCATGTGCTGGGCAAGGTGTTAAGGATAGAATAATTACTTCCCAGACTGTGTGCTATCAATCGGTGGTTTAGAGCAAGGGTTCTGGAACCAAGCAGCTTGAATTTGAACTTCAGTTTTTCTGCTTCCCAGCTGTGTGATGTTGGGACATTTACTTACCATCTCTGGACCTCAGTTTCCTCATCTCTCAAATGGGGATATTAAGAGCTCCTTACAACATTGTATGACTACTAAAGGCCACCATGATTTGTAGCTATTATTCATCCCAGTGGGCAAAGCAGAGATTTAAATAAAATTAATAGTGTATTACAAATGTGATATGTGTCCAAAGGGGGACTTACAGGATATTTGTGAGTATATAAAAGACTGCCACACTTATTATACAACAAACATTCCTGTTAATTAGAGTAAAGTAAGCAAAAAATTGACCTCATTTCATATCCAGATTCATAGTGTCAACGCATGTTAAGTAGTTGAGTTGAAAAAAGCTCTGAAGCCTCATGTGAAAACCCTGCTGGCACAAAAACATAGCAGTTGCTGAGTATATGGATATGTGTGTGTGGTCATCTCATGTATCAGATTTCACATACATCTGCTCTATAATTTAATCTACTGGCAAATACCACTGTATATCGAACTACTCAAAAGCTACTGGCTTAAAAGAGCAGTCATTAATTCTCATTTATCCTGGGTCCACTGGGGTTCGCTGATCTAGGCTGGGCTTTGTGGGGATAGCTCTGTACTTCATGCTTCTCTTTCTCCTCTGAGATCCAACAGTCTAATGAAAGTTCTTCTCATGACAAGAGCACAAGTGAGATCACACAAACAGAAGCCCACATGAACTCTTTTTAAATTTTTTTTTTAATTTTTTTTCCAACGTTTATTTATTTATTTTTGGGACAGAGAGAGACAGAGCATGAATGGGGGAGGGGCAGAGAGAGAGGGAGACACAGAATCGGAAACAGGCTCCAGGCTCTGAGCCATCAGCCCAGAGCCCGACGCGGGGCTCGAACCCACGGACCGCGAGATCGTGACCTGGCTGAAGTCGGACGCTTAACCGACTGCGCCACCCAGGCGCCCCTTAAATTTTTTTTTAATGTTTACTTATTTTTGAGAGAGAGAGAGAGGGAGACAGAGTGCAAGCAATGGAGGGGCAGGGAGAGAGGGAGGTAGAATCTGAAGCGGGCTCCAGTTCTGAGCTGTCAGTACTAATGCGGGGCCTGAACTCACAAACTGTGAGATCATGACCTGAGCAGAAGTCACAAGCTTCACCAACTGAGCCACCCAGATGCCCCAGAAGCCCACATGAACTCTTGAGGCCTAGGCTCTGAAGTAACAAACTGTTACTTTGGGCTTATCATATTGAAAGAAAGTCAATCATACAGCTACACTCACCGTTCATGGGTAGGGAAATAAACTTACGGTTTATTTTTATGATAAGGACCACAAAGTATATGGCAAAGGACATGGACACAGGAGGGATAAAACATTGGGGCATGGATATAGGGGAAGCATGAAGAATAATTCAACTTACCAAATCTCCTCAGTTTGTTCCTCATTTTTCTGTATAGAGGTAGGGATGCTGAATGTCTATTTGACAATGATTTAGGACAACAATATAGGACAACATATACCACTCTCTGGTGTGAGACTTTACATGTAATCATAAGTGGATTTTTAGCTGACATAGACAAATAGGAGAAATGAAAATATAGAGCAATATTTTTTTCTTTGAAACTTTAAGGTAAATACTACTCCTTACAGCAATTATTTTGTAGGTACATGACAGAATAAAGAAATGAAGCACCTTCGGTAACTTACGATTACAGCTGCGATTCCTTTTAATAAAATGTTCCCTTATTGTATAGGATATTTTTAGTAAGATAATGCTATTTTTCATTTTTTTTTTCTTACCTCTATTCAAGCTCTATTTCTTAAGGGATTACTTTGGACAGCCAAGTATCTTATAGTTTGATGGTGCCCTGGCAGACCTTTCCTTACATGAAAGACACAGTTTTTTTTTTTTTTTTTTAATAGTTTTATTCTGTATTCTGTAATTGCCTCGATTTGAGGCTCATTTTTCTCAGGCTGTGTAAAGAAATCTAATCAAGTTTAGAGACTGAATTGTGTGCTCTAGCTTCAATCTTAAAATAGGCATTTTCCTGTTCTTTTCATTGGAGAAGTCCTATTTTTGGTCACTAATTTTTCCTACTTTCTCTATTTCTTTTAAGTTTTCTAAGACCACTGTATAGGATAGTACTTAGTATGTGGATTTACCAAAGTAAGGTTATTCTAATATCCTCCTTTCACTAGGAACAAATGCTTTATGTAACATGTCAAAGGGAAAGGAAAACTTCTATATGAGATTTTAATTTTGTTACAACATCCCATTGTTCAAAAAAATTGCTTGCTGTAGGATAGAGTAGTAAATTTTAAATGTTCAAGATTTTCTCTTATTCCTCTCTTGTTTTACAAAACCGTTTATTCTGAGGTACTTAGCACTTGGTATAACCAAACTACATGGGTATGAATCATAAGATTACAGTTAAAAAAGGGAGTTAAGAGTTCACACAGGCTACTTTTTTTTCTTAAGATGGAACTGAGTTGAGGGGAGAGAAGATCAAGTTTATCAAAAAAAGACTTAGAGCTGTGGCCTTAACACAGTCATAGGTAAAAATACTGTCTCTGCCACTCAGAAACCATGTGACTTGGAACAAATAGCATAGCTCATCCAAGCCTCATTTTCCTTATTTATAAAGTAGGGATTATAACATCTCCCTTGAAGTGTAATTGTGGGAACTGAATGAGAAAACATATTCAAAGAGTCTTGGCTACAGTAGATAGTCCTTAAAGTCATATAGCTAGTTAGTTTCCGATATGAGAAATCAGAAGTTACTTCCTTCCAGTCAAGTAAGCTTTACCCGTGCCATTTATGCTCACCCTGTTCAAGGAATGCACAATTTATTGGTAATATAGGAGTCGCATGCAGATCTTAAACCATCATTTACACAGATTGTACAGAATAAGAGATTAAAGAGAGATTTGCCAATGCATGTGAAAATGAGCTGAATCACCAGTGCCAACAACATAGACATTCTTGGTGTCTGAAAAAGACTGTAAGTGAGCATATTCACATCTCTTTCTCTACCTCTTTCTCTCTCTCCCTCTCCTCCGCCCTGCCTCTCTCTCTCTCTCTCTTTCATAAGATATATATTATCACAGTATATCATATTTCAACATGTCAGGATTGGATGAAAAGAAATTAAATGAAAGCCAAAAAAGGAAAAATCCAGGAGTATTTTTTCTCTTGCATTCACTTACAGATCTAGAATTTTTCCAATTCAGAGTGTTCTGACATCCTAGTAATAACTGTAATATCCTGTTAAAGCAAATGCCTTTCAGACTTGACTCTGTTGAAGACCTAACCAAAATGAGGTATTCCTTGGTGATAAGTGAATTTCTGTTGAGCATTTGAAAGAGAGGTTCACTGCTGTCTTTCATTAGTTTTGATGCAACAGAAGCCATACCCAAACTCATTCATATGTAGCACCTGTCAGTTTTCTTTGGCCTGATACATTTCATCAGATATTGGAAAGTGCTTTCACCACTATATTATTGCACCACCACTTTTAAGGTGAGGCCCTATTTATAGGAGTATTTATTAAGCACTTACTCTATACCTTGCCCTCTGCTAGGAACTTTTCTGCGTTATCTTACTTAATCCTCACTACGCAGAAGAGTTAAGCATTATGATGCTCATTTTACAGAAAAGCCAATTTTAAAGAGCTCTAATAGTTTACTCTAGTTGATAGAAGTTGTAAGGAGCTAAACTAGGAGGTGAATTGGACTTCATCAGATGCCAAAATCCATGCTCAGGCTTTAAGTTCCTGAAAAAAAAAAATGTTATCGTTTAATACTTGCCTATAGGCTGCCAAACATTAGGATTGCAATTCAACAGTCTAAGCTTCATTTAATGGGACGGTCCACACTCCATGACAATTTGCAAACTGAAATATCCCTAGTGATTAGACAAATCATGGTCCTTATTATCTACCAATATATGTCTTGTTAAACTCCATTCACAAAGAGATTTAATTGCAAATCAATGTAATTCAGTTGTTTTCTAATCTGTAGTCATTTTAGGAATTTATTTTTAAATATTTATGCATAAGCACTTATGTAATTTTTACAAATTCACAAAATAACATATCTTGAATGCCTTATATTATCTTTTTTTTCATTTTCTACTTATTTACACTTTTTCTCTTCTTCCCTCATCCCTCATTAGCTCGCTACCCCACCTCATCCCCAAATACCACTAAGCTCATATATCCTATTTTTTCCCTGAAAATATATGTATGTATAATATCTGTGTATCTATACACACACAAAACTCTAAAAATATTCTCTCACACATGCACACAAAATATATAATCAACTTAATCAACCATATACATACATGCATATGCATGGACAAGTTTTATCGTCATTGTTTATAAGAAATGGTATCACACTATGTGCATTTTTCTGCATATTGATTTTCACTGTCATAAATATTTTTTTAAATTCCTACAGTAAATCACCATAGCTGTAATTCATTCTTTTCATTATTGATTTAATATTCTATCATGTAGATATACCATAATGTATTCAATAATTTCTATATTTGACAAACAATACTTTGTTTCCACATTTTTGTCATTGGAAAAAGTCATTGGAAATGTTTAAATAATTATCATTGTGCCTATGACCTTAAATATTAGTAGTTTTCTTTCCATGGGTTGGGTTGTCAAAAGGGAAATTAATAGATTAAAAGGTATGCATTTTTGAATTTGAATAAATCTTTCCTGATAACACCCTCAAAATGAACAATTTGCAATCTCATCAGCCAAATGTAAGAACATACATTTTTCCCAACTTGCTACCAAGAGTACTCCTTTTTCTTTATTTTCATCAACATGTGTGTTGATGGATGTAAGGTGGCAGGCAATAATACATCCATTTATATTTTTCAGACAATTGACTAGAGAGAGGATTTCACTTGTATCTTGGTCACTTACTCTTTTCCAAATTGTCTCAACTCTTCCCCCCTCCTCACATTTTTCTACTGGATATTTCATTCTGTCTTCAAAATTTATAAATGCTTTCGGCATCATACATTATTTAATGAAATTGGAACTTGTTTTTGAATATGTTATTTTATTAGTTTTGTATTAAATTCTCACATATATAGACTGGGATCTATTTTTGAACACTGCTGGACTCCACTGAATAATGTATCTATTGCTAATTTACTTCCACACCACATTACTTTTTTAACGTAGCTTTATATTATATGCTAATATCTAGTTTTAAAAATATATTGTTACTTTTTCCTTCCCATCAAATATTAGGTATTCATTCCTTCTTATAACTTTTAAAATAAATTTTCCAGTTAGGAAAATTATTTTATTTTTTTGCATTTATTCCAATCAATGTCAAATAATTGTGATTCTGACATCTTGACCCAATTTCTGATTTTAACTGAAGTGAAGCTAGAGTCTCATATTTGAGATAGTATTTGTTCCTATTCTTGGTAAACAGTATTTCTCACAGTTAAATAGGTTCCACTTTTCCATTGTGCTTTTTATTTTTTTAATAAGAAATATGTTGCTGAATTTTATCAAATGACTTTTCAACATCGATATTTTTATGCTGTGCTTTTTCTCACATTGAAGGAATGTCTGCAGATTTTACTTTCTTAATGAGGCACCTAGTGGGTAAATCAAATACATTTTTCCTTAAGTGGGAAAATAAACAATGGCATTTTTAAGCATTAAGTACCTTTTTATGAAGAGTGATCCTATCCTCTTTTGCAACAGAGACAGCAACTAGGCAACTTGGGAACACAATGCTTTCATTTTTGGCAATTAATACTCAAAAAGCTAATACTCGGCTGGGATTCTTTTGGCTTCACCCTGCGCCAAGGGGAATTAGTCACTCTTGCAAAGTCCTTGTTCTTATTTCTATCATAGTTTTAGTACAATATATTTTAAGTATAGGTTAGTATATTTGCATCTCACAGTAAAACTTGCTCTTTCCTTTTCCATATATCTATGCCGTAGCACAATGCCAAGCACATTACAGCTGCTCAATAAATAGCTGTTGGCTAATAGTACTTTCAATGTATTTATTCCTTGCCTCTAGAATGGCAGAATGGAAAGGAAATGCTGAATAAGCTTAGGTGCATCTTTTGATGATTGCCTTCTTAAAAGTTAAGTCTTTTCTAAGAGACTTTAGAAGTTAACTCACTCTCTAAGGAATTAAGCATGTTGTTCTGGTGACAAGGAAAAATTTGCTGTAATTCTGGCTGAGCCATAATGAATTCTGTACCATCTGTTAAGGATTAAAAAGAAATAGAAAAGCAAGGGATGGTAAGTGTACTTAGATCACAGATCTAATCAATTGCATGTTCAGTTTACTTAAAACGTCTCTAAATAAGAAGTTTTAACTGTGGCTTTATATTTAGTATTGTAGAAAATTAACCAAAATCTCTCTCAGTAAGTAGTACTCAATGTCACCTAATCAAAGAAGGCAGGGCTTAGGACAGAGTCTTGTAGGAAGTTAAGATTGGGTGAACCAAGTCACAAAATAGCCATTGTTAACAGGAATCTAAACAGTCAGTCTGGTGGTTTGATATCAATCACTGGAATCTTTTCATTGACTCGCAGGTTGTATCTTCTGTATAAATGAAATGAGAATCTGTACAATTTAGATATTTCCTAGAATTTTACCCCAATCCTTTATTGGTTCTTTTTTTTAAATTGGATTCTGTAAGTTCCACTACTATAAATCAAAATTTAATTTAGAATGTACTTCCGAGTCATCTATGCAACTCACAAATTTAAATATTAATAAAATCATAAAATTTATTTCTACCACGCAAGGCTGAATATTTTACCTAGTTTGCCAATTGCACCCCACACATCCCAGTGGCTTTGTCCTTTAGAAGCTTAAAATCATTGGAGAAACACACCACACACACACACACACACACACACACACACACACACACACACAGTCAGTCAGGTTTTTTATTCTAAAGATGAAGTTTTTTTCTTCTATTTTTGATATCTTTTTGAGATAGGGTAAAGGCAATTTAAGTATTCCTATGTTTGTGGCAGATAATCTAAACAAAAAGTTTAATTGCCTGAACAGATACTTGCATTCCTAAGCCATGTCCTTTCTTCGAACACCCACAATATCACAATCATCTTTACTCCAAATTAACAGAAATCATCCACCCATCCATTTATTCATTCATTCATATATTTATAAATTGGTTTATTCAATAATTATTTCAGAGTACCTATTACATACCAGGAATTATTTGAAAAACTAGAAATATAATGATAAATAAACAAGTCTCAACCACAAAGTATTTACATTCTAGAGGAAGGAAGGCTGTTTGAATATTTTTAATTAAATATATATACCCATGCTCAAAACTAAGATAGAAGTTGATGTTCATGAGATCAGTCACATGGTGACCAGTGACAAAACAGACATCCATAGTACTGCATCTCTGGAGACAAGCTGTGGATCAGGGTCCAAAAGCACTTTACAGGAAGAACCAAAGAACAAAGAAAACTGATTTATTTTGGCAACTGAATACTTGTTGAGCTTTCATTGCAGTTCTGTTCTGAATCCCTACACCTTCCTATATATGAGGCAGTTGAGGGAGTGGTGATGTTTTGAACAGACTGGCATAAAGTTGATGCCTGATAAGGGGGCTCCTGGGTGGCTCAGTTGGTTAAGCACCCAACTTTGGTTCACGTCATGATCTCATGGTTCCTGAGTTCAAGCCCTGTGTCAGGCTCTGTGCTGACAGCTGAGCCTGGAGCCTAATTCAGATTCTGCATCTGTCCCTCTCTTCCTCTTCCCCTCCCCCACTCGTGCTCGCTCTCTCTCTCTCTCTCTCTCTCTGTCTCTCTCTCAAAAGTAAACAAATATTAAAAAATATATTTTTGAAAGAAAGTTAATGCCTGATCTCGGAGCAGATTAAAAGCCCTGTTGACGACAATCCATTTCAAATCAAGGAAAGAAAAAGAGAAATCTAATCTAAGCATTTTTCCAACAAAGCTTTCCTACACTTCAGGTGTCTTTAATTTATTCAAAGTGAGCAAGTTTCCTGCCTTCTGAAAAGTCTGGTATTTATTGTATTATTTTTCTGTTAACAGGGGAGTTTGGATGTACTTGTGTGTGATTTTCCTGCTATAGGTGGACAATTCAGATACAAATGTCTTCCATCATACTGCAGCTAAATGCTTGATTTATTTTCTTGCTACAGAAAAGATCATTTACTAGCAGCATTAGCTAAGAAACCTGGATGTATAGTGACAGACCTGCCATAGGCTGGTAAGGAGAGTACACCAAAGAAGTCTATCAGAGACCTACCCAGCAGTGGTGGAGGGGATAACAAATCTATTTCCACCATCTGACTTTAATGACTTTGATTTGATCTTAATACTCACCTGCTTATATGGGAAATGGAAAATGAAACACATTATAGATTTAGCATGATTAAATCCTTTCATCGATGTATTATAACTACGTTCTCAATCTGCTGGGTTGCAGCCATAGTATTTATTTAAATATTCCTTAAAATAATGTCTCCTGATTTTAAATATTAGCTTAAATCTCAAGCTTAGCAAATCATGTGGTTCCTCTTTACAAATATACTATTGCACTCCAAGCACAGAAAGGTATCAATTTTACATAAAGCTTGGTATCAGATATACTGACAATCAGATTGAATGCCTTAAAAAAACTGGGTGTTATAATTACATAAAAGAATGTCATAGAGTACATTCTATTTTCACCCAAAATCTAATTAACATATATCCATTGACCACACACTACTTGAAAAACCAGATGCCATAGCTGTACAAATATATGGATCAGACACATCCAACTTTGAAGTTGCTTAAGATATAATGATGGAAATTTGATGTAAACATATGAAAAGTTGGATTACAACTTAGTAGATTCAATATTACAGGCCAATTCTCGACTGGTTACTGAAAAACCAAACCCTTAGTTCCTTTGTAGGGGCTTACTAGCATTATGGAAGTTTTATTGAACTTCCTCAATATGTCTCCTTATAGGGCCATGTTGGTAAGGTTTCCAAAGGAAAGCACTGCTAATTCTATGAGACAGCCTAAGAGAATGTCATTTGTGTAACTGTCTCCAAGCACTGAGCACAGATAGAAGATGACAGATTTCCATTGCTAACAGCTGTTGAAGCTCTGGCTGCAGTCCCTGGTTGGGCATCTCCTCCCAACTGCAATTATATTATATCTTCTTTTACTGTAGCAGGTGCTGCAGCATGTGGGGCAATTTGGTATTGTTGACAGATCTGATCCCATTTGCTGGCAAGGTAAGTTTGTTTTCCCAATTCTTTGAGTCAGCTAACTCATTAGGGGCTTCCTAGAAGCAGCTAAAGATGAAATGATCCTCTTGAAGTTGTCTCTTATGCTCAGTACTCATTGGAGACTTGAAACTAGCTTACAAAAAACTATAAACTGCCTTCCATATGGAAGAATGGGAAGTGGCAGAGAAGAGCACCCCCATTAACACAGTCTGCAGAAATGTGTTACACAGGAGATTTGGGCTCCCTGCTAGGTGAACTTTGATTCAGAAGAACATGCTTTGAATATACTCTCGTGGAGCTAAAGAGGGTATACTACAAGTCCTCGTATAAACAGTAGCAGGAATACTAGTCAATTATATTTCTCGGAATTTCTCTGTATGCTTTGGCACTCTCTATATTTTCACGTTAGTGATATCACAGGTATCAAAAGATTATTATTTCATGTTTATTTACTTATTTTGAGAGAAAGAACAACTCGGGAGGGGCAGAGAGAGGGAGAGAGAAAGAATCCCAAGCAGGCTCTGGGCTGACAGCGTGGAGCCTGATGGGAGGCTTGAACTCACGAACCATGAGATCACGACCTGAGCCAAAATCGAGTCAGAGGCTCAACCAACTGAGCCACCCAGGCACCCCCAAAGGTAATTATATTCAGCTTTAGCAACGATGGGCTTAATGCAGCTTTTAACAATTACTGAATTCCTGCCTTTGGATCTACACTTTGTCCAAAGCTAACATTTTCTTTAAACTGTTAAATAACTCAGCTGGAGGATATCTCTGAGATGCTGGCTAAAGTCATAAAAACAAAAACAGAAAAACAGCAAGAGCTTGCCTATCTATCCATTGCACTTTCGATCATTTAATAGATATATTGTGTGTATGTTTACTATGTTCCAGAAGCCTGTGTTCAGTGTTGGACGCAGTACAACTGGCCTGGTACCAGCCCTCACAGAACTTAAGTTTGTGAAGGAAATGCTTAGATGCTGATACTAAACGAGTAATTACAATAAAAGCACAATATTCTGACAGCAGGGTAGTGATGATGTACAGAAAGGAATAGAAGCACAGAGCATGGAGATTTCCTATAGATTAAAAACTAGATCGAACTGCATTTTCAGGGTTGCAGACTTTGGTTCACATTTGCCAAATTTGAGGAATTCAGGTGGACTGCAAGGAAAAATCAGTATCTTATAGGACTCTTTGGGGGCCTTGACAAAGAACACGTGCTTTCCCAGGGAAGAGGTTATTAATCATGAAGAACACTGCCATAGCATTTAGTGAATGAGAAATCTTATGAAAATACAGGGGAAAGTATTGAGCAGATTGTTAAAGCTATCACGAAAAGAGTTCTCCCTAGTACAAACACATTTCAAAGGATGGGATTGAACTTTTCTGACAAGCAATAAAAGTCTGTGACAGTGGGTTATATCTTATCATACATAGCTTGTTCATCTGATTCCACCCTCGATTACACTTTCCAATCATGTGAGTAAGTAAATAAAATTTTATAAGATTTGTCGGAGTATCTGTTTTTAAAAGAAGAATAGTAATCTAAGAAATAAAAAGGTTTGGAAAGTAAGAAGCAGTGACTTTAACACAGGACGATAATGAAAAGATGTTCCAAGTCAACACCTGTATATCAACCTAGAAAGCAATATATCAGATTTCTTTTTTTTTTAATTTTTTAAATGTTTATTTAGTTTTTGAGAGACAGATTGACAGAGTGTGAGCAGGGGAGGGGCACAGAGAGAGGAAGACACAGAATCTGAAGCAGGCTCCAGACTCTGAGCTGTCAGCACAGAGCATGACGTGGGGCTCGAACCCACGAATCGTGAGATCATGACCTGAGCCAAAGTCGGACGCTCAACCGACTGAGCCAACTAGGTGCCCCAATATATCAGATTTCTAACAGTGTTCTATTGGAAAGAAACTTGAGGAAAAGGCTTGTGTACAATAAATAACATTTTTAATATTCTAGAATATCTTAGAGTCACAAAGAAGGCAAATGTGTCTTCTACAAAGAATAAAATAAAAAGAGTAATTAGAAATACCAGGGTGGGGGGCAAGCTACAAAAGGAATTCCGGGCACGAATATAAGCAAACTAATATCTGAAATGCTTTTTATCTTAGAAACCCTCTTTAAATTTCAATTAGGTAGATATAATTCTAGATAAGTGATTATATTGATGAAGACAGACAAGGTTCCTACCTTATTGCAGTATATACTGTAAAAGAGGAAGATATATATAAACACATAAAAATAAATGCAATAAATACAAATAGTAATAAACACTACGAATATGCAAAAAGAGTAATGGGATGGAAGTGATGGATTGCACCTTACTTGTGGTGGTAAGGAAAGCTTCTCCAGGGAGATGTAATGATGAGAAGAAACCAGCCATTCTATGATCTAGAGAAAGAGGAATGCAGAATAGAAAAACTGAAGCAAAGGCTTTAAGGGAGTAGCGAGGTTGGCATATGTTAAATATAGAACAGGGGCTCCTGGCTGGCTCAGTTGGTAGAAAAAGCAACTCTTGATCTTGAGGTCGTGAGTCGAAGCCCCACATTGGGTGTAGTGCTTTCTTAAAAAAATAGAACAAGCAGTAAGGCTGGGATGTAAGGAAGAAGGGGAAAATTGTATGAGTTTAGGTCACAAAGGAGGACAGGTGCTAAATTAGGGAGTACATGTCAGACTATGGCCAGAAGTCTGTAGGTTGTTCAAGGTGAACGTCAAGCAATTGGAGGGTATTATATCAGGGAGTAATGTAATCTGATAAGTAAATTCAAAGCATCACTCTCATTCCCAGAAGGATAATAAACTCCGGGGCAAGAGAGGAAGCATAAGACCAGCTAGAAGTCGGCTGCAATCTGTTCCAGGGCAGCAAGATGTAAGTGGAAAATAGCAATGACATTAAGGACGTATTTTTGAGGCAGAGCTGTCATATTTTATCTATTAAAATTATGACCTAATGATTTATTACAAAGCAATATGAAATTTTTCTATTCTAAATTAAGACAGATTCTCTGCAAAATGTAAAATATCTCATTTAAATATTGCTTCCTTTTGGTATTTTCACATCTGCTGCCTCTTACTCTTCCCACATAACACTCTTTTCTAATTTTAAAGACATATTCATTCATAACTCTGTTAATTAGTGTCATGCAAGTTGCAAAAATAGAGGTATATCCAGGTTACTTAAGGTCACACAAAAATACACAAGGATAAAAATATATATATGCCCCAAGCTGATCAACCAGCTTCACACACATTTTATAAAGACCTATAATAATAACTACTTCTTTCCTTGTTAAAAGTGCAACTCTTCTGACCCAAGTGCAGATCTGGATATATGGTTATCATGTCATCCAGTGACATGTGAATATTTGATGCTCTCTGAATTATGGCTAAGACTTCTCATATATCTTTCTTCCCCACTCTCTGATGTTTTGCTTCTCCTATTGTATTCTGCTTTTCTATTCATTGCACTAGATTCAACTCTATACCACTGTGTATGTTATGTATGCCTTCTTGTAAATTTACCTTCAAATTTCCTAAAGAGAGATTTCTCTTTTTGGGAGTTCTCCAATCAGGCTACCTCTCTTGGGCACCTGGGTTTAGTCATATAGACATTAGATGATTCACTTTAACTACTGGAACAACCTCTGTGTTCAGGGAAGTAGGTACATACGACCCAAACATGGTTTCTCACAGTGTCCCTTTCCTTCAATAGAGGAGTTGAACCTGACAGACTTCTGCAACAGAGGCTTCCATCTCTGGATGTACATCAGTCAAAACTGTAAACTTTAAAAACTACACATGCCTCAGTAGCACACCTAAGAGAGTGACACACACACACACACACACACACACACACACACACACACACCCCTGCACGATTCCTGAGAGACGCTGATTTAGAATGCAATTGTCTTTTTTCAAGTGCATTAAAAAAAAATTGAACTGAACCATTTTACCCTGTGAGAAGTATCAACCACTTGACCCATTTGGCTTATGAACTATTTATGATCTTTATAAAATTTATCCTTATATGCTTTTTGTTCTATTTAAAGCAATGGTTGAGTTCTAATAAATGTAATAATGCAGGATAAATCTATGCCCTCAAAATAAAACTTAATTCAGTAAAATCATATTATAACATAACTCACTTTTGACACTTTGCCCCAGGGTCTTGATGGTACGCACACACACAGACACACCTCTGAAAATGCCACTTACTTGTTATATACAAGTATCTAATGCTAGTTATGTTTTGTTTAAAATGGCTGTGAAAACCTACACTTACCAGTTTTCTCATGATTGAAGATAGCTAGTAAAAACATTGGAAGATGAATAGATACACACTCCATAATAAGCAGGAAAAAGTGATACACAGTTGCTATTCATAAATTTAAAAATGAGTATATATCTGTATGCTCATAATCAAATATTTCCATTCAGTTTCTGGCAGCGTGAAGTTATTAATTAAAATCCATTTATCTATTTATTTATATATAAGGTGACCACATACTTTATTGTTCAGACTAGAATACTTTTTAGAGTGAAAAAGCTTGATATTAATAATTATTCTGTGACTCAAATGGCACGGTTATGGAGATCTGTCTGTTAGTCAGATTTCAGAATCTCTATGGATATGATTTCATTATAAAAATATAAATAATTTATTTAAAAAATTTTGAAACAATTTAGGACTTGAGAAATACTCTATGTTCTGGAGGGTTTTGTGACTGGCTAAATGATCTTTCTAGTGCAATTTTCTAAAGATTTCAAAAATCAAGGGTTCTGCTTCAGACAGTGGCAGATTAGTTTCTTATCTGCTGTGGAGGTCCAGTCTTCCCACTGAGAAAAACTAGAAAAGATAGACAATTTTTTACAAATAAAATAAAGTAAAATAAAATGTGTTTCTGAAGATATCAAATATAATTTGCAGGGACGTGATCTTGACGAAGGGAAACCTGGAGAAATGGGCTCTGTGTATTTTTGGGGTTTTGTTTCACAAATTATCACAATGGCTGCTGAAAGGGTGAGAAATTAAGCACTTTTAAGACTCTTGTGGCTAGAGAGACAAAAATTGCAGTTACCGGGTTGCTAAAAACAAAAATAGAATAGTAGCAAATAATCAGGGCTTTAGGTAGGACTCTGAAGGCCTTTTCCCAACATGCGAGGAAATAGAATAAACCTCACAAAATTATTGTCTTGATCCTTGATTGGATTTGTCCCTAGTTTAGATGCTTGTCATAAGAAAAGTAAGCGAAGCAAATTCACAATGAACAAAGATACCACCCTAGGATTCAAATTGTATTGATACATTTTATATACAATCTAGAATTCAATTTTTAAAAACAATAGGTTTTTAGGAAGACAAGTCTTAATAGAATTCAAGAGAGAAAAAAGTGGAGAGGGGCACCTGGGTGGCTCAGTCATTGAGCATCCAAATTTGGCTCAAGTCATGATCTCAGGGTTCGCAGGTTCGAGCCCTACATCAGGATCTGTGCTGACAGCTCAGAGCCTGGAGTCTGCTTCAGATTCTGTGTCTCCCTCTCTCCCTCCCCTGCTCTCTCACTCTCTCTCTCTCAAAAATAAATAAACATTTAACAAAAATTCTTAAGGGGCGCCTGGGTGGCTCAGTCGGTTAAGCGGCCGACTTCGCTCAGGTCATGATCTCGCGGTCCGTGAGTTCAAGCCCCGCATCAGACTCTGTGCTGACCGCTCAGAGCCTGGAGCCTGTTTCCGATTCTGTGTCTCCCTCTCTCTGACCCTCCCCCGTTCATGCTCTGTCTCTCTCTGTCTCAAAAATAAATAAACGTTAAAAAAAAATTAAAAGAAAATTCTTAAAAGACAGTGGAGAAAGACCACAGGGAGTACAGATATCATTAGATTTAGACATTAAAATAATTAGATATAAGGAATTAAAAGAAAATATTTTAGTTAAAGATTTGAAAACTATTATAAAAGATGAAGAGTTGGCTTTGCAGAACATCAGCAAAATGGTGAACCAGGAAGCTCCAAGTTCTTGTTCCACCATAGAAAAATACAATAAGAAATTGGCTGAATTAACTCCACAGAAGCTCTGGGAAAGAAAGGCTTAGAGCAATTAAGCAAATGGCAAATCAAGTAAAAGCCACCTTCAGAAAGGTAAGGAAATGTAGTGTGTTTTCTTGTCCTTGCTGCATACTCTTGTTAGTATGCCAAGGTCTTAGTCTGGAGGAAGTGGCAACCCAGACCCCAGTTTCCTCTCTCAAACTGGAGAGAGCAAAGCAAACCTCATTTGTGATATTTTACCCTATGTGGGCGGCCTCAAGGACAGAGGACAAAAGGGAGAGGCTGAAATAATGATGATTTATTGAAAGTCTATTTAATTAACAAATTTTTGGATCTCCCTTACCACTCTGCAAGCTATTCCCCAAATGTTGCAAGAATGATGTTTTATTTGCTGAAACAGATAAGACAGATTTTCTGGGCTGGGAGATGAACAGACCAAATTGAGAGTGGGTGTAGTGTACTTAAAACAGAAGATTTTTAAAAACATGTGCATAATGGATGCTGAGGTTCTCAGCCCTGTTTTTTTCACTTTGCTGTAAGAACATTGGCAACTAACCAAAATGGATATATTCAGAATCTTAGAGAAAATGGCTTAAACAGAAAGACCTCAAGATGGAGGTGCTGAGGTTCCCCAAATAAATGGAAAAGGAATATTATTCTTGAGTGATATAGATGCTCAGAACTATTAGTCAGTGTTTAGCCTCACAAATCTAAAACACAGGCAGCCAACCAAGGATTAGTGGATTTCTGAGGAAACATAAAGATCAAAATATTAAATAGAAAAAAGAAAAAAAAAGGGCAACCTTGTCAAAACAGAGTCTCTTCAGAGAAAACACTTGAAAGAAAGGAAATTAATTTTTATAAATTAAAAATTGAACCTCATCATTAATATCATCAAAGAGAAGAAAGACTTAATTCCAACAACAAACTTGTAACAGTATAATACAGAGAAGGAAAAAAAAAGTTCTTAAAAATATCACTTTAATTATGATGGTATAATAATATAATAGCAAGATTGGTAGGTAAACTTTAAGAAATTTCACAAAAAGAGCAAAAGGCAAACTGAAAGAAAATAGAAGAGAAATGGTAAGATTCTACAGGAAAACAAAGAAATTCACTATTTGAAAAATAGTTCAAGAAAGAGAGAATAGGAAAATATGAGGAAGGAAATCTATCAAGGAGATAATTAAAAAAAAAAATCTCCAGAACTGAAGGCCAAGAAATTCAAAATCTAAAGTACCAACCTGACCTAATTGTTGAAATAGATTCACATCAAACACATCATGATGAAATTTTAGAAGTCCTTAAAAGTATGCAGAGCTGAAAACAAACAACCCCCTCTCAAAACAAGCAAACACAAAAAACAAAACAAAACAAAACAAAACAAAACAAAAAAAACAAGATATAAAACTAATCAGGAACCATCAAGGGTGTAACAAGGGTGAGGACGAGCAGCAATGAAAATGGCCCACCCTGCAAGGTAGAAAATTATTTTAACCAATGTTGCTTAGAATTGTCTTTCTATAGTGGCATTTTTTAAAAAGGCTGACTGATAGATTTTTATATTACTGTTTTTAAATACTTTACATTCAGTGTACTCATTATTTGAACCTGAGGTCAATCATTATCCTATCCCCAATCCTCATCTTTGTATACTGTTGAGCATCAGAATGGCTTTTGACTTCACAGAAACACTGGAAATGGAAGGCAGTGGAACAGTACCTTCATTTAAGAAACAAAAAATATGTATTGCCCTCAATAAGTACCAAACATTGTTGTATGAGTTTGGAACACATTTGTGACAAACATATGAAAAACCCTATGTTAATTGAGCTTATATTTTAACAGGGGCAAGGTGCACAACACATATCACAAAACAACATTTATATCATATCTTAGAAGGAATGAGTGTTATAACAAGAACAACAAAGAATATATAGAGTAGTGTTCAGGGGTACCTGCCATGATGGGGACATAGACTAAGAGAATAGTAAGTCAGATGGTAATGGTCGACTTCACATAAAGGTGACATTTAAGCAAGGTCCTGAATGAGACGCAGTCGGAACATGTGAGATAGACAGCATCTAGTGCAAAGACTAAAATGAGGGCTGGCAGAATGACAGTGTGTGACAATGGAAAGGGTGGCATGAAGGTCCTGTTGAGCTTCCCAAGGACTCAGGTTTTTGTATGAATGAAATGTAGCCATTTTGAGTAAAATATTAACATGATCTGACTTTTGTTATTAATTTTTAATTGTGCTTAGAATATAATACAACTCAAAAGACAGCAAAGGTCAAGAAGACCAATTAGAAGACTATTGCAGTAATACAGGAAAGAGATGACTGTGTCTTAGAGCAGGATGTGACAGTGAGGTGTTGAGAAATGTTTACATTCTGTGTCTGTTTTTAAGGTACGGCCAATGAAATTCCTGGTTATATTTGATATGGACAGTATAAGGAAAAGAGTCAAGATTGAAACCGAAGCTTTAGCCCAATCCACAGAAGAGTTGGCATTGCCGTTAACTGAGTTGGAAAAGTATAACTAGAGGAGAAAAGAAGATGGACCTCAACATTAGGAGGTTGAAAAAAGAGGTTGAAATCGCAAAGGAGACTGAAGCCACTGAGTTTGACTCAATGAAGAAAACCAGGAGTGTGTGATGTTCTTGAAGCCAAGAGAAGTATCGTTAAGGAAGGAGTAATGTGTTACATGAGATGAGTTCTGAGAACAGACAAGTAGATTTAGCAACATGGAGGTTATAATTTATATTGATAAAAAAGGAACTGCAAGGTGTGGGTAAAGGATAAAGTCTAATTGGAAGGGGAATCATATAATAGGAGGAGAGAAATGGGAGACAGTATGAGTAGGAAATCTCTCCTAGGAATTTTGCTGTAAAGGACAGCAAATGAATGGGAGCTCAAATCAGCAATGGGATCAAGAGAAAGTTTCTTTCTCTTTTTTCCAAAACATGAGAAATAGCATATTTCTATGCTGACAGGACTGAATCATTTGAGAAGAAATTTTGATTATGTAGGAGAGAGGAGGGAAAATCTTTTAAAAGATATTCTTGACTAGGGTAGAGAAAATTAGATCTTAGTGCCTAAGTGGAGAGAAAGGCTTTAGACCAGAGCATGGATGGTTTATCAGTCCAAGGCAAGAAGGCCCTGTAGTTGGGTCAGTAGGTGGGTAGGTGTAGTTGCGGGAAACTGTGGGGTATCTCTACTGATTATTTCAGCTTTCTCAGGGAAGCTGTCAGTAAGGTCATCAACTGAGAGTACGGAGGGAGACAGTACTGAAGGCAATATGAAATGAAAGAAAGGGTGTGAAATAAGCATTAAGGACAGTGGGAGAATAAATGGATTTTGGAAATACAGTGTGATTCTCTGGTGTTTTGAGGTTCTTGGCCATGAATTATAAGTGAGACCCATCAGTTTGATTTTGTGTCTTCCCCCATACACGTTTAACTGCATAAGTGCCTTCAAAATTATGAAGAAAAATCCCTTCCAGGGGATGGGTGGCTCAGTTGGTTACTGATTCTTATGGAAATCAAGCTGACTCTTGATTTCAGCTCAGGTCATGATCTCATGGTTCAGTTCTTGAGATGGAGCCCAATGGAGGGCTCTGTGCCAACAGCATGAAGCCTGCTTGGAATGCTCTCACTCCCTCTCTCTCTGCTCCTCCCTTGCTTGATTCTCCATCTCTCTCTCAAAATAATAAACATTTAAAAAAAAAAACTTGAGAAAAAAGAGAAATCATTTCCAACCTAGAGTTCTATAAATTTCTAAATTTTCATTATGAAACAGGATGAGATAAAAAAAAATAATTTCAAACATACAAGGTCTCGAAAAAGTTACCTCCCATGCACACATTCACAGGAAGTTACAGAAGGATGTATTCCACCAGATGAGGATATAAACTAAGAAAAAGGAAAGCATGGGATAACAGGAAACAGGAAATCAAACATAGGATAGAAATAGAAGGAATCCTTGAATATGTGTAAAGGGCAAGTCCAGCATGCAAACTGGATTTCAAATACACAGGGCAGCCAGATCAGCTTAGAAGAGGCCCCGATGCAAGAAGATAAAATGGATAGAATAAGTGAAATCACTAACTGTACTCAGAAGAGATTCAGAAAATTTGACAGTTTGTTACTGATGAGTACATACAAGTAATGAAATTATTAGCACCCAGTAAAATAAAAAGTAGTTCCAGGAGGGAAAAGCAATTATTGTTGGTGTACAGGTTCACCTGTGAATCATGTTTACATTACCATAATAATGCAAATACTGAATCGTATCTTATAAAAATTTCCACATAGTACTACTGGCAAGGGGATAGGAAGAGCATTCGTGTGTGGTGGGATAGCAATAGGAAAACTAAAAAACATCGAAATTCTTGGTAAAGGGAGAGATCAACTAGTAATGATTAAGACTGCAAAAATCAAGATGCTGCAGTATAAGCATTTTCTTTAGAAACTAAGATCAAACCAAAATAATTTAACAAATAGAGATGAAAGTTTGGTTGTCCCTCGAGTGGGAGCAGGAGGTGAGGCAGAAAACTTTGTTTGGCTCTAATAAGTGATATAGAATCATTTTGCTCTTTACATTCATGCATAACTCGGTTAAAGAAAAACAGGGAAGGATAGTATACACACAGATAACAGCATGCTTGAAAGAAATGGCAAGTAGCTATGTACTACTCCCACTGTAGAATGTTGTGATGGTTAAAAAGAGAAGAGGAACAAAGAAAAAAAAGTAGGTTCTCAGAAAGGTCAAGCCATGAAATTTTGATTTTATTCAAGAGAATATAAGGAGTCATTGAAAGTAATGAAGCAAGAAAATTGTAGAATCAGATTTGTCTACAAGGATGATTCTAACATCAGTGTAGACGGTAGATTGGAGGGTGTAAAACTAGAGGCGTGGGAATGAGCCAGAGTATTGAAATATTTCAGTAGAAAGACAATGGGTTTTCAGACCACTTGTATCTGTTCCACTCCCATCTGCCTTACATTTCCTACTTCTCTTTCCATTTCTTTCTGTCCCATTTTTCCCCTCTAAGGTCAATAGTAGAAATGAAGTGTGTGTGTGTGTATGTGTGTGTGTGTGTGTACATGTGAACATGTGCTACTATCTGCATATGCATGACATGCATTTTTCTGTGTGTGAATGAAAACATAGCTATGGTCTCTACTTATTTAAAAGTTATATTTGCACAAAACTGCATAATTTTTTGGGTAAAAATAATTAAATCGCATTTTGTACTGTGGCTAGTTATATTCCTCTCTAGTAAGTCTTTGATATAAAATATATTGTCTAGGAACATTTTTTAGACCCTGAAATAGGGTTTTAGACAAAAATGGAAAGATCTAACATTAGTGTTAAATTTAAAGTACCCCTGATTCTGTAAGCCAACCCTAATATACTTCAACGGGTTCTAAAATGAGGGCTAATACCCAGCCCTCTGCCAGTGCTCCAACTTAAAATCCAAACCAAAAGACCCAGAGATATCAGTCTGATTGACCATGGTAGGACCCCCAATGCTATTTGTCTTTCCTTGTATGATGTTCCAGTCCTTCCCTTAGAAATTCTTTCATTAACTGTTCATTTTGGCTCTATTTCTGACATGATCATTTTTCTTCCCCATGTTGCTGCTATTCTATTTCCTAGTTTCTCTCTCTCTCTCTCTCTTTCTCTCTCTCTCACTTTTTTTTCTTTCTAGAATGCATACAAGTTTCCTGTTTCTATAGCTCACTAATTTTTCTGTTGTCAGTCACATCTTCTGCCCTCTATGGATATGGGTCCGTGCAACTATTCACTGAGCTTCCATTTATCTTGTTTTTATTTTTCGTCATTTCTTTCCATTTCAAAAAAAAGCTGTCATTTCTGTGCTCTTTTTTTAGTAACCAGTGAAGCATAGCAGACAGGTGAACTGAACAATAATGAGAGTCTAAAAAATACTGTGATTCTATTTCCAGAAATATTTGCTTTTTGGATTAAGTTGAAGTATCTTTCTTCCAGCAAATACTTTAGAAGCTCCTATTATGTGAAAATTTGAGCCCTCCTTTGAGGCCACATCGTAAAGCACTGATAAATGTAAATATAAACCACTGGCCATGTGATTGTTGGAACCTCCTCTGATATATAGAGAGCCTATCCACTGAAGATGTAAAGGCATCCACAATGGATAATGGCATATGACTTACCAAGTGTTACTTGGTCTAAGATGGATCTAAGATGTAGAGCATTCAAGGCAGGGATTCTGCATGAGACAAAGCTCTTCCTCTCAAGGAAGTTGCTAAGTAGATGGTCCATGGTCAAATGTATCCAGTGGAGGATAGTGGTAAAGAGCTAGGGCTCAAGCATCAAGGTCACCTGGGCTTAATCTTGCCTCTACCATTTCATACCAGGGTAGAGGTGGTTCAGTTACTTATTGTGGCAGCACTTACAGAGCACTCACTTCCCAGCCTGACACATAGATGGCACTCAATAAATGTGATCTATTATATCTAAGTACGAGATAATATGCCTATTGAAGTCTCCAAGGGAACATATGGAAATGCAGGTTAAATGCCTATTGGCCGTGGTTATAAGACTAAACTCAACCTCAGAACCAATCAGGTAAAAACATATCTAATAAGAATGAGGGAACTGACTATAGGAATATGGACTGTCCAAAAAGCTGGAAAACAAGATACAGGAATTATTGCTGCATTCCTAGTTACTATCTCTACTCTCTCGATGAGAACACAGTTCTGTATATTTGGCTCAGGACACTGGAAAGACCAATGTTTGTAAATATGTCTTTGAACTAAATATCACTGAATGTTTGTGCTGTTTTGAAATGCTTACACAAGCTCAAGTGAAACAGGGACAAGGAAGACTTGCCTTTCCAAATCTCATGAGACTCTTGAGTCACTGTCACCAGATGCTTTGCACCCTTTTAATCCTTTTTGGAATAAAGGGGCAAGTGAAGGTTTTTCTGAGATATTCCGGATCTGCTCCTGCTCTTAACAAAATCACTGAAAGATCCTCAACGTTTGTCAGATGTGAGAATAAGTGAACACCTCATGTTGGGGGCAGAGGTGAGGTGCCCAAACACAGGGAAAATGAAGAAGAGAACCATGAGATAAAGATGTTCAAGTGAAGACTCAATTGCCCAGAGAAGGAAAACTTTGAGTAGTTGTTTCTAAAGAGAAAGAGCCGTACCAAAGGGCTACATCCCTCTTTCTGACCTCTGAAATGTCAGCCCAGTAGAGAGCTGGAGGCAGGTCCATCCAAATTCCTTTGCCGTGGCTTTTCCTACCCTGGTTAGCTAAGACAGAGAGAACACTTGAGGTTCTTGAAAGGGAGTTGAAAATGCAAGGGCATTAGGGGAAAAAGCTCTGAGAACTCCCTCAAGATTCCGTTAGACTATCAGTAGGCAACCTTCCAGGCAAAAATTAGATGGATGTAGAAATGTAGAAGCAGAGTACTAACCGAGTTTGCTGGAGAAAAGTAAGTTAGAGAAAGAGGGAAGCAGAGGAGACTACAAAACAAGGAAAGTTAAATATATGCCAAGGTTTTGATGTCACGTGGGTAGTTACAATTTAAGGAAAAATCTATTTCTATTTATCTCCCTTTAAAGAGTGGCCAGAAATTTCTGAGTTTGCTTAAATATTTTCATTGATAATGGTGTATGCACACCTCTTTTAAAAACTTCTGCTTGAAATGAATGATTAGGAATTTGGCCAAGATTAGTCTGAGTGGGTGAATATTGAGAACTTTATAATTTCAAGAGTGATCCCAAAGTGTTAAATAACTATTGTATTTTGAACAGGACTCTATTTAGAGGAGAATAAAACCTTATTGGATTGAAATCAGATGAGATAAAGTGAATGGCTGATAGGGCACCTGGGTGGCTCAGTCAGTTGAGTGTCTGACTCTTAATTTCAGCTCAGGTCATGATCTCCTGTTTTGTGGGTTCCTTCATGGGTTCAAGCCCAACTCAGGCTCTGTGCTGACAGTGCTGAGCCTGCTTGGGATTCTCTCTCTCTCTCTGCCTGTCCCTTGCTCTTTCTCTTTTTCAAAATAAATAAACTTGAAAAAGAAAAAGTGGATGGCTGCTGACATGCCTGATTTCTCCAAGGCTACAAATCTGAGGAAGTCCTATCCCTTCTCACCTTTGGGTCATTTTAGAGTTTTACCCAGGGAAAACACACTGTATTAGAGGAGTACAACCATTGGGCTAATTAGTAAGGATATGTGAAATCAGCAAATTTACTAAAATGTTAATATTAGTTGGGGGAGTTGAGAAGGATGGGTAACTGTCCATCATTTAAGACTTCACAGAAAATAAGCAGTACCAGGTATATGGGAGATGAGCAAAGTGTGAAAGCAGATTTGCACTCAGAGCTCGAGGCATTAGTGGCCACAGCTAGAGGCACGTGCCCACATTCTGCCCTGGAAATGGTCACAGTGCCTGGAAAAAACCTTGCTAATATGAAAGAGGCAACAAGAGACATAGGTGGATGAGAATCAAACAAGTCCTTGTCAAAAATAAGACTCTCCCCACTTTGTTAGAAATGCAAGAGGATCCAGGGAGTCAGGAAAAAGGGATTCTAGGCTTAGGCTAGGCATCTGTGAGAACATTCAATCCTTGATAGAAGATATCTTCTGAGTTCTTCCCTAAGACTGTTGGAAGGGAGGACCCGGATTTCCTGGACTTCTCCCCTAAGGAAGTGGGTAGCCTTTTGAGGACAAGACAGTAACAGAGTCTCGTAGTGGATGGTTATTCCAGTGAGCCTGAAGCAGCTTAGATCTTTTGGATACTATTGGAAGTCTCCACTGGAGACATGCACAGGCAGTTAAGAATGAATTAATAAGAAAAAGACAGATAGGGTGCCTGTGTGGCTCAGTTGATTAAGCTTCTGGCTCTTGACTTCCGTTCAGGTCGTGATCTCATGGTTTGTAAGTTTGAGCCCTGCACTGAGCTCTGAGCTGACAGCACAGAGCCTGCTTGGGATGCTCTCTCCCTCCCTTTCTCTCTGCCCTTCTCCCACTTGAGAATGCATAGGCATGCATGCTCTCTCTCTCTCTCAAAATAAAAATAAATAAATTTTTAAAAAAAAGAAAAAAGACAGATAACCCAGTAGGCAAAATGGCAAAATTTGTTAATGGGCATTTTACAAAGTAGGAAGTGTGAGTGGCAAAAAAATTCACTGGAAAAGCTACTTGAGTTCACTGGTGATCAGGAAAATGAAAATTAAAAACATCATGAGCTAGTGTTTAAATAAAACTTAAAGTCTGATGATACCTAGTATCAACATGGATGTGAAGTATAGTTTTCTACATCACCAATTGGAGTGCAAACTGGTACCACCACTTTAGAAAGCAACTTGAGGTTTTTACAGAAAATTTAAAAATAAGTATATCATAAGCTGTAAGAATACAATGTAGAGGAACTTTGTATTTTTTGTATTTTGCATCAGGAGCCAAATAATTGTATATTTCTTGCAGCAGTGTCTATAATAGCAAAATGTAAAGCTGCCTTAACGTTCATTAGTAGAACACATAAATTGTAATATATTCAAACAACAGGATAACATACAACAGTGGAAATATGTAAATATTACAACAGACACCAATATAATCTTAAGCAGCAAATGGAAAGCCTGGCTGGCCCATTTACATTTTGGTGAAAATACAATCTATATTAGGGGAAATATCAGATCTCAAGTAGACCACTTCCTGACTTGAAATCAACAAATACATAGGTGTAAAAATGCCTGTGAAAATTGTTTCAATCCAAATGTACAGATGCAGATACACATTGTCTGTGTGCATGTGTGTACCCATTTGCATACGTGTGTGTGTCTAAGCAATTAAATAGCCTTTCAAAAGTATTTCATGTAAAATTTTTGGTTAAGATGTTTTAAATGCCTGATAATTTTTGTTATTATTTTGTTTTTTCTAGTATTGTAGTTAGACTTGAGAAAGTTAAGCTAGCAGAGTACTGAAATAATGACTATATTTATCTAAACACCTCTTTAACAGCAGAAATCAACATTATACAACCTTACGATGAGAGATAAATAGTAAAATAGAGTATATGTAAAATAGAGTATTAAAAGCAAAATTTAAATAGAACTACAAAGGGTTATATTTGTCTACATTATCCTCCTTACTGTTACTGTTCAATAATTATACATAATTTTATGTGGATCCTACATCTCTGTACATTTGGATTGACTGACTGTGCTGTTCCTCCAAAAAGACATCTTTTCTTTAAAAAGTTCATTATTTAGTTTGAGAGAGACAGAGAAAGCATGAGATGGGGAGAGGCAGAGAGGAAGAATCCCAAGCAGGCTCAACACTGTCAGCGCAGAGCCCGACGTGGGGCTTGAACTCACAAAACTGTGAGGTCATGACCTGAGCTGAAATCAAGAGTCAGATGCTTACCTGACTGAACCACACAGGTGCACCAAGAAATCAGTTCTTATTTATCTATCATCTATCTATCTATCTAACTATCTATCTATTTACATATTTATTTATTTAGAGCCCAAGTAAGATTAATGTGAGGTGATTCTGGCCTGTATCCTTTCAGGTCAATTTCAAGATGCTTGAGCCAGGAGTCAAAAAGAAAATCCAAAGTTCTAAATTTGGGGCAGCAAACTTGTATTCCAAAAGCACATAGTTTGGTATGGTAATGTGTAATAGTTTATTAAACTGTAACTATCAAATGATAATTATAAACTATAATTAAAAATGGTGTAAAAATAGAGGGGGGAATTTTAGATGCAGAAGCTCTTATATACTAGAGGAAGGTGAGAAACTTAGTAAAGAACAAATTAAGATTATTAAGATTTTTACAGAATAAGAAATTCTTGTTATTTCTGTTTTCTGTTCTCATCCCGATCTATTCCCAATTTTCCTGTTAAACACTATAAGCTCCAACACTAGTATATAGAGTTTGGTCTTTAAATTTAGTGTCCACTATGGGGCACCTGGGTGGCTCAGTCGATTAAGCATCCGACTTGGACTCGGGTTGTGATCTCACGGTTCGTGAGTTTGAGCCCCGCATCAGGCTCTGTGCTGATAGCTCAGAGCCTGGAGCCTGTTTCAGATTCTGTGTCTCCCTCTGTCTCTACCCCTCCCCCACTCATTCTCTGTCTCTGTCAGTTGAGTGTCCGACTTTGGCTCAGGTCATAACCTCACAGTTTGTGAGTTCAAGCCCCGCGTTGGGCTCTGTGCTGACAGCTCAGAACCTGGAGACTGCTTTGGATTCTGTGCCTCCCTCCCTGCCCCTCCCTCCCCTGCTCATGCTCTGTCTCTCTCTCAAAAATAAATAAACATTAAAAAATTAAATAAATAAATAAATAAATAAATAAATAAATAAATAAATAAATTTAGTGTCCACTGAAAAGAGTCGGAGCATGTTAGAGAACCACTGAGGCCACATCATCCAAAGTTTTGCAAAACATGCTTTCTATGAAGGACAAGATCCGATTTCAACCGTGCTACAGTGTCTCCACCTTTAGAGGAAACTGGGTTTCATTTGTAGAGGTCTAGGAATCATGGACCTGAATCCCCTAGCCATGCCTTTTTATCCACCCTTCCTTTTCACTCAAGAGTGGGCATGACTTCCCTCTTTCTCCTCATCAGGTAGCCTAAGAAAAAGCAATATCAGAAAGCAAATACTTTGTGAGGTTAAGGAAAGCAAAATTTTAAAACCTCTGAGCTCAGAATGTGGCCCTCTGGTCTCTCACCCCAGAGAATGAATACATTTTTAAGTGAATTTGTATTCAATATGGAAATAGAGTCACAGTTAAGTCCCAGTCTGCCAAAGGCATATATTCATGGTTTCCACACTGTGTGAACTGTGAGTAATGATTTCCTTTTGGGGAAAACTTATTAAGATTCAAAATATTAAGTTGATTTTCTATTTTAATATGCATATATGCAATAACATAATTACAGTGTTAATTGTGCTAAACACACAAAAAATATATTCCTTGGAGTACCATCCAGTAGAATTCAAAGAGCCTTTACCTTCAGCTAGAGAAATTGAACTTTTTGGAGTCTATGCTGAGAGAATTTGGACCCCGTGAATAGTCGCTTTCTGCAACAGCCCGAAAAAAAATGTACTTCTTAGAAGATTTGACCCTGTATCCAGAGGACTGATGCTGAGTTCTATGCACAGATCAAAAAGATGCAAACTTGTTCCTGTTATTTTGGGGAAAATGCTTCAAAACTACTTCAGTTTTCAAAAGATACTTCAGGAACACACAAAACAGTATAAGCAAAGAAATTTTAACCAGAAGTTGGGGAATGTAATTATGTGAGTGTACCAGGTGGATTAATGCCCCTATGCACACATGGAAGTCCACATCCTAATCCCCAGAACCTGTGCATCTGCTACCTCCTATGCCCGAAAGGACTCTGCAGATGTGATTATGTTAAAAATCTTGGGATGGCAATATTATCCTGTATTATCTGGGTGGGACCAATGTAATCATAATTATAAGAGGGAGGAGAGTCAGAGAAGATGTGAAGACAGAAGAAGAGGTGAGAGAAGGAGAGAGAGGGAAGGGGAAAGAAGAGAGAGATTCGAAGATGCTGCATTGTTGGCTTTGAAGGTGGAGAAGGGACCATAAGCCAAGAGAATGTAAGACAATTAATTCTCCCTGAGAACTTCCAGAAAGAAACACACCTTTGCTGACACCTTGATTTGTAAGACTTCTGACCTGCTGGATTGTAAGACAGTAAGTTTGTGTTGTCTTAAGTCATTACGTTGTGGCAATTTGCTACAGCAGCAATAGAAAACTGATAATGAGCCAAAAGAAAGGATCCGAGAAAAATATCATAAGCTTCTCCCAGTTGTGGACAATAAAACCACAATCCTGTTCAGGCTTGAGAGTCTAAGTGCAAACTTGGTCAGAATCTGTTAGTCACCCCTGTGCTAACATAGAAAAGACACTCGATTCATAATTGTGATATGTAATCTAATTAATGAAATTATGGAAGAAATAATAAAAATACAAGTAAATTATAGACATGCACATGGAGTTTAAACAAGGGATAGATAACCCCCTGCTTTTCAAAAATTCAGATTCTGTGAAGGAAAATGTGATCAATGTATCATCCACTCAAAAAAAATCCAGTGTCCTCTAGATACGATGACCTTGCTCAGCAAGGTCACACGGCAAGCAACCGTGTGATTGTTTGAAGGCACGGAGAGAAGAAAAAGCAATGTGTTTTTGGATATTTGTTCCATTTTTCTTTCCTTCAGCTTTGCATAAACCAAACATTTTCCACTTAGGAACTACACAAATAGTTGAAGGTGGCATGAAGGTTGTAGCAAGCATATTTTCCAGGAGAAGTATATTTTTGCATTTGAAATTAGCCATAGCTTAGCAACGCCAGCTTCCAAAACATTTATACCAAGTGAAGAGCTGCATATGCTGGTGTGCTCGGTGTACTGAAACAGCACCAAGCAGAGGCACCCAACAGGGTGGGAAAGAAGAATCGCGAAACACGCTTCTTTTCCTGTTATTATTGCTGTTTAAAATTGTTGTTTTCAGTGGAGAGCATCACGCCTTTAACATTAGTGCAATATTATGGAAAGAAAGCATATGTTCCCTGTGTTTAACTTTGAGATGGTGCCTGTTATCATGGGAACCATTGTTATTATTATATTATAATGTTATTATATTTATTGTAACATTCATTGTATTATCACTGGACAGTAGCTTCCAAATTGAACAATAAAGAGCTCCGTGTCATCTGCTGACTCCAGTGCGGTTCAGCCTCTCCAGTCATCAAAAGGGACACACTTTCTGTCTTCCTCTCGAACTCCCCTGAGTGGTGTGGGACGTGGGTCTTCAGGCCAGTTTAGGGCAGAGCATGGCTCCTGTTCTATCTTCCCTCCTCTGGCAAATGGAGAGCAGGATTTAATCTATTTTCTCCTCCACAGCATGTTTTTTAGTGCTGACTTACAGACATCTCCTCCCTTCACTGAAGATGACTAGGTTCATTAAAAATCGTATGCAAAACGGCTGATAAAATATGTGGCTTAATTGCCAAACAGATTATTATGAACAGTGACAGAAACTAAATATCAGTAGTGGCACAGATTTCATCTGCGAAAAGGTCAAAGTGTTGCCATTGTCTCCCTGCCAAGGAAGGTTTTCATTGTTCTGGGGTCAGAGCTGGAGGACATCAGGACATTCCCTAATGCTTTCCTGGATGCATTTTCATACCTTCTTCCTCCCTTCTCTCTGCTGTTCCTGGGAAAAGTTCTGAATTGCGGAGTAGAGAATTTGTAGAGAATAAAGAACAGAAGCTTTGGATCAAAACATATCTGTGCTCAAATCTCAGTGCTGCTCTATTCTAGCTGTGATACCTTGGATCCAGGTAGATACTGGCTCTGAGGCTTACACGTCTGTTAAATAAAGTAAGGCGGCATAGTTAGCGGCATCATCGTATGGTGATTGAAAAAGAAAACTCCTATTAGCTGTCTTCACACTCTGGAAAAGGTAGCTGTTGTTAAAACCCACAAATATCTCTGTGCTAGTAGAGTTTGCATTGTTCTTTTGGGCTCCACCCTTGTTCTCTACTATTTTCTTAAACTCGTAAGTGGTCTGTGACCGAGTTCACAACAGTTTTCTTAAGATGCAAAGGCTGTTACTACCTAAACCTAGTTCACGGAGTGCTCCCTGCTCTGGAAGGAGTGAGAGGTTTCCGTTATTAGAGAAAGGAAATTTTAAAAAAGCCAATTTTTCATGTATTGAAATTAACCCAGTTAATTCTGAATGGCCAGGTAAGTGGATCAAATTACTTGCCAGCTGGGAATCTGTAAGCTCCCAATTCTGCCCCATCCTCCTACTACTGCCCCCTCCTTCACCCCATGTGTAGATGACTGGTGACCATGTTGCAGCAGCATTTCCCTCAAAGCCATGGATTCCATCAAAACCTCAGGTAGGTTTGCTTTGTTTGGCCTGCTGGACATCTCAAGGTGTGACTGCCCTCTGGTGGCAGCTGCCTTCCCCACACCCAAATGTAAAGATTCTTTGGTTTGTTTTTTCCATTTTACCTCTGTTGCACGCAGAAAGCCCAGACAGCTGACCAGTTGATTTATTGTTTCTTAGGCTGCAGCTCCCTGTGCAAACTCCTAGTGAGAGGCAACCATTGTCTTTGAGCTGCGTTTTTCTGCCTAGATGTTTGTCTCCTGAAGACCTGCCAAAAGTTGAAGACATTTACCATTTCTTCCTCATATTGTTTTCCAGACTAAGGGTACCTCAGGAAAGGAAGATCTAGATTCCTCATCATCTAGCTGTCTTTAGATTCCTCATCATCTAGCTGTCTTCGGGGGATTTCCAGTGTTCGTCCTAAAAGGTGCCAGGTAGAACCGGATATTCAATCCGGCTGCAATCTGCAAACCAGCACTGGGACACTGCTTCCTAGGCATCCAGGCTTGCAACTCACACCAAGGGATGGCCAAAGAGCTCCCCTCTGCTCTCCAGATCTGCTGTGCCAGCCTCTCACTCGCACTTCTTACTGCTGACCAAACTCCGTCACCTGGGTGGTCTGCATGCACTACAAACCCCAACATATAAAATCAAATTATTTTTCCCAAAACCTGTCCCTCTGCCTTCTGTGTTCAGCGCTTTGCATAAAGGTCTGTCGGGTCAGCTCCACAGCCGTTCCCCTCTGGTTCCATCATTTACTGCCCTAATTATATCTGATATGCATACCTAATAGTGATAACTTCCTGCTTAAAATAAGATTTTTACTGTCTACAGAATAAAATCCACACTCTTTGGCAAAGCACTCTGGCACCTGTACAATCTAGAGGACCCAATTTACCCTCTGGGCTCATTGCCTCCTTCACTGCACCATCACATGAACCATCCCCCCATTATACCACATATATTCTTCCTCCTTATGTTTGCCCTTCAATCTAGTGAAATCCTATCTACCCATCTCAAAAACTCTCCTCTGAATAATGTGTCCACTCTGAAAATGTCCCAGGCTCTTCTCCAGTGCAGCAGAACTAATGATTTTCATCTTTAGACTCATAGCAATTATTGACTTTGTGCTTATAGGACATACTTTTTTGTGTCTAAGCTTCATACAAATTCTCTCAGCTGTGTAGGACGCTAAGCTCTCTGAGGTTGTGAGTCCATCCTATAAAATTTTGTAAATCTAACACTGAGCATAGTGCTGGATATTTGGTGGATGCTTAAAAATGTTCGTGAATTGGGGCAGCTGGGTGGCTCAGTCAGTTAGGGGGCTGACTCTTGATTTTGGCTCAGGTCATGGTCTCATGGTTTGTGAGATCAAGCCCCACATTGGACTCTGTGCTGACAGTGCAGAACCTGCTTGGGATTCTCTCTTCCTTTCTCTCTGCCCTTCCCCTACTCACGTGCGTGTGCTTTCTCTCTCTCTCTCTCTCTCTCTCTCTCTCTCTCTCTCACTCTCCCTCTCTTTCAAAATAAATAAACATTAAACAAAATTTAAAGAAGTGTTTTGTGAATTAAATCCAAATATCAGCACAATTTAAAGTTTTATGAGCTTTTGCAAATGTTGCAGTTATCCTTGTGGGTGACTAAAAATTACACTTATTATGTTTTATATTTTATATAAAATTAAATCTCTTTTTCCTGCAGTTATATAGGTGATCTTTTGGGGGAAGGAGAAGGTGGTCGCCAAACAACTGCCAATGTTCAATGTTTGGGTCCATATGCGTACCTTGGTTTTAGTCTGAGCATGGTGGTTAAGAAGGCAATCTCTGAAGCTAAATATCTACATTCAAACACCAACTCTTTTATTAGACCTTACAAATGTTACACCTCTAGAACTGTTTTTTTTAATCTGTAAAATTGTAATAAACAAATTACCTATCAAGATAGTTGCAAGGACTAATTGGGATAACCCATGAGAAATATTTACACAGTGCCTAGCACATAGAAACTGCTCTATAAATGTTAGCTTAGTAATAACTATCATATGTACATCCCATATCTATATGCACATTTATTATACATAAAATTCCACAAGGAAAACAGTGTGAATCGCTGTGTGTAAATACCTTGATGAGAAGAAAATTCAACTGAGAATTTCTTGATTTTATGAGGGTTGCTAATACAGCTTAATTCACTGTAGATACTAAATGTTGCCTCTTCCCTGTAAAAACAAACCTTACACAATGCCCATGTTAATAAGTAATGTAGAACATTGAACTACTGCTTTATGGGAGCTAAGTTTCAGGGAATTATAATGCAGCTCAATGAACAAATAATTTCCTCGGCTGGAATCCAGTGATGAAGAATTTAGAAAATTAATATTCCTAGGCTGAAATAAGAGATTTTGCTATTCCTCTTATATATGTGGATATTTCAGTTTTTCAAATTGCAAGAGATCACTGGTATGTGCTTAGTAACTCTGTGCCTCACTTCCCTACAGGTAAAATGGAAATCATAATAATAGGAGCTGCCTCATAGAGGTGTTTTAAGGGTTAAATGAATTAATATGTTTTAAGTGCTTAAAAGAGACTTCTGGGGAAGATGGCAGAATAAGGGCACCCTAAGCTCATCCTCAGCCCACCAATACAACTAGATAACACTGACATCAGTGTAATAACCCGGAAAATGACCTGAAGACTGGCAGAACAGCCTCTCCACAGCAAAATGTAGACCGCACTCAGGAGGGTGGAAAGGGCAGAGGGACAGCCACAGGGCTGTCCATCGGAGGGGGGGACAGCATAGCTGTGTACAGAAGAAAAAGCAGAGACTCACACCAGACACTCCATGGGGGGGGGGCCCACATGGAAAAGGCGAATCCCCCATAGCATTTGATGTTGAAACCCAGAAGGGCAGACTTTTGCGAGTTTTGATAGTCAGTAGGGCTTACCACCTGGAACTTTAAAAATCAGCAGGCTGAGAACAGGAGGACAATAGGAAACTGAGTCTCCACCTTTAAAAAGATAGCATAGCAAACAACCATGCAGAGATTCAGCATAGAGCAGCAGTTTGAAAAGTGCGTAGGTATACAGGAGGGAGATTTGTTTACTAATCTGAGAGAGCATGCTGGAGGGGCAGGGATTGTTGTGGGACTTCTCTATGAACAAAGGAATTGACAGGTGCCATTTCCTCTCCTTGCCCTCGAGCCTAGACACAAGGACGCTTATGAGAATCAACTCTGTGCCAACACTCACTACCTAACTTTTTAACAGTGTGCCCTACTTCCCTGTTCTCCAGCAGACATGCCCCCTTCATCCAGGCATCAACTCCAGGTCCCCTCCCATAACAGACCTGTGCAAACCTTCCTATTACCACATGCCCTACTTTGAGTTCTCCTGTGGGCCTGCCACCTCCAATCTGCCCTTGGCTGGAGCCCATCCAAAGTGGTGCCCCAAGACTGACTATGCAACCAGCCGCAACAGGGTCCAGCATCACTCTAAGGTGACTCCTGCCCCCAGGAAAGGGAAAAATAACCACACATACCAGTCAGACTGTGGCCCCAGCAGTGGGCTGGGGGAAGGCATCTGATCTGACTGGAGGCCCAACCCACCAACTGAAGCTTCTCAGAGGACAACACAGGGAGAATGCCTTGCAGTTTGTTGCAACCACAGCTTTGGCCTGATTCAACTCAAGCCCAACGCAGCCCCAGATTGGCCCACTAACAGCACAGGGAACAAATCCTGCCCACAACGGGCAAAGAGATACATTGCAGATGACTGGGCTGAAAGTAAAAGTGGCTCAGTCACAACAGCAGGGCACATGCAACATACCTAAGAGACATGCCTGAAGCACCAGATTCTGGTGAACAGGAGATACTGTACTGCAGGGCACTATAGGACCTCTTCTTCATAAAACCACTACTTTCAAGGCAAGAAACATGGGTGACTTTTCTACACATAGAAACAGATACAAGGAGTTAGACAAAATGAGAAGACAGATGAGTATGTCCCAAAAGAAAGAACAGGATAAAATTATAGCAAAAGACCTAAGTGAAACAGAAATGTAGATAAATAATATGTCTGATATAAAATTTAAAGTAGTGATCATAAAGATATTCATTGGACTTCAGAAAAGCATAGGGGACCTCAGTGAGACCCTTAATAAAGAGAAAACATAAAAACAATCAGAGATGAAGAACTCAATAACTAGAATTAAAATACATTACATGGAATAAACAGTAGACTAGAGGAAGCAGAAATGACATGGACAACAGAGTAATGAAAAGTAATCAAGCTGAATAGGAGAGAGAAAAAAAATAGTGCAAAATGAAAACAGACTAAGGGAACTCAGTTACACCATCAAGCATTTGCATATTAGGGATCCCAGAAGAACAAGAAAGAGAAAAGGGACAGAACATTTATTTGAAGAAATAATAGTTGACAACTTCCCAAATCTGGGGAAGAAAACAGAAATTCAGATTCAAAAGGCACAGAGAACCCCCAACAAAATCAACCCAAGGAGGTCTACACCAAGACACATTGTAATTCAAATAGCAAAAACTAAACATAAAGAGAGAATCTTAAAAGTAGCAAGAGAAAAGAAAACAGTTACATACAAGGGAAACTCCCTAAGGCTATCAGCTTATTTTTCCGCAAAAATTTTACAGGCCAGAAAGGAGTGGCATTATGTATTCAAAGTACTGAAAATAAAGTGCTTAAAACAAGTGAGGAGTCCATGGGAAGCTTACATAGGTATTAGCTATTATTCCATAATAAATATACTTACGGAGATAAGAAGAATGCCTCAGGAAATCCAGAGCAGATGAATATATAGACATCAAGTAAAATAAAAAACAAATGAGCAAAGACATTTAAAAAAAACCATAAAACCTGAACTCTTTCTACCTAACCCTATGAGAGCATTCGTTATTGGAATTATGCAATAGTTATGGTGGCATTCGATCTGGCTACTTAACATATATTCAAATAGGTTAAAATTTACACAAAATTTGAGTACTTTGGAATTTGAAATGTGTACCAAGAGTGCTTATAATGTTCATTTGAAAGTTTTATTTTTCTTTCATTTTGAAAAACACAAGTAATAATTGTCAAGAAAAAATGCATTTGTTCTCTGATTGAACAAGGATTTATTCAAGTCTATGAAGTGTGGAATTATAGAGACAGAATATATTCAAAATGTATATTCTAATTGTTAGTAGCTAATAATTTTTGTAACAATCAAATCACCTAGAGGGTTGAATCCAGTTACATTTCTCTTTACGTCCTGGAAATTACTCTGAATTGACTGATCAGAGACTCCTAGGATGCTTGCTAAGATACTTTGTTCCGGGTCTTATCCAAAACTTTTCTATCAGAAACTCTCAAGATGTGTCCTAGGAATCTGTATATCTACAAGCACTCCAGGAATTCTGGTTACCGTTGGATTTGGGAGCAGTCCCTTGCATGCCTGGTGAGAGATTCTGCACAAAATAGGTACTGGTAGGAAGCAAGGCAGAGTTTGAAGTTAGAAACCCCTACTTCAACTTCTGGCTCCTTTTTTTGCCAAAAGGGTGACTTTGGACACTAGTGTTTTTTAAATTATTAGTTTTCTCATCTGTAAAATGGAGCGAGTTATAGCTACCTTACAGCGTTATTGTGAAGTTAAATAAAATCAAAATAAAAGTGCAGAACACAGTGCCTGACGCACCATGTATGATGTAAAGTGTAAGCCCTTTACAAGGGATATTTTCAATAAATACAGTTGGAACGGATGATATAATTTGCTCATTAAGTAGCATTTGAAAGGGTCCTTAAATAGTATTCTCTTTGTTCCTGGGAATTCTGTAAAGACAGGTAGAATTATTAAATATTTATGCCCTTTGCCCACCCCTCTTAGAACTAACATTGATGACATGATACCTGCAGATTGTTGCTAGAGTGAGTGACACTTCTGGAAGAGACTTGTCATCCTTGCACAGAAAATGGCACTAGGACTTTGGCATTCTGGCAATGATATTTTTGGAGAAGATGCTTTAAAATAAATACAAATAAAGGCAATTTTGTAAGTGTGCTAACATAATGACTTGAAAATGTCTCTAAAATTAGGCAGGATTCCTAGGAGAGGAGGAAGAAAGAGTACTAGTAGGAGTTTAGGGTTCCTCATCACTCCATGTAATCTTTTATTTCCTTACTGACTGATCCTAAGGCACCTTGTGTTACTCCTTTAAGAATGTCCCATCCGCATTTTTAACAAGAAAAAGGACCTAATAAAATGTGAGCTCCTCATTGATAGCAGTGCACTGGACTTATCCACTTCCCATTGCTCAGTTGTCTTTGAAACTTAGAATCTCAGAGAATATTGATCCTGTCAAGTTACACAGAAGAAGCCAGTTTACATAATGAAGTTGGCTGTTTTATATTCACAGTAGATAAAAGTGTCAATTAAGTTATCAACTAAACTGTCCATATAGACTCCTTATCATGAAATATTAGCCTTTTCTATATCATTAAATTTCTGGCTTTATCATTGTGTGGTGAAATTAAAATAAAAAGTAGATGTAATCTCTTATTTCAATTTAGCATTGAAGGAGGAAAGTATAAACAACCTGTAACCTTCCAAAATAAGCAGTCAGAAATCTACACGAGACTTGAAGGGGTTGGCCATGGAGCTGTAGGGAAGCAGGCAATGTAGACTCAAGGATACTGACTTAGAGCTGATTTCCTGTCCAGTCTGTGTCATTTGCTACCTATGTGTCTTTAGGCAAATCACTTAATTTCTCTAGACATCATATTTTTTTATTTTGTCTGTCAAATAAAAAAAAAAACATTATTCTGCACGATTGCTGTAAAGATTAAATAATATAAAATATATTATACTTTCCAACAGTGTCTGACATATGTGTGCAAGAAATAGCAGCTACTATTGGCTCAAACAAAATGTCAACATACAGAAGAACCTTCATAAAAATCATTGAGTATTATTTTCCTAAACAAATGCCAAACATCCTGTGGTTTTTGGGTATTCATAGGAAGAACTAGTATTGAGTATTCACTATTTTTATAGAAATGTCACGGCTACTTGATTACACATGATAATTCAGATGGACTCCATAATTCTACAAAATAAAGCTTTACTGTTTTATATTTCTGCAAAAAGAAATCTTTACCATACTACTGTTTAAACTTCTACATTATGTCAGGTACAGTCCTTGGCAATGATACAACCATGGCCTCTGTTGAGTTTGTAGTCAAGTGGAGAAAACAGATTATGATAGTAAGTAAACAAATATAAATGTAGTAATTAAAAATCCTGTGCTCCTGTGACTCCACACTCCCTAGATTCTGTGAAGAATTCTGAGAATCCAAAATTCCGAGACTTGGTTGACCTAGATCCTAGCTCTTTTTTATAGCAATGTGGATTCTGGAGCATGGAACGCATCACATTTCTACTGCACTAAGATTGCATTTAATTATTTATATGTAATTCCTTAGAAATTCAATGTTCAATTTTCCAAACCTAGTAAATTATTAGTGCATCAATGAATTTTATTTAATATTTATTAATTAGGCATCAGGTATTATCAAGGATAATATATAAATCCTTGATTCAGTGTGCATATTTTCTCAGAAATACAGTCTGATAAATTTGAGAAACTACATCTCAATGAAGTCCTCATCACATTCTGCTCCCTGGTTTTCCCTTTAGAAGAGTGACAATAGCATTGCAACTGCCTCACAATTTCCTGAATACACTTATTTTGTAGAAGAAAAGTTGTTTGATGAAAAGTATAGCATAGGGAATATAGTCAATAATATTGTAATAACTTTGTATGGTGACAGATGGTAACTACACTTATGATAAGCATTTCACAATGCCTGTAATTGCTGAATCACTATGTGTACACCTGAAACTAATATAATATTGTATGTCAGCTATACTTCCATTAAAAATTTTAAAAATGAGAAAAGAATACTCTCAACAATAGATAGTTGTGATTGTGTAAAAGAGAGACATAATTTAGATTGCAGGTAGCCATGAAGTACTTTCTGAGAAAATGACACTTAAATGGAATCAAAAATTTTGACTTACAGTGAAGAATGGAGTGTTTCTCACAACAGCAACATTATATGGTAAATGTATTAAACAAAAATACGTTTCATGCATTTGGAGACTCTTTAGGGGTTAGACATGTGGTTGGAGATAAGGCCAGTGGAGTTGGCTGAGGCTTGGATTATCTTGAAGGCTGTTATGGTAAGTGCAGAGGGAAGCAAGTAGAGAATGTAGCCCATGTATCAGACAGCCCAAGCAAAGTTCTGCTGTAATAACAAACAAATCCCAAAGTGCTAGTAGTTATCAAAACAACGGCATATTTTGTTGTTGTTGTTCACATTAAATATCTACTATGGTTCCATTGGGCCTCTGCTCTCTATCTCCTTTACTTCAGGACCAGGGCTGACAGAGAAGCCATGCTAGCTATACAACCAAGGGAAAAAGAGTAATGACAGAGCTCTTCAAAAACTCTTAAAAAATTTCTTCCAAAGTGACACATATCACTTCTACTCACATTCCATAGTCAAAAATAATTGGACTAAGCCTGACCACAGGGGAGTCAAAAACAAAATCCTCCAACAAGGAGATCTCAGTAGAGAAGGTCAGAAATTATTGTTGAACAATAATAAAATATACCACAGACCAGAGGAATGGAAACATTCAATATATTTTCGAACAATTTTAGAATGAAGAAGAAATTAAAAGACAAAAATCAGAAGTGGGAAAGCCAACTAAGAGTTTGGTATAGGATTGAAATTTATAGAAAATGTTGATCTTAGCTGAGGTTATTCTGCTGAAGGAAGAAGCAAGCTGGATATATATACTTCAGCAGTAGAGTAGACAGGATGACCCTGTTTCAAAACTGAATACCAGTGACAAGTAAGTGTCATTAGCTTAGGTAGTTTGGACTTGATATTTGCTATTTAAATCATACAAAAGGGGAAAGAAATGAATTTTTTTAAGTTTATTTATTTTATTTTGAGGCAGACAGAGAAAGTGTAGCAAGGGAGGGGCAGAAAGAGAATCCCAAGCAGGCTCTCCTCTGACAGCACAGAGCACCATGCCGCATTTGATCCCAGGAACAGTGAGATCATGACCTGAGCTGAAATCAAGAGTCAATGCTTAACTAACTGAGTCACCCAGGTGCCCTGGAGAAATAACTGAATTTAAAACCAATGCAAGAATTATCTCAGTAGAAGGGTTCACTAGTGACCTTGGTGAGTAGTTCACCACTTTCTGTCTCCACTGCTGATGCTACAATGGAATTCAAGATGCCTGAAACAAGGTATTTAATCATGATATGCCTCAGTTCTCTCAGTTTTCAGATAGGGATAATATTACGTGCCTTCTTAATTCATAGTTATAAAAAATATATGATGCGATGCAAATATAAAATCTACTTTCTAGAATAGTTTATCTCTATTAACCACTTAGAAGAATAAATAGCAGAGTTCCCTGAGAAGGGAGGGTGGTGTAGGAGAAGGCGCATCAAATGTGACATTAGAAGATCCTGATTTAAATTTGGCTGTGACTTTTATCTGTTCACCATAGAAAATTTAGGTACCCCTTTTACAAAAACATAACCTTAGAAAACTATGTAATATGTCAGAGCACCAATGTTACTTTCATTAAAAGTAAAGTATTAATTTTTACTTGTTGTTACAAAAATTAAATGAGACGATGATAAATAGTCCTTAGTTTAGGATTAGTTGAGTCTGAATGGCAGGGAGTTATCAGATTATATAATTTTTAACCTTTTTATTTTGAGATAATTGAGATTCACAGAGACATTTACCTTTACTCAGTTTCCCCCAATAATTACATCCTGCAACACTGTAGCACAATGTAACAACCAAGATACTGACATTGATTCCATTGAGATACAGTATATTTCCATCACACAATGATCCCTCATGGTATCTTTTTATAACCACACTTACTTTCCTCTCATCCCCCCTTCCTTAATCACTAAGAAATACTAATCTGTTTCCCATTTCTATAAATTTCTCATTTCAAAAATGTTATATAAATGGACTCATAATTTATGTAACTTTGGGAGATGAGCTTTTTCACTCAGCCTAATTCTCTGGAGATTCATCTAGGTTGTTGTATATATTAATAGTTCATTCTATTCTCTTGTCAAGTGGTATTCTATAATATGTGTATCTCACAGTTTGTTTAGTCATTTGCCCATTGAAGGAAATTTAGGTTGTTTCCAGTTTGGGACTATAATGAATAAAGCTGCATAAATATTTATGTCCATATTTCTGAGTGCACATAATTTTTTCCTCTGGGATAAGTGTACAAAGGTGCCCATTTGGCGACATGGGGCATATTGTAGTTGCATTTATTTTTAAGAAACTGTAAAACTATTTTCCAAAGGGCTTATGTGATTTTACATGCCCACCAGCAATGTACAAATAATCTATTTCTCTTCATTCTTCCAGTATTTGGTGGTGTCACTATTTTAAACCCATTCTGAGAAGTACATACTGATATTGTGGTTTTAATTTGCCTTCCCTGATGGCTAATGATCCGTATATGACAAATGTAGATGGGGGTATGGATATTTCTTTGTATCTTTTGCTCATTTTCTTTTTTTAAATTTTGTTTGTTTGTTTGTTTATTTATTTATATTTGAGAGAGAGAAAGAGAGAGAGAGGGAGAGGGAGAGAGACAGCATGTGAGTAAGGAAGAGGGGCAGAGGGACAAAGGGAGAGAATCCTAAGCAGGACCCCTGTTCAGTGCAGAGCCCAACATGGGGCTTTATCCCACAACCCTGGGATCATGACCTGAATGGAAATCAAGAGTCAGACACACTCAAGAAACTGAGCTACCCAGGGACCCTGTTTGTTCATTTTCTAATTGGATTATTTTTGAGTTGTGTGCATCCTTTATATATTGTACATACTAGTCCTTTGTGGGACATACAGTTTATAAATATTTTCTTCCTCTCATAGCTGGTCTATTCATCTTCTTACAGACATATTTCATGAAAAAAGTTCCCCAAGATTTCTTTCTATTTTTCAGCTTTATAGTTTTTCATTTTACATTTAATCTCCTGATCCATTTTGAATTAACTGTTGTATAAGGTGTTAGAGTTAAGTCAAAGTTCTGTTTATTGCAATGGGTTTCAAATTATTCCAGCACTGTTTGTTGAAAATGTTATCTTTCCTCTACTGAACTTCTTTTGCACATTTAATTTAAAAAATCAGTGGGGCAGAATTTTGTGGATTTATTTCCAGGTTCTCTATTCTGTTCCTCTGATCTACATCTGTCTCTCCACCAACACCACAGAGTACTGACTACAATAGCAATATAATAATCCTAGATACCAGGTAGACTGATTCCTCCCACTTTATTTTTCTTTTCCAAGTTTGCTTTAGCTATTCTATTTCCCTTGGCTTTACATATAAATATCAGAAAAATCTTGTCTAGATAATAAAAAAAATTTGCTGAGATTTTGATCAGAATTAAACCTTATACGTCAATGTGAAGAGAACTGGAAACTTTATTATATTGATTCTTCCAATTTATGAATACCTTATGTCTCTCACTTTATTTAGGTCTTTCTTGATTTATTTTGTCAGGATTTTGTAGTTTTCAGCATGTAAATGCTGTACAGGTTTTGTTAGATTTATACCTAAGTATTTCATTTTATGAGCAGTTATATATGTATTTTTAATTTCAGTATCTGTATGTCCATTGCTAGTATATTGAATATAATTCATTTGGTTTTGCATGTTGGTTAGGTGTTCAGCAGTCTTACTGAACTCACTTATTGGTTCTAGGAGTTTTGTTTTGTTTTGTTTTGTTTTCAGATTCCTTGCGATTTTCTATGTAGACAATTATATCATTTGCAGATAGGGACAGTTTTATTTCTTTATTTCTGATCTGCATGCTTTTTTATTTACCATTTTTACCTATTGCACTGGCTACACTTTTCATCCTTATGTTGAATTAAAATGGTGACAACAGAGATCCTTGCTTTGCTCCTGATCTTAGAGGAAAGCATTCAGTCTTTTACCATTAGTGTGATGTTAGTTGCAGGTTTTCTGTAGATGTTCTTATCAAGCTGCAAAAGTCTCCCTCTCTTACTATTTTTCTGATACTTCTTATCATGAATGGGTATTGGATTTTGTTAAATGCTTTTTCTGCATCAATGGATATAATCATGTGATTCTTCTCTTTTAACCTGTTAGTATAGTGGATTACATTGATTCATTTTTGAGTACTGATCCAGTCCTGCATCCCTAGAAGGAACTGCAGTTGGTCACGGCACATAATTCTTTTTATACATTGCTGAATTTTATTTGCTAATATTTTGTTAAGGATTTTTGCATCTATATTCCAAGACATATCGGTCTGCCATTTCTCTGATTTTTGTACTGTTTCTGTCCGGTTTTGGTATTAGAATAATACTAGGCATCATATAGTGAAATAGAAAGTGGTACTTCCTCTTGCATTTTCTAGAAAAGATTGTGTATAATTGGTGTTAATTCTTTAAATGTTTGCCAGAATGTTGTAGTGAAACCCCCTGGGTCTGGAGAATTATTTCAGGGAGCTTCTAAATTACAAATTAAATTCCCTTAATAGTTATAAAGTTATTAACATGATCTATTTCATATTGTGAGAGTGTAGCATTTTGTGTTTTTCAAGTAATTGGTGTTTTTCATTTCATCTAAGTTGTCAAATTTATGCGTGCAGAGTTATATATAGTACTCCCTTTATTCTCCTTTGGACATCTCAAGGGCTGCTGTGCTTTCCCTTGTTTCATTTCTGATGCTGATACTTTGTTTCTCTCTTTTTTTCTTTGTCAATCTTGTCACAGATTTGTCAATTTTATCGATCTTTTCAAACAACTAACTTTTTGTTTTATTGACTTTCCTGTATTGTTTTTCAATTTTGGATTTTATTGGTTTCTGGATTTATTTTTACCATTACTTTTCCTTCTGCTTGCTTTAGATTTATTTTGCTCTTCTTTTTCTAGGTTCTTGAGGTAGGAGCTTAAATTACAGACTTGCAACTTTTCGTCTCATCTAATGTATGCATTTCATGCTATGACATCCCTCTCAGCACTGTTTTAGCGTGTACCACAAATTATAATATGGTGTATCTTCCTTTCTTTTAGTTCATTGTATTGTTTGATTTCCTCCTCCCCACTAGGCCTCCAGTGATGCTCAGAGAAATTAAGTGACTTGACCAAAGCCTCATAGGAACAGGCTGAATTGGCATTCATCTAGTCCAAAGGTTTGGCTCCTAAATTCTAGACTTCCTGCTTCCCTGGAGCTCTGTGGCCAGGCTTTATGTGTGATATAGACAGAAGTGCCTCATTACTCCCCATATGGCCTTCACCATGGGCAGTGGGAGGAGTGATTTATTTACTGGGTGTTGTTAAGAGTCCTGAATCTCCACTAAGTTTCCTCTGATACCACCCCAGTGGCGAGAGTAGGAGATGCCTCATTACTGCTGCTTCTTCTCCCTAGCCCTCTGACTAGAGATAGAAAGCTTTTGTTAGGGTTTCTTTTTCTAGTGCCTGAGGATGTTTTCTTCTTTTCTTTTCTTTTCCTTTTTCTTTTCTTTGTTTCTTTTCTTTTCTTTTTTTTTTTTTTTTTACTTTTTAAAAAAAAATTTTTAATGTTTATTTATTTTTTGAGAGAGACAGAGTGTGCATGGGGGGAGGGACAGAGAGAGAGATGGAGTCACAGAATCTGAAACAGGCTCCAAGCACTGGGCTGCAGACTCTGAGCTGTCAGCACAGAGCCTGATGCGGGGCTCGAACCCACCAACTATGAGATCATGACCTGAGACACCCAACCGACTGAGTCACCCAGGTGCCCCAAGTTTTTTTTTTTTTCTTTTAGAGAGAAAGCATGTGTGAGTTGGGGGGGGGGGGCAGAGGGAGAGAGAGACAAAGAATGTTAAGCAGGCTCCACACTCAGCATAAAGCCTGATGAGGGGCTCAATCCCATAAACCATGAGATCATGACCTGAGCCAAAATCAAGAGTCGGACATTCCACTGACTGAGCCACTCAGGCGCCCCCAATGATATTTTCAAGTTGCCACTTCCCTCTATTTCAAATCTGGGATATATGAGGTGAAGAGAAAACCTAGGGAACTTACACTGTTTTGTTCTTTGGGCCCCGGAGTCCATAGCCTGTCTGTTTTCTCTCCAGCTTTCAGAATCTTATGTTTGTTTTATATATAGTATCTGGGATTTTTTACTTGTACAAAGCAGGAGGAATCGAGAAAATTATGTCTCCTTAACCTTGAAAACAGGAGTCCATATTGTATCAATTTTCAAGAATTTAATAGATAATTTTTTTCCTCAGAATACACATTTTTGAGCATAGGGTGTGCTCTTCTACAGTAAAGTGGAAACAGCATTTTCTTCACTGAAGTTCTGAGTCCAGGTTACCAAAATTTATGTTGATGGCTCTTACAAGCTGAAAAAGCATTTCATTGTAAGGGTGTCCCCAGACTTACACTTTTATTTCAGGATATGAAAGAACATAGGGTTTCACTTAAGAAAATACATAGTAGGGAGAAAATCTCAGGGGACCTGTTTGAACACTGACTCAGAGCTGATGGTATAAAGGCTATCTTGGCTGTAAAACACCAGAACCGTTTGGTCAAGCCCATAGATTAAGTGCAAATGCATCATGTGGCCCTCAGAACCAGCTGTGTTTGTGGGACTGAGACTGGTGTAGTAACAAACAGTCGTTTCATGGCAGAGTTGTAGTTGCCCTAATTTTAAAGCAGTTGATGGCTTCCACTGTTAAGTGCCACTATCACAAAATGATGCAACACTTATCACTGCAGCTGCTGCCAACACTCTCCTTCTCTCACATCCCATGCTACGTGAATTCCGGGTAAAGAATATCAGATTGTTTGCAGTGAAAGTGGTTGATGTATTATGACAGAAAACATGTCCCCTTGTTCCCCTACTGATAAGAAGCCTGCCTACATTTAATATGAGTGAAGAACAGATAGAGAATTCCAGTTTCAATACAAGGATCGTTCCATTCTTTGTGCATGCAGCCATCGAACGCCAGTCCCATTTCACCAGCAGACGTGGCAGCGCGATCACCGCACATTCCCTGCTGTCCTGGGTATGCCACCACTATGATGGCCAGATTTAACAAATGAATGTACCAAACATCCAGGTAAACTTAAACTCAAATAAACAAAAACAATTTTTTGGTATAAGTATATCCCAAATATAGCACAAGACAAATTTACATAAAAAAGTGTTTATTGGGGGCGCCTGGGTGGCGCAGTCGGTTAAGCGTCCGACTTCAGCCAGGTCACGATCTCGCGGTCCAGGAGTTCGAGCCCCACGTCAGGCTCTGGGCTGACGGCTCAGAGCCTGGAGCCTGTTTCCGATTCTGTGTCTCCCTCTCTCTCTGCCCCTCCCCCGTTCATGCTCTGTCTCTCTCTGTCCCAAAAATAAATAAACGTTGAAAAAAAAATTTAAAAAAAAAAAAGTGGAAACCCAAATTGAATGTCTTACACTTTATCCGGCAACCTTACCTCAGACTCCTTCTTAACACTGTACTTCAAGTAACTCTTGTCAATCTGTTGGAATTTGCCTGTTACAAAAACCATACAGGGCATCACAGGTGTAGAAAACAGAGGACAAGTGGGAGTTTTAGAGAATGCATTGATGTCTAAAAACTTGAGGTGTTGGCAGCGTTTTTTTCTTTAAGAGTAAAGTAAAGCAATTTCCATGTTTCCTACCTGACATAGCAAGAAGACAGTTACATGTTAATCACCTAAAGGTTATTACTAAAGACAAAGACTTTTCATGAGATTAAGTATTGTTTCTCTAATGTAGTGGTTCTCAAAGCATAATCCCTGGATGGGCAGTATAGCTTCTGAACTTCTTAGAAACATGAATAATCAGGTCCCACCCCAGACTTCCTGAGAAACTCTGGGGTGAGCGCCCAGGAATCCAGGCTTAAAAGCCCTTTAAGGACTTTGGTGCACACTTAAGTTTGAGAACTACCACCGCCACAGGACAACAAAGAACAACAGTTGTCCTGCTAGAGAAATTCCACAATTTGAAGACTCCTTTAATTTTTCTGCCTACCCAGGTTTCTGTAAATTTAGAATGAGAAAATTCAGTAAGCCAACCTATAGCAGGCTCTTAATACCAGCTAGCTACTAACTCAGTACAAATCTAACATCTTCCTACAGAGAAGCTCTAAACTGAGCAAGGACCATGTCCTCCTCCTTCCTTTATCCCTCCTGGGAAGGTACATGACTGATGCTCTCTCTATTGCCTGATCAGGGGTAAAGCCTGGTTATCATGACCTCTCCAAGCATAAGTCAGGCAGTAAGTGTCCAGGTTGCCAGAGTCATTCCCCTTTAGTTGAATCAACAACAGTTTTCAGTGTTCCGTTTCTAAATCATCTAGTCACCCAGTCATATTGGCACTATCTTAGGTTGACCTTGGTACCAGCTTACTGGAAAACCAAAAACAAAAACAAAACAAACAATAACAACCAAATGGAGACCCAACTCCAAAGGGATTTCACTTTTATTGACTAACATTTATAAGTTGGCACCTTCCATATGTACTATCATTTTAATTGTCATGACCATCAGAAAAGGCAAGATTTCCTATCTCCGATTTATGAATATTAATGCACACTCAGTGTCACATAGTTAGAAAGTAGTGCAGGGTAATTCCAAGCTCTGTCCAATATGACATTTTACTTCTCATAGGAGGTCTTCATGGATAGAGCTATCAAATGAACAGAACTAACTGAAGATTCAGTTACTTGCATGAACTATTTCCTCCTATGATCTGATTAACTAAAGTATGTTTTGAAGTATCCTCCAAATCCCACCCTTTCTTTGAGGTTCAGCCCAATTTGCATCTTCTATGAAGCCTACCAACTCACAGTGATGATTCATTTCTTCTCTTTCGTTAGGTAATTACATGCTAGTCTCAAATCGTGATTTAATCCATTCAAAGTTTGATTTTACTCTATAACAAAATGCTAAAGGTCAAAGCTATGCCCTCCATTTCTCTGGAAGTTCCTTCAGTACTGGGTACCATGTCACATGGAGGAGTTAGTGCTCAATGATATCTGTTGCATGGGTTTAGCATCCTCTATGGCATAGTGTCTGTTACAAAGTTATGCCAAAAGGAGATAATTGACTAATTGCAGGAATCCTAGGGATGCAAAGGTTAAAGTGCATGGTCCCTGTCTATAAGGAGTCATAGTTCAGTAGAGACTCATCAGGGAAGGTACCTCAGTATAGCGGTGCTTTGAGGTACTAGCTATTAGGTCATTAGAAGCATGAGAGAAGCTACTAAATCTTCATGTAAGAGTTACATAAGTCTTGTACAGACTAGCCCTTGAGATACAACTAGAAATATGAGTTAAAAGTTGTCAAGACACATGAGGAATAAAATTCTAGACAGAAGGAATCCCATCTGCAACAAGAATGGGTATGGGAGCTATGTGAATTTCAGTAATACTAAAGCATAAAAAAGGAAGGTCCAGTGGGTTGAATTGTGTCCTCTCAATTAGGTTAGAAGTCCTAACCTCTAGTCCCCAAGAATGTGACCATATTTGGAAATATGGTTTTTGCAGATGCAATTAGGGTTCTTCAGATGAAACCATCCTGAATTTAGGGTGAGCCCTAAATCCAATGACTGGCATTCTTGTAAGAGAAAGAAAAGGGAGATGACATAAAAGGAAGAAAAAGAAGACCAAGTAAAGATGGATGCAAGGATTAGAGTTATGTACCCTTAAGCCAAAGAACACCAAGGGTTGCTGGCAGCCATCAAAAGCCAGGAGAAAGGCTTGAGTATTCTCCCTTAGAGTCTCCAAAGAGAACCAACAAAGCCAACATCTTAATTTTGGATTTCTGGCCTCCAAAAGTATGAAAGAATAAATTTCTCTACTGTCAAACCACCAAGTTTGTGGTAATTTATTATGGCATCTCTGGAAAACTAATACAGAAGGGAATTAAGGAGAACAATGATAAGGCATGAGCCTAGACAGGTACCTAGGCTTTGGAACCATAAAGATTGGTGGGCGTTATATGTTGAGTAGCTTGCACATTTTCCAGCATTGTACTGTAAGTGCTGACAGTTGGGTTTTCCCTTTTTTGTAATGCAAGTACCTGGCAAGCCTTGATTGCCCAGGCATTCACTTCAAAGAGGCATTCACTTCAAACATGAATGTCTCTATCAATGCATTGCCAGTCACACACTAGATAGAGAGCCAGGCCTCCTACCTGCCTCAAGGCTCCTTTGTTTTAGAGATCTTGGTTGATTTACATAACTGACAATTTGGGCTGCTTGTTTTCTTGTTGTTGTTGTTTTTTCCCCCTCTTCTCTCATTTTAAATTCCTGTTTATATATATTTCAAGTTTATTTATTTATTTTGAGAGAAAGAGAAAGAGTGAGTAGGGAGGAGCAGAGAGAGGAGGAGAAAGAGAATCCCAAGCAAGCTCTGTGCTGTCAGAGTGCAGCCTGATGCAGAGCTGGAACTCATGAACTATGAGATCATGACCTGAGCCAAAACCAAGAGTTGGATGCTTAACCAAATGATCCACCCAGGCGCTCCCCACTTGTATGTTTTAAATTCATCAATAAAGAGTGACCCCACAAAACCGTAGACCATCACCCCCATCCCCAATTAAAGCAGAACCCCAGGCCCAGTGCTTACTAATTCTCTTTCTCTCCCTGCCACCCTCCCTGTCCCCACCCTGTCCCACCTAGCTGTGTGGCCACAGGCATGCCATCTAATTTCCAAGACTTGCAAATAAGAGACCTTTCTGTTTTTCTCAAAGTTTCCTGGTGTTTACTGCTGAAGCACATCTTCAAATCATAGTAAGGACCACAAGGGCTGGTCCAGCCACAGCATCGGTTATGGGTAGACTGAGACGGGCACACAACAGACATGCTATAGAAAACTACTGATGAATTTTGAAGAAGGAATTGAATCATTAGATTTGAATATCAGATTGTTTTTGTCATAAATTAGAAATGAAAGCCACAAAGAGACTGATTAAGGAAGCTATCTTAACAGTTCAACTGGGAAAAGTCTCAGTAAGTTCACTGGTAGTAGGGATAGAGAGGAGAGAAAGAATCTGAGGGATAAATAATGGAATATACAGGACTTACACTTGTTGAATATGAAATTTCAGAAGGCAGGAAAAATTTATATTCATATCATTTGTACTTTTCTGTAACAATTATGTGTACTATTTTGTAAGCTAATATTCTCACTCAACGATATAATTGAGAGCATAAAGCATGATTTAAATATTTTTATATCATATCATTTATAACTGAATTATACACCACCATAAAGATGAGCAGTGATTTATATAACCAAATCCCCATTTTCGTCAATTTGTAAATATTTCTCTTATTAATAACATTACAGTTAATATCCTTGAATATATGTTTGCATATTTCTCTGATTATTTCCTTATTTTCTTAGAATAAATTCATAGACTTCGTAAAATACATACAGATTGTACAGCTTTTCAATTTTTTTTTGTTTTTACATATTGCCATTTTCCCTCTTGAAAGTTATTCATTTTTGTTAATTTAAACATCTATCAGTCACGCATGACAAAGTCTATATATTTATCTTCTCCAGTAACATTAAGATTCTTATATATCTCTGATAGGAAAGTGGCACAGATTGTTTTATTTCCTTGTCTCTGACTATCATCAGACTGAATAGTTTTGTACGGTCTGTTTACAACCTTCTGCATGTCTTTTCTCTGACAAGCCTGATTATGCCATGTCCATTTTGCTATTCTATCTTTTTTCCATTGATTCTTAGGATATTAATTACACATTAAGTATTACGATTCATTGTCAGTAATTCCTGTACATGTTTCTCTAACATTTTAATTTTTTATTTTATGCTCTGCAAAAGACTAAATGTTTGTGTCCTCCAGAGTTCATACATTGATATGCCCAATTCCCAATAGGGATGGTATTTGGAATTAGGAATTTGGGGAGGTGTTTAGATCATTAACAGGATTAGTGCCCTTATAAAAGAGATCCCAGAGGGCTCCCTTGTTCCTTCCATTCACATGAAGACCTAGCAAGAAAAATGCTATTTATGAACCAGAACACAGGTCTTCATTAGACATTGAATCTGCCAGTGCCTTCATCTTGGACTTCCAGCCTCCAGACTGTGAAAAATAAATGTTTGTTATTTGAGCCACCAGTCTATGGTACTTGTGTTATAGAGCAGCTTGAGTGGACTAAGACATGTTCTCTTTCGATTCACAAAAGTATTTATTTTTTGGTAGTTAATCCATCAATAATTTCCCCAATGGATGTTGCCTTTCAGTTGTGTTAAGAAAAGTTTCTTAACTCCCAAATTTTTTGAACATTTAGTTACATTTCCTTCTAATATTTTTTATGTAAACAGTTAACTCATTTTAAATTTGAGAAAAATTGTGAAATGAGGATCTACATTCACTCTTTTTGTCATACGTTTAGCTACTGAATTAACACTATATTTGAAGCCAAACAGGTTTGAATAACAACTAAAATTCCCAACCAAGAATGATACTCTATATGCTGTGAAAGTGATTCTCTGATTGCTCAGTGGTCAAATGGAATGGTTGTGGATGACAGCCTGATTCAAGTTGATTCACAACAGAATGGCAGGGAGGTTTAGAGACAAATAATATGAGCGATTCTTTTGAAGAATTTTGTTGTAAACTGAAGCAGAAAGAAATATGTTAACAGCTAAAAGAAGTGCAGTCAGAACTTATGAATTCTCTGAAAAAATTCTTAAACTTCTTTTTTTTTTTTTTTTTCTGGAGCTTGGATGAACAATTTGAAATAAGAGGTGTGGATACACATAGAAAGATAACGGCTGTCACTATCCATATAGTCTCTCTTCCTCTCCAAAATCCCATGCAAAAGACTATAAAAATATATCAAACAATTGGATGCATAGCAGTGTGAAAAATATAAAACAACGTCATTTTCAGCGCAAGTGTTTTGACCAATTTCTGGAAGACCAAATGAAAGTTCACTGATGGCTTCACCAAAGCAGAAGCAATCACAAATGCACCACACAAGCACCGATTTTCACAGTACAGCAAAGAGTGGCCATGAGTGACCTCAAGCAGGAATTTCAGGGGCAGCGAACTGGATGCATAAGGAAATGACTACCTACATGCATGGCTGGTGCCCCCCGACCCTATTCACTAATCTTTGTGGGAGATTTATCTATGCAGTTCTGTAGAACGATGAAATGGATGACTGAAATGAAGAAAGATGAAAGGCAGAACTTAAGACATAGCTAAGTTTCCACAAACACCTGGTGATAGGGCTGTCAGGCAAAATACATAAAAGACAGGATGGGTCAACTTCAGATATACAGAAAAACTTTTAGAATAAGTATTTCCCAATTATTGCACGTAACATACTCATATTACATTATTCATTCTTTTGAAAGAGAGGGAGCATGCGTGCAAGCGGGGCAGGGACAGAAGAAGAAGGAGAGAGAATCTTAAGCAGGCTCCATGCCCAGAGTGAAGCCCTATGCAGGGCTTGATTCCATGACCCTGGTAGCATGACCTGAACCAAAATCAAGAGTTGGATGCTTAACTGACTCAATCCCCAGACACTCCGCATTATTCATTGTTAATACAAAATTAACATTTAACTAGGCATCCTGTATTTTTATTTACTAAATCCAGCAACCCTACGTAAAAAGCAAAATCAGCTTGGCAAATTTGGAGGTCCTGACCTCTCATCTTGGAGGAAAGTCTGCTTAACAACAAACCATGCATTTACCCCAAACCTCCTTTATCCCTCACATTCAGAGGTGAGCACCTGTACTCCACAAACCTATAAAATGCAAAGGAAACCTTCATCAGTTACATGGTCAACCAGTACCTCATTAATAAATACAAATGGTCAAACAAGAATCACCGACATTTGAGGAAGAACAAAGCAGAGGGCCATGATGAGAAGTAAAATAAGAAATGGCCTTAATAATGCAGCAAGCAAAGGAGAATGTGAAAAAAAGGAGTTCTAAAATTGTAAAATTCCTCGTGACCTGGATTATTTTCCTCTATGAAACAATACTGTTCTTCATTCTTGTGTATATAACTTTATTTTGGTAAGTGCATTTAAAGATATATAATGCCATTAAAAGATAGATTATTCATCACAAATATCAAAAAAAAAATGTAAAAACAAAACAAAACAAGAACCCGAGGAAAGACCACTGGATTTGTTAATTATAACAAATCCTCAATTTCAATGGATACAACAGAAATCTTTTTTGTATTAGTAGGGCAATTACATCCTCTAGAACTACCGTATGATGCAGCAATTCCACTCCTGAGTATTTATCTGAAGAAAACTAAAACTACTTGGAAAGATATATGCCCCTCCAAGTTCACTGCAGCACTAGTTACAATAGCCAAGATATGGAAACAATCTAAGTGTTCATAGACAAATGAATGTATCAAGAAATTGTGAATTATGGAATGGAATATTATGCAGCCATAAACATCATGAAATCTTGCTATTTGTGGCAACATGGATGAACCTCAAGGTATTATGCTAAGTGGATTCAGACTGAGAAAGAGAAGGACCGTATAATCCTTCTTACATGTGGAATCTGGGAGGGGGGGCAGGTAAAAAAGCAAACTCGTAGATACAGAGAACAGATTGGTATTGCAAGAGGCAGGTTGGCGGGGGTGAATGGGAGAAATGGGCCAAGGGGATCTCACGGTAAAAAAAAAAAATTAAAAATATAAAAAATAGTTATACCTTCTATCGAAAACATTCTAACAATATACCATCCTTGCAGATTTCAAAACAGCTTAATCAGAGAACAGTTTCCAGATAATTTACCAATGACAAAATTATCAAGAAATCAAATAGTTTTGGTTTCTTTACACTTGTTTTCGTGTGTGTGTGTATATATATATTTATATATTATATAATGTATGTACATCTATCTATCTATCTATCTATCTATAAAGGTATATCCTCTTTTGATGACACTATGGCTCTTAAACAAAATAAAAATAACTGCTGTTGGATGGTAGAACACTACCACAAAAAACCCACAAAATATTTTATGGTTTCATATTAACATATTGGTATTTTTACAGAAATGCTAGTTACAGGCATTAAAATACTTAAAGAATAAATGGGTATTACTGGGAAGGGTTTTCAAAAATGTAACCAAATTAGGTCTAATTAAAAAATAAGAAAGTCAGGGACACCTGGGGGGCTCAGTTGGTTAAGCATCAGATTTTGGCTCAGGTCATGATCTCACAGTTTGTGAGTTCGAGCCCTGCATAGGGTTCTGTGCTGACAGCTCAGAGTCTGGAGCCTGCTTCAGATTCTGTGTCTCTCTGTCTCTCTGCTCCTCCCTCACTCACAACCTGTCTCTCCCTCTGTCAAAAGTAAACAATAAATAAATAAATAAATAAATAAATAAATAAAGGTATACAATCACACATTTTCCCTGTGATTTCCTATACTACAATATAAGCTACACAAGGGCACAGGTTATTTGCTTCTATCAGTCACTGCTCTATTCCAAGTACATAGAATAACACCAGGACAAAGTAAGTTGCTCAATATACAGTCAGAGAATGAATGAATGAACCATTATTTAAAGAGATTCGTTTGATTTGTAACGCTTGAAGAAAATGACTACCTTCAATTCCTCAATAAGCAATGGCAAAAATAGACTAACCTTAGATTTAATCTATTCAGCAAAAAGGGAATTTTGTCATGAAATTATAATAATAAAACTTCATTTTTCTGACCAGTACATCTTTTAATTCCCTTTGAGAGGAGAACGGGAGGAACAGTAAAATTACGAAAAAGCAGCAAGCCACTTTGCTGGCTCTGTAACATTTATCACCCTCAAGAGAGTGCATCAAGTAACCATGTGAGTCCTGGTGAAAAAAGATGGCCACCGCTGAGCCACAGTGACTCCACAGTTGACAATGCTCATGCGTATTTCTCTTTCTCACTAACAAGTAGGGTCTAGAAAATAACTGAAAATTGTTGACAGGTGACTTTTCTTTCTGGGTAATCGAATACAGTTTCCCAGGTGCCTCGTGGGCTTGAAAGTAAAAGCGGGCAAAATTTAGAGAAAAGTGAAGTCAGTAAAATATGTTTGGTGTTTCTCCCCACATTATAGGTAGTTCATTCTTCCAACAGAGTAATGGTTGGTATGCTGTGCAGGTCCAGAGCTCAGTGTGCCACACTATGAGTTCTCTGTTGTTGATATTCCAGACAGAGGATGAAGATGTATTAATTTTTTACAATAGCATATTGTGCAGCTTATATAGTTTTTTAAACAAGAAAGTAATACTTGTTCTTTGTAAAGTACAGAGAATCAGAAATAAGAATATAAAAATTGCATAAAGTCTACCTTCCATTATATATTAACCACTTTAAATATATACTATCTTTCCAAGCTCACTTTCCTTGAAAATTTTTATTGAGAAAGTGTTATTTTTCTAGCCAATGAACTGCTACAGACTGTTTTATTTTTTCCCCTTCACCAAGGTAGAATTTTGAGTTCTGTTGACTCAGAACTCAATGTTCTGACTGTTTCTGTTTACTGAAATCTTTCCCAGAGTAGAATCATATCTGTGAGTTCTTTTATTTATACAAATGCAGAGGATGAATTTTCTCTAAATTATCATACAAGAAAAAAGTAATGGGGAAAATTTTCTTTCATGGTAACTCAACTTCCTTTGTCTCTCAGCCCTTCTCTTTGCAAGTGGTTTATGATTATTTAGGAGATGCTTGGCAAAATCCCACTTATTTTGGTCTAATGCTGTATTTTTTTTTGTCCAAAAGAACATTTCAGGATGATAATCTTCATATCAAAAAATGACGTATAGGTTTGGGCATATTGATCTGCTTTACTTTCCAAACGGTCCTTAGACATCTAGTTTTATTTATTTTTGAAGCAAAATTCACACGCTGAAAGGGGGGAAAGAATAAGAGAGACACAGGGAAAAGGAAGGGAGGGAGGGAGGGGTGGGGTAGCGAAAGAGACTGTAAGGAGCAAATTGAAAATATCAGTCTTTTGATTACATCATGGCACAGATTCTATTTTATTACTTTGAAAATAGTGACATCTAGTGGATAAAAGGTATTAATGTCACAGGTGTTATGGTGTCAGAATTTGCTACAATTGGTAAAAGCAATAAACAGTCTAAGTATATAGACACAGAAAATCAAGAGAACTTATAGTAACTGAAACTTGCTGATCCACTTTCAGATATATGTTCACCTGCCAATAAAATTCCTCTCTGAAAGTGACTTTATTAATTTGAAAGCCTCAAACACTGCAGAAAAAGGGACAATATTATTAATTTAGCCTACAGGAAGGTTAAGGCAAAGGGTACAGATTCTGAGGCCAGTTAGCAAAGCTGCACCCTGTGTGTATTATGGGAACAGATGACTTTCAACATTTTCTGCTATGTCCACGTCACAGTGTTTACCAACTGCAAATTATTTGTCGTATACGTTTTCCATTTGATTCCCAATATGTCGTCTACAATACATACTTTGATGATTAATTTAGCAGAGCAATGGTACAAGCCTTTAAGTGGATAATGACTATTTAGCACGAATTACAGTTCTTCCTCAAAATCACCACATGTACTAATAATATGTGCAATTTCCAAAGCAGTTTTTATGTACACTAGAATTCCCATTCCATAGCTTAGTAAAGAAAATCATAAAATATTTAAGTAAAGTAGCTAAGCTAAACTAATAAAAGCATCCTCAATAAGAGAGACAATGAATCCAGGTAGACAGACAATCTCATTTCTCCCCTACCTTCCTCTATTGAAATTTCAGGGCAAATAACAAATAGCACCTTGCTCTCTCTCTGAATAAAAAGACAATCCAGATTTGGACGGGAAAATAGTAGCAAAAATGGCACTGTCAGCCTCCACTGCCATTTATGAAATGCCTTCTTTGAGGCAAACCCTACTCTAAGAAATTACCCTTGTTGGTTAGTAGAGGCAGTGTCTGAGATACAGAGGGGTTAAATGCCTCACTGAAGGTCATTAGGCTTGTATCCTTGAGGTAAATATTCTGTGCCCTCCTTCTGTCAGCATATATAACAAACTAGCATAACATGAACACAGATTCTTAAAATTTCTCACTTGTGTGTTTGTTTAGTTTTAATTGGGAAGTTTTAGATTTTAGAAAGCATTTTATTTTGAATTATTTCATATTGCCGCTATTTTTTAAACAAGATTGACTGAAACGAGCACTAGAATTAAGATTAGAAGATTCAGATTTTTATCCAAATTCTGTTTCTCCCTAGGGAACTATTTGTTCTTGGAAAATTCATTTAGTTTATCTTGGAAAATTCATGGGATTTTATTTCCCATCTGTAATACAAAAAAAAAAAAAAAAATTCAAGCTCTCTGTAAACCAATGTAAGAATAAACAAAATAATGTGTGTGAAAGCATTTTGAAAATGGCAAAGCACTGTACCAATTTAAAATATTACTATAATGACATAGTCATAAGAGTAGTTAGGTTGGTTTACTTTTCCAAAGTAAGGTCAAATGATTATCTGAATCAAATAAACTCTTGATAAGGCTTTCAAATTGCTATGACAGAATTCTAGAGAAAAGTCTAAATTCTGTTATAAAATTAAGGGACAGGAAATCACTAAAATTAAAAAAAGTTTGGCATAGATAGATAGATTTATATTATTTCTATGGGCCAACACATACAATATTGGATGATTTGGCTGTTAGAAAATGAGTAATGTAGTCTACCCCTTTTAAGGAAGTTACTTTGTTGTCACAAGAGTTAAACTCTATAACAGAAATACCAATATTAAGTAGAAATAAATAGAAAATAGCAATATTAATAACTGATTTGTTAAAATTGCTATTCTTTCCATTAAGCAAGATTCCTTGCTCCTTGTCTGGCCAGTTCCTACACACACACACACACACACACACACACACACACACACACACGAGGCATATTTTTCATTTGCCTAATTTCTTCTTAAGTACAGAAAATTTCCATTTTGGGGGTGCCTGGGTGGCTCAGCCAGTTAAGCGTCCTACACTTGATTTTGGCTCAGGTCATGATCTCACAGTCGTGAGATCAAGCCCTGTGTGTTGGGCTCAGTGCTGAGCATGGGGCCTGCTTAGGATTCTCTCTCTTTCCCTTTCTCTCTTTCCCTTCCCCACTCACGCACGCCTGCCCTCATGCGCGCTCTCTCTCAAAATAAATAAATGAACATTTTTAAAAAAGAAGAAATTAATAAAAGTATATTAGTTTCTTTGGATTAGATAAAGGATATTAAATTCACTTGTATTTATTGAGCAGTACAACAAATACGGCATTATATGAATAATATCTTAGGAAAGAAGCATGGGGTAAGTTACCAAATGCTAATAAATTCACAATATTGTTGGAGACAAATGGGTTATTCACCTAATACTTTGGTGAACATTTTTAAATTACTTAATATTCATCTTAAGGCCTATGCTGACAATTTCCTTTATTAATCCTATATCAGAAAGGATGTGGCTAGCAGGAAAATGACAGCACATTCAACTTGAGTACTATGGTGATTGCTTAAAAAGACAACTTGTAACGTTTTGACAGCATGGAAACTATAGGCAATGGTGCTAGGAAGAACAGGGAAACATCTTGCTTTTTAGCCTGAAAGAGTAGGGGGATGGAGCAGTGACTGGAACCTGGAGACAAACAGAGACAAAGAGGTACAGAAAGTAGTGTCGTCTAGCTGATGGGACACTTTAAGGGACCCAGCCCGACAAAGATGACCTCACAGGAAAGAAAAGGAACATAAACCCAATCTCAATCTCTATCTTTCCTCTGGTCCTTGCCATTGCTCACCCTTAGCTGGACACAGCCATGAGTCAGAGCACATTACTGGGCAAAAGAGTCTGCTAATGTGATTCTCACAACAGCCTTCAGGGCAATGTGAGGACAGGTGGACAATGGATTTAGGACAATGAAACAGATCCACCTCACCTTCTTGCAAAATTTTACCACCTCCCCTTCTGTGAAAAATCTTAGAGCAAAGGACACATTGTGATGTACTACTTCAAAAGACAGCTACATAATGACATTCATCGTTTGAATATATTAATTTTGCATGTTTGGTTTTTTAAATGTTTATTTATTTTGAGAGAGAGAGAGAGAGAGAGAGAGAGAGCGCGCGCAGGTGAGGGACAGAGAAAGAGGGAGAGAGAAAATCCCAAGCAGGCTCCATGCTGTAAGCTTAGAGCCCAACGTGGAGCTAGATCTCACCAACTGTGAGATCATGACTGAGCCAAAATCAACAGTTGGAGACTTTAGTGACTGAGCCACTCAGGCACCTCTGCATGTTTATGTTAAAAACAACCATATTATCACAAGAGCAAACACTCCCTGAGTGCTGAGTAATGTTAGGCCAATTACCACATTAAAAAAAACAGTTTATTATTTTTTTAATGCTTATTTATTTTGGAGAGAGAGACAGAGACAGAGACAAAGAGACAGAGCGTGAACAGGGGAGGGGCAGAGCGAGAGGGAGACACAGAACTCAAAGCAGGCTCCAGGCTCTGGGCTGTCAGCACAGAGCCTGACACGGGGCTGGAACTCATGAACCTGGAGATCATGACCTCAGCCGAAGTCAGATGCTCAGCTAACTGAGCCACCCAGGTGCCCTACAGCAGACTTTATTTTTTAGACTACTTTTAGATTTACAGAAAAACTGCAAAGAAAATACAGAGTTCCCATATTTCTCCTCTTCCACCTCCCATCCATACATTGTTTCTCCTCCTGTTAATATGTTGCATTAGTGTGGCATGTTTGTTACCATTGGTGAACCAACACTGACACATTATCAACTAATTTCTGTATTTCACATTAGGGTTCATTCTTAGCGTTGTATATTTCTATGGGTTTGACACAGGCATAATGTCATGTATCCACCATTATATTATCATACAGAGTACTTTCACTGCCCTAAAAATCTGCCATACTCCCCCTGCTCATCCCTTCCTCCCCTCAAAATTCTGGCAACCACTGATCTTTTCACTCTCTCCATAGTTTTGTTTTTTCCAACATGTCACATAGTTGGAATCACACATTATGCACCTTTAGCCTGGTTTCTTTCATTTAACAGTATGAACTTAAGCTTCGATTTAATTTCATCGCCGGATAGCTCATTTCTTTCATTTCTGAAAAACACTCCATTGTATAGATGTACCACAATTTGTTTACCCATTCAACTATTGAAAGACAACCTGGCTGTTGCCAATTTTTGACACTTATGAATGAAGCTGTTATAAATATGTGCAGATTTTTGTGCGGACATACATTTTCAACTCATTTCAAATATTTGGGAAGAAACTGACAATGAACTTTGTAAGAAACTGAAAACTGTCCACAGTGGATGTACCATTTTGCATTCCCACCAGCAATGAACAAGAGTGCCTGATGTTCCATACCCCATCAGCATCTGGTGCTGCCAGTGTTTTGGATGCTAGCTCTGTAACAGGTGTGTAGTGGTATGGCATAGATGCTTTAACTCGCAGTCCCCTCATGTCACACATTGGCTATCTTTTCATATCCTTATCTGCCATATGTCTGTCTTCTTAGATGAGTTGTCCATAATTTACTTTGGTTACTGTTGAGATTCAAGAGTTCCTTATATATTTTGGGCACAAGTCCTTTATCAAATATGTATTTGGAAAATACTTCCTCTCAGTCTGTGGTCAGTCTTTTCATTCCCTTAATAATGTCTTTAGCAGAGCAGAAATTTTTAACTTTAATGAACGTATCATTTTTTTTCTTGGATGATGCTTTTGGTATTATATCTTAAAAATCATCAAATCCACTTAGGTCACTTAGATTTCATCTGTTATCTTCTAGGGGATGTATAGTTTTGCATATTATACTTAGGTCTATTAAGTTAGATCTCTGATTTCTTTCATCAGAGTTTTATAATTTTTCTCATAGACCGTATACCTATTTTGTTAGATTTATTTGTAGTAAGTAATTTATTTGTTTGTGCTGTGTTAATGGTATTGTCTTTTTATTGCAAGTTATAATTCACTGCTGGCATATAGGAAAGCAATTGACTTTTCCATATTAACCTTGTGTGTTGCAACCTTGATATATTTCCTTATTAGTTCCAGTTTTTTGTTGATTCTTTGGCATTTTCTACATAGACAGGCATATCTACAAACAGAGATAGTTTCATTTCTTCTTTCCCAATATGTATACATTTTATTTGCTTTTTTTTTTTTTTTTTTTTTTTTTTTTTGTCTTACTGCATTAGTTAGGACTTGCAGTACAATGTTGAATAGGAGTAAAGCAGGAACATTCTTGTCTTATTGCCATTCCTAGGGAGAAAACATCTAGTTTTTCACCATTTAAGTATGATGTCAGCTATAGGGTTTTTGTATATGTTCTTTTTTTATTTTTATTTTCTTAGTGTTTATTTTCGAGACAAAGAGAGACAGAGCATGAGCAGGGAAGGGACAAAGAGAAAGAGAGAGAGAGACACAGAATCCAAAGCAGACTCCAGGCTCTGAGCTGTCAGCACAGACCCTGAGGAGGGACTTGAACCCATGAACTGTGAGATCAAGACCTGAGCTGAAGTCAGATGCTTAACCGACTGAGCCACCCAGGCGCCCCTATATATGTTCTTTATTAAACTGAAAAGTACCATTCTCTTCCTGGTCGGCTAAGGGTTTTTATCATGAATGGGTGCTGGATTTTGTAAATGCTTTTTTCTGAATCTATTGATATAAATCACATGATTTTTCTTCTTTAGCTTCTTGAAATGATGGATTGTATTAATTGATGTTTGAATGTTGATCTAGCCTTGCATACCTGAAATACATCTCTCTTTGTAATGGTGTATAATTTTTTAATACATTGTTTGGATTTGATTTACTAATATTTTGTTGAGGATTTTTGCATCTATGTTCATGACAGATAATGGTCTGTACTTTTCTTGTAATATTTTTTTTGGTTTTCATATTTGTGTAATGCTGACCTCATAGGATGACTTGGAAAGTATTTCCTCTGCTTCTATTTTCTGGGAGAATGGAGACATCTCTTGTTCAAATACCTGGTGGAATTTACCAGTGAAGCCGAAGCCATCTTAGCCTGGTAATTTCTGTTTGGGAAGATTAATTGTTGATTCAATTTCTTTAATAGATAAATGCTTATCCAAATTATCTATTTCTCCTTGTGTGAGTTTTGGTAAATTTTATCTCTCAATGAATTCGTCTATTTCATCTAATATTCTTCATTATATTCCTTTATTATTTTTTCTGTCCATAGGCTCAGTAATGATCGCCTCTTTTTTAATTTCTGACATTTATGATTTATGGTTTTTCACTTTTTTTCTTAGCTAGCTAGAAGTTTGTCGATTTTATTGGTCTTTTTTTTTTTTTAAATCAGTCTTTGCTTTCATTGGTTTTCTCTATTCTCATTTCCAATTTTATTGATTTCTGCTAATTTTTATTATTTTTTCTTCTATTTACTTTGGTGAATTTGCTCTTCTTTTCTAATTCTTAAGGTTGAAGCTTAAATTATTTACATTAGATTTTTCTTTTTTTCCAATGCATGCATTTAATGCTATAAATTTCTCTCTACTGTTTGTACTTTATCTCATAAATTTTAATAAGTTGTATTTTCATTTAGTTCAAAATATTTTAAAATTTCTCCTGAGAATTCTTTGAGCCATGTGTTATTTAGAAGTATGTTTTTTAAACTCCAAATATTTTGGGATTTTCTAGCTGTGATTTCTAGTTTAACTCAATTATAATTTAAGAACATACTTTGTATGAGTTCTGTTCTTTTAAATTTGCTAAGACATACACCATGTCTTTTTAGATTTCTCTGAACTTCTGTTTATTTTTCTAATTTTATTGGTTGGGAATCAAATCCGCTCCACAAAATCACGTTACCAAATATTTAGAAGTTACATAATTTTTTTGCCCAAATAAGGATACGAGAGGAGTGGAGAGGCATTTTTAGAAAAGTCTCTGGTACTCTTAATCCAGTTATTTGACCATATATTAAGTCATTGAAACAGCCAAGAAGAATGTTTGTATACTAATTTAGGTTAGAGACAGCTGCCTAAATGTCTGGAATTATTCAGAAGAAAGAAAAATATAAGTACAGAGCACAAAATGGAAAGCTTTTTGGTTTGGCAAAAGATGTATGCTGAACGTTGTGTGTGAATATAGGAACACATTAATAATTATCATTAGCATTAAAAATATTTGAGGGGCGCCTGGGTGGCTCAGTCGGTTAAGCGGCCAACTTCGGCTCAGGTCATGATCTTGCGGTCCGTGAGTTCTAGCCCCGCGTCGGGCTCTGTGCTGACAGCTCAGAGCCTGGAGCCTGCTTCAGATTCTGTGCCTCCCTCTCTCTCTGCCCCTCCCTGTTCATTCTCTGTCTCTCTCTGTCTCAAAAATAAATAAACGTTAAAAAAAAATTTGAAATAATGTGACATGTCCTAGTAAAGTTTAAATGTCTTCCTTCTCTCATTTTCATACCTTATCTCTGCCTGCAGGAAAACTTTGAATGACCTTACATTTGTATAATGACTTTGCTGTCTTTTATACTTTTGTTTTTCCTTAGAACATTCCCCTTGAAGGCTGGAAACAATTTAGCTGGGACCTGTGACAGGGTCTGCAAACAGAAGTACTGACTGAAAAGATGCTAGGGTTATTGTACCACCTGCCTGATATATATAGGACATACTTTCGGACTTGGAATGTATGATATAGGGACACTGAGTTTCTTACCATGACCTATGAAATGGAAGACAATCCCTGGAAAAAAGATAGTGTAAAGAATGTCCCTTCCTGCCCCATCTTATTATATGAATTGTCATGGATATGGAAGGTGAACTCAGCTGGGGAGAAAATCTATGCTGTTATTCTATTTGGGGCTTTTAAGTCTCAATGAGAGCTTCTACATCTGCATCAGAACTGTGACATTGTCTGAATCTCAAAGCAAGGGGTTTATCATTAAATCTCCAGAGATGGTTCCTGTGCCCAGATAAAATTTTAATCCTCCGGTTGTTTGGTTTTCTTTGTTCGTTTATTTTTTAAGTTATCCAGATCCCCCATGAGAGTGGTAACAATGCAGATGATATTTGTCATTCTTCTTAAAAAAAATTAACTGGTAATTTTACTTAAGGTAAATTTAGTTTAGGAGGCTAAATGATTTTTATTTACCTAAGGGCACTTCTAGAAAGAGTTGTAAATTAAATTGTAGTGAATCCTTATAAGCTTTTGCGATAAAAATTGTACCCTTTCTATAATTGGTTTGTTTCAGGAAACATTAGGGGGAACTAACTTTCCCATGCTGACTTATTAAGGACTTTCACTTCTTCCTGCTTCCTACATTTTGGACATTTCACTGCTCATTAGACTCTCCACCAGGAATAATGAAGGGGATAGAAATAAGAAGAATCTGGCTGGTGAAAGGGATTGTCACAATGATTGATACAGCAGCTAACAAAAGCTTGCCAACTATATAGGAATTTTCTTATTATAATGTCTCCTCATGACTCATAGTTAGCTAAGACCTGGTTATGCATACAAGCACTTATTTTACATGTCAGGAATCATCATTATAATTCACAAGTGGTTTTCTTTGTATAAGATGTCTTATATTATTTACTTTATTGTGAAGACTTTTATTTCCTATGCATGAAGATTTTCAGTTTCTGTGCATCTTCAATATTCAGTGATGCTTGTCATTAGTTTCTGTCCTCTTCCATGCTAAAAATAAGTTTGGTTGGCTTGAACAAAGACTCACTATATCCTAAAATGATGAGTTTTCTCACTTAGGTAATCCTGAAAAATAAAACCTAATCAGCAAGAATGTGCTTTTTAATGACAAATCTATTTTAAAGTTAATCCTTCTAGAAATGTTATAGTACATTCTTATTTTATATCTAAAACTTAAGCGTAAAAAAGATTCTCAATGTATCACTTAGACAATCATAAAGGAACACATTTTTCTTTTGCTTTTAATGATACCACACATTAAGCCCTACAGTAACATCATTTAAGGAATATATAAGTCTTATATGGAGGTGGAAAAAAGAGAAGAGAAGTGAGATTCAACTGAAGAATCCATTAAAACCTTAAAGGTTGTAATGGAGGTTACAGGTTACAGGTTGTAATGATGAGGGTTTTGTTTTCTGTTTTTGTTTTTGTTTTTTTAATCACTAAAAGCACAAGAATCATTTACAAATGAGGCAGGTCCTCACCTTTGCCCATACGACTCAGAGCAAACTGATTCGAAGAGCCTAAGTTTCAAGAAAGAGCATGCTTACATGGTTGCATTTTCTGCAAGGGGTCCCAAGTCCCTCCCCTTCTCACTTCCCACTTGTTAGTTGGTCAGTGGTGTGAGTCCTCTTTGTACAAGAACAGGACATCATCCTTTCTTTCATCAAGTAAGACAAGTTAGGGCAGAAACTGAGATGAGAAAGAGGATGTGCCTGCTGTGTGTTTGTTTGTTTGTTTGTTTGTTTGTTTGTTTGTTTGTTTTACATTTGGTGGAGGGAGCAATGAAGGCTTAACAAATGTCAGAAGCCTTGCTAAAAGGCCAGCATCCCATTCCTAGTCAATGGGCTACCACAAATAGGCACACATGTCATGGACCTTAGTTCACACAAACAGAAGCACATGTGTAAGCTGGGGTATAAAAGGATGTCCTGTCCTACAGCATCTGCCCACTTTCCTCCACCTCCTTCCTTCTGCTTGAAGCTTCCTCTAAACTCATCTTGAGTCTCCCATTTGGTAACTTTCTGACGTCTGTACAGAGCAGAGCAATGGTTGGTACATTTCCTACGCTGGAAGGAGTGATCAGCAGTCTCTCATGTGAGACCCGGTTTTGGAAACTCCTCATTGGTTCTAATGAAACGCTTCATTTGCATCTACTTTGTTTGGTTATAAGAATAATCCCTGAATGTGCCATCTTAAACACTATCATCAAATTAATCATAAATTCCTATCAATACTAGTTTCTGAATATTTCTTTTTAATTTTTAAAAAATTTTCTTTATTATTTATTTATTTTGAGAGAAAGAGAGAGAGAGAGAGAGAGAGAAAGTGGGGAAGGGGAAAGAAAGAATACCAAGAAGGCTCCACACCACCTGTGCAGAGCCCAACATGGGGCTGGAACTCACCAATTATGAGATCATGACCTGAGCTGAAGTCTGACACTTAACCGACTGAGCCACCCAGGTGCCCCACTTTCTGAATAACTCTTAAATCTCCGTGAATTTTCCAATTCCCATTCCCTTCACAATGATGCAGGCCACCATCCTCTTTCACCTGGATTTCAGCAGTGTCCTGCTAACCAACTCCCCGCCCCCACCGCTTTTTTTTAAATACTGAGTATTTTATTAACCTGTCATTCACTTGCAGTGAAATATACAAATATTGAGTACATATCTCCATGCATCTTGATAAATGTAAAGATACATATAGCCTCCAGATGTCATAAAACAGTGTGTCAAATAGAAATGTAACACAAACCACATAGGTAATTTAAAAATTATCTAGTAGACATAGTAAAAAAGGAAACAGGTGAAATTAATTGTAATAACATTTTCTTTAACACAATTTATCCCAAATGTTGTTTTTTCAACATGTAATAAATTAAAACATATTGGGATCTTTTGTATTATTTTTTTATACAAAGTGGTTGAAATCTAATATATATCTTCCACTTACAGTGCATCTCAATTTGGATTAGCCACATTTTTAGTGCTCAGTGGTCACATGTGTCTAGTTGATACCACAGAAGTCAAAGCATGTTAAAGAACATCTTCTTCACCCCACAATATTTCTTATGCCCTATTCTAGTCATTTCACTGTCCTATAATCCAGACAAACACCGTTCTTATTTCTTAGGACAGTTGGCTATGCTTGACGTTTACATAAAAGAAATTACAGAATATGTACTCTTTTGTACCTGGCTTCTTTTGTTCAAATAAGGCTTGTGAGAATTATCAACATTATTACCTATATTGGTAGTTTGTTCTTTTTATTACTGAATAGTATTCCATTGCATGAAAATATAACAGTTTATTCTTTCTCATATTCTTTCTCATATCGATATTTCTGGTGTTTGAGTCTTATGATTAGAGGTGTTATACATTCATTTTTTTTTTAAGTCCCACACCAAGAGGAGGAAATGCTGAGTGTACTTGGGAAGATATTTAATTTTATAAGTAATTTAATTTTAAGTATTTTCCTAGTCATTATATTATTTATATTATATATATAATATATATTATATATATAATAATATATATTATATAATATATATAATAATATATATATTATATAATATATATTATATGTATTATATTATATCGCCAATACACATGTATTCTAGTTGCTCCGTGTCCTCACCAATATTTAATATTTTACTACTTTTCATTTAAGCTGTTCTAGTGATGGTGTACTCACATCACATTGTGGCTTTTTTTTCCCGTGATCCAGTAGCAGCCAGATCATATGCTCTGTGCATACTATATAAAATTTGGAGAAATATCAGTTCAACCCTTTTTTCCATGTTTTAATTGTATTATTTTCCCTTTCCTTCTTAGGCTGTAGGTATTCTTCATATAGTCCTTTGTCAGATATATGTTTTGAAAATATTTTCTCCTACTCTGTGGCTTGATTTTCACTTTTTAAATCCTTTTTTTGATAAGCAAACTTTTCAATTTTAATGAAATCCATTTTATCATTTTTTTTTCTATTTAGTGCTTCTTGAGTCAAGGAAATCATTGCCCAACCCTACACTTGTAAAACATATTGTCTTATATTTTCTTCTAGATGTATGAATTTAAATTTTATATTTAGGTACATGAACCAACTTCAATTACTGTTTATGTGTGTGAGGAAAAGATCAATGTTTATTTTTTCATATGATTTTCTACTTTTTCCAGCACTATTTCCTGAAAAGAATCTCCTTTCTCAGATTGAATTTGTTTTAGTCCTTTGACAAAAACCAACTGGCTGCATATGCGTAAATCTAGACTTAGAATTTCTATTATGTGCCACTGGTATTTTTTAATCCTAATAAAATGTGATCCTGTCTTAATCACTCTAGTGTTACAATATGTATTGAAATCTCATAGAAAAATCCTCCAAATTTGTATTTCTTCTTCAATAATGTTTTGACCAGTCAAGAGATACATAATGTGGATTTCATTCTCACATAAACTTTGGAATCTATGTATCAATTTCTATAGAAAAGTTTGCTAAATTTTATTGGAATTGCATTGAAAGTTTGGATTAATTTAAGAGAAATAAAATCTTAAAAATTAAGTTTTCCAACCCATCCATTAGCATATTTTTCCATTTGTTTTGGACTTCAAGTGTTGTCACCAATATTGTGTAGTTTTCAGTGTGGAGTTTTTACATGTGTGTTGAATTTACTCCTACATTTCTGATGTTTGAAATTATTATAAATAATCATAAAATTTTGTTTTCTAGTAGCTTTTTTGCTACTCTACAGAACTTCCATTCATGTTTGTATATTGACTAATCCAGCCGTCTTGTTCAATTAATTTTTTATTTTTAGCAATTTCTTTATAGATGTCTTTGCTTTGCATTTTTGATACAATTATGCCATTCTAAAAATAAATATAATTTTGTTATGCCTTTTGTTTATTTATTCCTTATCTTTCTTTCCTTCTCTTTTCTCACCTTTTCTTTTCTCTCCTTTTCCCCTAACTGTACTAGCTAGGACCTGCAAGACAAAATGGTGTTGAGAGAGTACTCTTCTTCCCTTAGAGGGAAACATTTTACTATTTCACCATTAAATGTCATATTTCATTCTATAAATGTTCTTTTTCAACTTAAGAAAGTTCCTTTCTATTCCTATTTTGCTAAAATCATTTCTATCTTTAATCAGTTTTAAATCTTAATTAAGTTACTCTTCCTTAATATATTGTGATGATCACGGTTTCCTCTTTATTATGTTATTGTGGTAAATTATGATGACGGGTTTATGAATGTCAATATTGCTAATATTTATTAATGATTTTTGGAATGAAGAATATTGGTTTGTAATTTTCTTTTAGTGTTTTTGTCAAGGTTACTATAAAGTTGGTTAGGTTTTCACTTCCTCTGTTTTTTGAAATATATTGTGTAAGACTGGCATTTTCTTTCTTAAATGTTTGGAGAAACTTCTTTTTAAAAGTCACATTCTTGGGGTGCCTGGGTGGCTCAGTTGGTTAAGTGTCCAACTTCGACTCAGGTCATGATCTCACAGTTTATGAGTTCAACCCTTGCATCGGGGCTCTGTGCTGACAGCCCAGAGCCTGGAGCCTGCTTTGAGTTCTGTGTCTCCCTCTCTCTCTGCCCCTCCCTTGTTCACGCCCTGTCTCTCTCTCAAAACTGAATAAACATTTAAAAAAATTTTTTTTAAAAAAGCCACATTCTTGGGGCACCCGTATGGCTCAGGTTTGTCAGGCGTCCGGCTTCGGCTCAGGTCATAATCTCACGGCTCATGGGTTTGAGCCCCACATCGGGCTCTGTGCTGACAGCTCAGAGCTTGGAGCTTGCTTTGGATTCTGTTTCTCCCTCTCTCTGCCTCTTCCCTGCTTGCTCTCTCTCTCTCTCTCTCACTCTGTCTCTGTCTCAAAAATAAATAAACATTAAAAAAAATTAAAAACAGTCACATTCTTTTCCTGATGAAATACCCTCTTCCACCAATTGTTTACTTGTTCATCTCTAGATTCTTTAACATATTGCAATTAAGTATTTTAATATCATTTTCTAATAATCCCCATATTTGGTTCATCTGTAGGCCTGCTTCTATAAGTTTTTACCTTTCAGAAGTTGTAAGGGGTGTTGCTCTCCTGTTTTTCTTTTTTATTTGTTTGACTTTCTATTATTATGATGAACACTGTAGATGGTATATTGTGAAGACTATTAATTATGTTATTATCTTGATTTTGAGGCAATTAAATTACACATGGACCATTTTCTCCTGTTTCAAACTTGTGACTTTGGGGGCGTTTGTTTTGTTTTTTCCTTGTTAAGAGTCTGTTTATTTCAATTTTGTCCTTAGTTCTAGGGCAAAGAAGTTATTAAAATAAGTATAAAGTAGACCTAGAGTGTGATTTTTACTTTTAAAGAGTGTGAGCTTTATTATTTGAAGGTACCAACTGAACACTTGGCTTAATTATTAAGATATCTAGACTCCAGTTGGGTCGGAATTCCAACATCTTCTCAGCATTTTATGCTCTGCATGATCAGAGATTTCCACCGAGCTGTCAACCTCTCATCAGCAGTTGCATGGTGTTATTGTTTCCTGAGAAATTTCACCTTGCAACCCAAGGACCAAAGAAGAACCCCTTGCAGAATTTCAGGGCTCTTTCTCTATGTCTACCTCCATCTTGTCAACTGCCCCACAAATTCCAGTCACATTAACAGTCTCCAAACCACAAACTCTGTTTTACTCTACCCCCTGAGAATTCCCCTTTCTGCTTTCATGCAGAAAGACATCAGCTGGGCAGAAAGCCAGGGAGAATAAAAAGCTAATTCTATGCGCCTTTTTTTTTCCCCTCAAGGAGCTCAACCTCACACTGACTGGTGTCCATTGCCTAAACATATTTGCTTTGCAAATTGTTCTCGTTTCATAGCTGTTTAGGTGACAAGTCTAATGCCAGCTACTCTGACAAGACTGAAACAAGAAATCCTGCCTCTAATATTTTGTTTCCTTTCAATCCACTTTTTTTTTCAATGTTTATTTATTTTTGACAGAGAGACAGAGCATGAGTGGGGGAAGGGCAGAGAGACAGGGAGACACAGAATCTGAAGCAGGCTCCAGGCTCTGAGCTGTCAGCACAGAGCCCGACGCGGGGCTCGAACTCACAGACTATGAGATCATGACCTGAGCTGAAGTCGGACACTCAACCGACTGAGCCACCCAGGCGCCCCTCCTTTCAATCTACTTTTCACATGCAGCCAAAATGATCTGTGTTAAGTCCAAATCTAATCACATTACCATCCTAAAAATTATTAAATGGCACCTTATTATCTTTGTCATGAAATCTATACCTCTAATATGCCTTTAAAGTCCCTGAATAATCTGATTTCTGCCTACGTGCTACCTTAATTCTCACCACCCTTCATCTCACACATTTCTTTGTTCTACTTTCACTAACACTTTTTCCTCTCTTATTTCTAGGTATTTACACATAATAGTCTCTCTTCTTGGAAAACCAGTTTCTCTTCTTTTTCTAGAAAGCTCCTCCTATTTGCCATTCAAGTAGCAGCCTTATCTGAGACTCCTTCTCCACCTCCATAATAGGATAGAACCCCTTGCTATAATGCCATCTACACTCTTTACAATTCTGCCACTATGGTATTGATCCCATATTTTGTGTTTGTTTAATAATATGCCTTTGCCACTCTATTGTAACCTGGTGAATACATTGTCACATCCCTCTAATTTATTCCTACACTCCTAAAGCTTATCGGAATAGCTGACACATGGTTTGGGATTCAACAAACACACTTTAAATAAATGATTAACCAATTTGTTTGTTTTCATGTGCTTTTCAGAGCAGATGTATTTACCTTGGGTGAAAATAGCTAAAAAGTTAACTTAAACAATATCCGTAAATATTTTGTAAGTACTAAGTGTGTTGTAGGTGATATGAAAGTTTTCGAATAAGTATAGAGGAGAGTTTCTTACTTCCTGAAACAATATCTAAAAGGGTAGTCAATTTACAAAGCATTTTAGAAGGAATATAAATATATGCCAGAAGGTTATTACAGGTAATATTACACTTTGACAATGTTCACTGTTCTAATATTAGTTTTTGCATAATTAATTTTCATAGTTTGAAAGTCCTCTGAGATTTTCTTTAGTCCCTGTGAAATATTTTCTTTCAGGTGTGTGAGATTCTTACGCAAACAAAATAGCTATTTTTAGAAACAAGAGTTCAGAAGCACTAGGTTTCTTCATTCCTTTCCAACCACAGGTATGGAATTCACAAACCAGCTTATCAGCTCACTAGCTTACATGACTATTTCCTTCTCCCTTCCTCTAAATCCCTTTAAAACGGTCTAAAAAGCATTTTCCAGGTTTAGTGCTCAAATAAAAAATAGCACCCAAAGGTTGAAATCCTAGGAGATCTCACTACGTGTAATCTCTGGAACCAGGCTCTGTTTTAAAAAGTATGGGGATTCAAAGTTTCTTGAGGATATGAGAAGCCATTAGCAAAAACTCTGAGAGTAAAGATTTCACATAAGAATGTGCAGTTTTGATCTCTTGGAACAACACTGACACTGGGCTAAGGCCTGTCACCCATGGCAGAGTGGAGTCCACGTTCCACAGATCCACAGTCTGCCACCGTGAAGAGCTTCTGAAGGGTGGTATGACATGTGCATTCTTTTACTTGGAAAATTGGGAAAGTGTGCAAGAGGAATATTCTTGTTCCAGGTGAGACGAAACAAGACCCTTCCTCTTCTGCTCGAGTGGCTCCTTCCTCCCCGCAAAACACAGATGCACAGAATACTGATAAAAACAAACTTATATGCTGCCTCCTTTTGCAGCTTCCAAAGATCCAGAAGGGGGAAATATGAGGAGGCTTAGCTTAAAAAAATATTGAAGCTGTACAGATTCTCTCAGTTTCAGGCAATAGATGATGGGGTAGGGTTGAGGGGTAGGCATTGTTCTGAGAATCAACACATCCTCAGAAATGTGGGCCCTTTGTGGCCTGGCCGGAGAAGGAAGACCAGTTCTGTCAGAAGACACAGTGATTGCAAGAATAGGAGCACGGACTGGATGCATATTCTGGTGGCTCAAGACCTTTTCAGGCAGGGTCAGCTTGTAATAGAAGTGACTCCTAGTAGAGAAGAGTCCAGATTCCCAGCTGTGTTGAGACTTTTGGACTGTCCAACACCCAAGTGCATCGCAGGCTGGCAGACACTCAGGTGCTGAGCTCATTGGGCCAAATTACTCAGAACCTCATGTAGCAAACGTGGTAAGTTGACAGACGTGTTTACCTCTCTGTCCTCCCCAACTCCCATGAAATGACCAAAAAGGTGTAAAATCAATCCCCAAATACGAAAAGAACTGAAGAGGTGCTGAAAGCTACCCGGTTTTGGAAGTGGAAAACAAAAGGACAACTGGTTCCTTACTGAACAGACTGAACAGAAAATAAAAACCGAGTATGCACAGAGCTAAACAAGAAGCAAGCCAGTTCACACTACAGAACACTGACGCGTAGAACTTAGAGACATCAGTGAGTTCTGGAAGTGAGGGTTTGGCTGGGAATGAGAGCCCCACACCAGGGCAGGGGATTTTATTTGTCTCGCAGACACACATTTCCACGTTACATAAGACAGTGTCTGGCACTTAGGGAGCTTTCAGTCAATATTCACTGAGGAATTCAAGTAAATCAACTCTACAGAAAGAGCAGCTAGACCCCTACAATGATGGGACGGTCAGCTTACTTACTAAGGAGTGGAAAAGAGGGAGTCTGGGTTTAGAGACACCAGATACAGCACAGGGTGGAGGTAGAGATAAGAGTCTGAATCATGAATATTAAATAACGGGATCCCCAGTCCTCTTCTGCTTGGCCCCAGAATCCTAAAGCAGCTTATATTCACTGGGAAGAATAGTAGAGGATTTTTCTTTGGGAAAACAGTCCTAACAGAAAACAATCCTAAACAATCCTACACATACTGACAAAAGTCACTAAAAACACATCTCTTCCCAACCTCCTTCTCTGTCTCTGTCTCTATCTCTTTTCTCTCTTGTCCCTGTGTGCTATTAATAGAGTCATGCATCATGAGACCTTTGAAGAAATCCTTAAGATAACAAAGATCAAAGTCAACAAGTAGAAAAAGAGAGAGAGAGAGAGAGAGAGAGAGAGAAAGACTTGGAAAATAGAAACAGTGTGGAAGGCTGAATGGAATTAGGGGAGGATGGGGAAACTCTCTTAGGCTCCAAGAGATAAGTGAAGTTACCATTTTCCTGCAAAAAGACAGTTACAAAAAAGGTGGGACATTTTTTTGGAGAACAAGAGTGCTATAGAAAAAAAGAAAATATATGACAAAGGAAAGAAAAAATTGAGAAGTTTTGGAAAACAAAACTGAGCAAATCCCCAGAGATTTAAATAAAGAGAAATAGAAACTTTCAGAGGAGACAATTCAAAAGTTAACCCAGAAAGTCGAATTTGCTAACAAAATAAATTCTAGAAAGAGAGAGAGAGAGGGAAAAGAAAAACAGGGTAAAGTTTAGAAAGTACAATTGCTGAAGAAATAATTTTTTAAAGATCCACTATATTCTTTTTAAAATGAATGAAAAATAAACTACATCAAAACATAATCATAAAACTTTCAGACGCTGGGTACAAAGAGATGACCCTAAACAACTTGAAGAGAACACCACATGTTATATACACAAAACCTTAGGTTATAAATACCACCCTTCAAGAGTCAGAACTGGGTCAGATTTCTCCAAACAAAATAGAAACAAACAAAAATAAGCATTTACATTGGAAACTGGTAAACAAGAAAATAATGCTTTCAAAGTTTTAAGGGGAAATTATTGTCAACCTAGAAGTTCTCTTTGAGCCAGGCTGTCACACCCCAAACAAACAAAAACCCCAAGTACCTTTTCTTAGGAAGGTTCTAAGCAATTTATTTCCCACATGAAGGCACAAACCAAGATAGTATAAGACACAAAGTCCTGGGGATACAACACAGAAAAGGGTAAACAAATTTCCAGGATGACAGCTGGGCAGCAGGCCCGGAGGGCCACCCACCCAAATTTGAGTGGGGCTACAGGGGTTGCTTAAAAAGAAAAGGAAATGGGGGCGCCTGGGTGGCGCAGTCGGTTAAGCGTCCGAGTTCAGCCAGGTCACGATCTCGCGGTCCGGGAGTTCGAGCCCCGCGTCAGACTCTGGGCTGATGGCTCGGAGCCTGGAGCCTGTTTCGATTCTGTGTCTCCCTCGCTCTCTGCCCCTCCCCCGTTCATGCTCTGTCTCTCTCTGTCCCAAAAATAAATAAACGTTGAAAAAAAAAAAAAGAAAAGGAAATGAAACTGATAGAAAATCTCTTGTGTTTGATATACTGAGAAGAAATTTTCAGGGGTCTTAGATTTTATGGATGATTTACTGATGGGTACATAGAAACCCCAAGCAAAGTTTAAAAGAAGACCTTTATTAAGTCCAGGAAAAGCAAAATGGACACAGGAAATAAAATAGCATAATGTCCACCTACTCCTGAACCACAAATGTGCCTCATCTGCAGATATTTACACAATCAGTCGTGGACACACTGAGTATCCAGCAAGCCAAGTATGAAATAATTCTCCTGGCTGGGTAGGAGAGACAATATGCGTTTGTGTATTTGGGGGAGGGGGCCAGTTTAAGAAGGCTAAATCCTCATCTTCCAAAGTGGAAAAGAAATATGCATTTTTTAAAGTTAACTAAATAAGAAATTTGCCCATAAGTACACTACGTGCACACACACACACACACACACACACACACACACGTGTGAGCAACCCTCCCCCACACACTTGCTGTATACACATAGATAAATTTTAGAAAAGTAAATAACAACTCATAAACCTGATCAATTTCTCAGAGAGGGACTGATTCTGGAGTTTAGAGAGGCTTACTTTTCATTATATACCTATTGCACAGTTTAGATTTTTTGTTTACCATGTGCATATATTAGCCCTTTAATTTAAACAGAGGCATGATTTTTAAAAATATGATTATGGAAAGAATAAGAGAAAAAATAATGCATCCCAAAATATATGACCACTTTCATATTTCTTTTTCTCTCCAATAATTATTTAATACATATTGTGGTACAGTTGCAAATCTATTACAGATTACTTTCGAAGGATGTTTGGGGTCAATGCACAAAACAAATTTGAAAGACAAAAATTTTTAATTGATCATTTCCTCTTTCTCTCATTTCTAAATCCCCCGAAGACACATTTGTATATTAGTTTATAATATTGTAATCTAATTTTTACTTGCTCATCCAAAACCCACGTTTCTACATATGCTCCCTATTACATGAGGTCTATGCAATGTTCTATTATATGGATGGACAGTGTCTCCTTTCACTATTTCCCTATGACAAACTGACTTTTTAAAACTAATTTGCTCAGTGTTAGCTGTGCATAGCTTGAGTTCTATTTTCTGTTGGTTTACCAGTAGGTGGTGCTGGATAGTAGCTGTAAATAATCTGGTTTTACAACATTGCTATAGGATCCGTGCTCTAATAATGTACTCTGAGCAATGGCACTGAGTCACATTAGGGAAGTCGTTTGAACTGCTCTCCCAGCAGCAAAGTGGGCTTTCCACTATTCCATCCATATTCTCTTATACTCTTCCTCATGTGAGCAATTCCAAATACGTTTTCAAGATGACTGCCTGGAATGAGGCAGTTATGAGGCAGTTATTGTATGTGGTCCTGTGGGCCGGAGGACAGAAGATACAAAGCTCCAGCTGAGGCCCCACCTTTATTTATTTATTTATTTATTTATTTATTTATTTATTTACTTACTTACTTACTTACTTATTTATCCATCCATAGGCCCAATATGCTTTCCCTTCTCTGTTTTGACCCCTGCTTTCCCGACGGCTCAGTTCCCTCATCTTGCCTTCTGTTTGCCTATGGACTTCATTATGATAAGCTATGTAGATTTTTCTCTAAAGTGCATCTGCATTTTTAAAAGGTCTTTATTTTCCTTCTTCAAAATTTCTTTATTCTGCATCTCACTCTGTGACGGGGCGCCATCTCTTGGCAAAGCACCTGCCTCAGGCTTCATCATTTTCTGTCACTATTCTCCATTGCTCTAACCTTTCCACCACCTAACCTTTCCACCTGAGCCCTGCTTTGTGACAGGCCCCGTCCTGAGTCCTTCCTGTGGATCATCCCCAAATATTTCTTATAAAAACCGTCTAAGATCTGTATTGCTATCCACCTGTAGTGAGGAAACTGAGGCCCGAGTCAGTTAATTGACTCATTCAAGTTTCTACAATTAATATGCTACAAAAGAAAATGTCCAACACTTGTAGCCCAGGAGATATGGGTTTGAATTCTGGCTCCTTCACTAAGTAAATTGTTCATCTCCGTCAAGGGACTTAACGTGACAAAACATTTGTTTACCGATTCGTAAAATGGGACTGAAAATGTGGGTCTCCCCTAGTTAAAGTGACGTTAAATGAGAAAATGCATGTATGGTTCCTAACACACTTGCAGCCTTAATATAAGAACATTGCAAATACAAAGCAGAAAAAAAAAAAAGAAAGAAAAAGAAAAGAGAAAAGAAACAAACAAAAAGACAAAAAACAAAAAACAACTGATATTCTTCTTCTGGACTCAAATGCCTTCCAGACTCACATGCCATTCCCCTCCTTTCTAACTTAAAATCAGAGTTCTTACTCTTATATCACCCTCAAAATTTCTATTTCTGTAATCTGCAGAACAGCATGACCCTTCTCACTCGGGATTAATTGCCTCTGTCCAGGGGAAACAGGTGGTCATTTCAATCACAGACAGGTTGTTGATGCTTCACAGGGGTTCCGTATTCCCCTAGGACCAGAGTATAGGGGGAGGCAATGTGTCTTATAAGCAGTCCTGTCTTTTAAATCCAGGCTAGTATTCTATCTTTAGTGACTATTTCTAGGTAAATAGTATAGTCACTTTTTTCCACTTTTTTTTTTTTTGAAAGGGAGGGGAGGGGAAGGGAGGGTTGGGGAGAGGGAGGGGAGGGGCAACCTTTCAGCTATCTCTCAAAGAAGTTACTCTTATGTGATTTTATAGGTATTTTCCCCTGATGACACTTCCCTTTTAGCACTGGCTTATCTTTCAGGTAATAACAGAAGGCTTATAGCCATCATTTATATTTGTTTTCTTATCACTGGAGCACGCCAATGGATTAGGTTAATCTTTTCAAAATGTTTAACCAGGACACCTGGCCATTAGCTCTCTCAACTCATTTACTTTTTGGAGTTCACTTTTGAAAAATCTGTGTAGAATGGTCTATATGTAGTTTGCAATTAGACAATTCATTGGCAAATAAACACATTACAGTAAGGTATATTCCACCTATATTCTTAAAAGCAAAGTGGTATTTCATTTTTCACTTTCTTCTCTAAGTTCCCACGGACCGTGCACTGGCTATTGCCTTCATCACTAGTCTCATGATCTCTGAGAATAACTGTCTGTTTTAAAATTCTCAGTAGATTGAATTTGAACATCTTGTGCTTGCTATTAGTACCTTGCTTTATTCATTTATGAATATTGGTAGCTAAAATGTGGAACACTTGTCATAAAACAGTTGGATATGGGAAATATCAGTCCTATAGGAAATGGCCAAAATTTTTACAAAATTAATCAATCTTTCCCTTATAAATAGAGCAGCCTTTCCAGTATACCCAACTGTGAGTATCAGCAAGACAGCAGCCTTTTTTTTTTTAATGTTTATTTATTTTTTGAGAGAGAGACAGAGTGTGAGTGGGGGAGGAGCAGAGAGAGAGGGAGACACAGAATCTGAAGCAGGCTCCCGGCTCTGAGCTGTCAGCACTGCCTGTAAGGAATGGTTGGTTTATGTGTGAATTTGGAGACAGCTACTGGTAGCTCCTGAATTGCACAAAGCACCCTATCTGATGTAGAGATCTGGTCATGCTTAGAGAATGCATTCTCTAAGACAAGGTGCGGTGGAAATTCATGAAGCTGTGTCTCTAAACCTACTGGCTGCTGATTCCTGGTATTGGGTCTTGTACTTAATGCAACATGGAAGGTCATGTGCATGGTGTTGGTCCATATAATACCAACAACCACCAACAGAAAAGTAAGTAGCCTGCCGATACAAGGACAAGTATTGAAATTTGTCCTACACAACCACTGGGCCTTGGCTTTAGCTATTACGTGGCAAATTGAATTTTATTTACTCATTCATAGGATATACCCTCCTTGGGGTCGACTCAGGGATATATAATAGCTTTCTGAAGAAGCTATGACCCAGACGGTCAACTGAAAAATTGAGTAACAGGATAAAGCACAAGTTTTAGAAACAGAATCTCAATTTGTATCATTTTCATTCTTACTGTGTAATTTTAGGAAAGTTATTTAACCTCTCTGTGCCTATGTTTCTCATCTATAAAATAGGAATAATAGTTGTTTATATCACATTGGATTGTTTTGAAATTGAAATGATTTAAAAGTTAAAGCATATTATGTCTGGCACATAATGAATGCTTAGAAATGTTAGCTTCTATAACCAGACTGAATCAAATATTTTCCTATATGGGGGAGGAAGGGATCTATGAAACCCCCTCTCATCCAGCTTCATACGGAGTCATTTCTGAAAACTTGGTGTTGTTCCTCACACACCACCCATGTTTCCCTATGGTCCTAACCAAGCACCTGGAAACAGATTACATTTTATGTGTTCTACTTACTTCCTGCACATATCATTCTTCTCCCAAAATGCTTATCTACAAAAGGAATAATTTTATTTAATAAAAGAAGACCTAAAAGTGTACCTTACACAAATGACAATTGTACATATAATAAAACCAAACTACAGAAAAACTATTACAATTTAATAAGTGCATTTAGCAAGATCATTGGATAATTTATTTCCGTTTGTTGGCTACAGTTAGCAAATAAAATTTTAAAAGACATAATTTACAGTAGCATCATTATATCAAGTACTTAAGTATAAACTTAAGGTTATAAACTTATACTTAAGTATAAACTTAAGGTTTACTTAGATGGTAAAACATCTAAACCTATATAAACACTATTGAGAGAAATTAAAGAAGATCTAAGTGAAAGTATTTATATACTACGTTCAAGGATTGGAAGACTCACTGTTATCAAGATGGCAATTCTCTCTACATTGGTGTACAGGAATCAGACTACAATACACATTTGTCAAGGGGTAGTTTCCTGTCACCTGTCACTTGAGCATGTTTGATTTTTTCCAGCCTGAATCTGAGTTCTTCCACCATTATCCTAGTACCAACACATAGCCAGAATTCATTAGATATCCCTCCATCTTCCCAGCGAAGGACCAGAGTACTTTATCACACTTTATACACTCCCAATGATCTGGGACAGAACTAATACATGCCAGTTCAAAGCATTGTTAACTTTCTATTAATACCCAATCTCATGACCCAACTATGCAAACCTAAATTTTCACAGAGCTGAAACACTGATCTGTGAACAACCCTCTCCATATCAGAGAGGATAATAAATGGAATCAGAAGTGTAATCACCTCTGAATGTAGGAGAATCTTACCCCAGTATCTGAACAGGAGTGTAAGAATTATTCATTTTTAAACTACCTTCCAGCCAGTCCTTAAAGCAAGCAACAAACACAGCTCCTCTTGGCTTCAGAAGGTCCCTCGTGATTGATTTTTCTCTGTTCCATTTTAATTTGATTTAATATCTCTTGTTGCTGGCTTCACCTTACACCAACCCCACCCAACTATGCCCTCCAAGCACATCTCCCAGAAGACCAGCACAAGTGACTCCACCTGCTTATTGTATGGATTATAGAAGGCTTCACAGTTTCAGTTCCAGGGGAAACTGGAGGTAACTTCATTTGGGTTTTATTTTGTTCACTGGTTGATTTCTTTTTTCATTTTCTTTGCTGCATTATTTTGCTTAAATTGTTTTCTTTTTTCTTTTTTTCTTTTCTTTCTCTTTCTTAGAGAAAGAAAAAATTATTTTTATTTTTTAATTTTTTTCTTTTTTTCTTTTTTAAATTGTTTTCTGTTGTTTTCTTTATTTTATTCAATTTTATTATATAATTTTTATTTTTTTAAATTTGTCTTACTTTTTCTTTCTTTCCTTTCCCTGTTTTCTCACTCTATCAAGCTTCTTTCAATAAGCAGACCAAAACACATCTATGATCTAGCTTCCTTTATTTGATTTTTGTTTTGTTTTAAATTTTTTAATTTTTACATTATTAATTTTTTCCTTCCTCCAAAATGACAAGACAAAGGAATTCACCCCAAAAGAAAGAACAGGAAGAAATGACAGCCAGGGACTTAATCAACACAGATATGATTAAGATGTCTGAACTAGAATTTAGAACCACAATAATAAGAATACTACCTGGGGTTGAAAAAAACATAGAAGACACCAGAGAATCCCTTTCTGTGGAGATAAAATAAATAAAACCTAGTCAGGCCAAAATTAAAAATGCTATAACTGAGATGCAATATCGAAAGGTGCCATGACAGCAAGGATGGACAAAGCAGAGCAGAGAATCAGAGACATAGAAGATAAAATTATGGAGAATAAAGAAACAGAAAAAAAGAGAGAAACAAAGGCAATAGATCATCATACAAGACTTAGAGAACTCAGTGACTTATTAAAAAGGAATAACATCCAAACCATAGGAGTCTCAGAAGATGAAGAGAGAGAAAAAGGAGTAGAAGGTTTATGTGAGCAAATGATAGTGGAAAACTTTCCTAATCTGGGAAAAGCCATAGACATCAAAGTCAAAGAAACATAGAGAACTCCCTTTAGATTCAACAAAAACTGACCATCACCAAGGCATATTGTAGACAAATTCACAAAATACACTACGAAATCACTATGAAAGCAGCAAGGGAAAAAATTCCTTAACATATAAGGGAAGAGAGATCAGGTTTGCAGCAGACCTATCCACAGAAACTTAGCAGGCCAAAAAGTAGTGGCGGGATATATTCAACGTGCTGAATTGGAAAAATATGCAGCTAAGAATTCTTTACATAGCAAGACTGTCATTCAAAATAGAAGTAGAGATAAAGAATTTCCCAGACAAACAAAAACCAAAGGAGTTCATGACCACTAAACCAGCCCTGCAAGACATTTTTAGGAGGACTCTAAGTGGAGAAAAGGCAAAACAAAACAAAAAAGACCAAAAGCAACAAAGACTAGAAAGGACCAGAGAACATCCCCAAGAAACACCAACTCTACAGGCAATGCAATGACACTAAATTCACATTTCTCAGGACTCACTGTAGATGCAAATAGACAGAATGCTCCAATCAAAAGACACACTCATAATGGATAAGAAAACAAGACCCATCTATATGTTGCTTACAAGAGACTCAATTTAGACCTAAAGACACCTGCAGATTGAAAGTAAGAGTATGCAGAACCATATATCATGCTAATGGTCATCAAAAGAAATTTGGAGTAGCCATACTTATATCAGACAAACTAGATTTTAAATTAAAGACTGTAGTAAGAGATGAAGAAGGGGGCGCCTGGGTGGCGCAGTCGGTTAAGCGTCCGACTTCAGCCAGGTCACGATCTCACGGTCCGTGAGTTCCAGCCCCACGTCAGGCTCTGGGCTGATGGCTCAGAGCCTGGAGCCTGTTTCTGATTCTGTGTCTCCCTCTCTCTCTGCCCCTCCCCCGTTCATGCTCTGTCTCTGTCTGTCCCAAAAATAAATAAAAACGTTGAAGAAAAAAAAAAATTAAAAAAAAATAAATAAATAAAAATAAAAAAAAAGAGATGAAGAAGGCCATTATATCATAATAAAGAGTCTATCCGCCAAGAAAAATCTAGCAATTACAAATATCTATACCCCCAATATGAACACCCAAATATATATTTTTTTAATTTTTATTTTTTAATGTTTATTTATTTTTGAGAGAGAGGGAGACACAGAATCTGAAGCAGGCTACAGCCTCTGAACTCTCACCACAGAGCCCAATGTGAGGCTCAAACGTACAAACCATAAGATCATGACCCAAGCAGAAGTCAGACTCTTAATCAATTGAGCCACCCAGGTGCCCCAATAAATCAACTAATAACAAACAAAAAAGAAACTCATTGATAATAATACCATAACAGTACGGGACTTCAACACCCCACTTACAACAATGGACAGATCATGTAAGCAGAAAATCAATAAGGGAACAATGGCTTTGAATGACACAATGGCTTTGTATGTACTTAACAGATATATTCAGAACATTTCATCCTAAAGCAGCAGAATACACATTCTACTCAAGTGCACATAGAACATTCTCCAGAACAGATTACATACTGGGTCAAAAATTAGCCCTCAACAAGTACCAAAAGACTGAGATCATACCTTGCATATTTTCAGACCACAACACTATGAAACTCAAAATCAAGCACAAGAAAAAATTTGGAAAGACCATGAATACTTGGAGACTAAAGAACATCCTACTAAAGAATGAATGAGTTAATCAAAAAATTAAGGAGGAAATTAAAAAGTACACGGAAGCCAATGAAAATGAAAGCATGACAGTCCAAAACCTCTTGGATGCAGCAAAAGCGGTAATAAGAGGGAGGTGTATAGCAATCCAAGCCTTCCTAAAAAAGTAAGAAAGGTCTCAAACACACAACCTAATGTTACATCTAAAACCTAATGTTACATGTAAAGTCCAAAACCAGCAGAAGAATGGAAATGATAAAGATTAGAGGGGCGCCTGGGTGGCGCAGTCGGTTAAGCGTCCGACTTCAGCCAGGTCACGATCTCGCGGTCCGTGAGTTCGAGCCCCGCGTCAGGCTCTGGGCTGATGGCTCAGAGCCTGGAGCCTGTTTCCGATTCTGTGTCTCCCTCTCTCTCTGCCCCTCCCCCGTTCAGGCTCTGTCTCTCTCTGTCCCAAAAATAAATAAACATTGAAAAAAAAAATTAAAAAAAAAAAAAAGATTAGAGCAGAAATCAAATATGTCAAAATCAAAAAACAAAAACAAAAAGCAGTAGAACAGATCAATGAAACCAGGAGCTGGTTCTTTGAAAAAATTCACAAAACTGATAAACCCCTAGCCAGATTATCAAAAAGAAAAAGAAAAGGACACAAATAAATAAAATCACAAATTAAGGAGGGTAAATCACAACCAATGCCACAGAAATACAAACAATAATAAAAGAATATTATATGACAACAAAATGGGAAATCTGGAAGAATTGGACAAATTCCTAGAAATATATACACTACCAAAACTGAAACAGGAAGAAATAGAAATGTTTAACAGACCCATAACAAGGAAAGAAATTGAATAAGTAATAAAAAATCTCCCACAAACAAGAGTCCAGGGCTGGATGGCTTTCCAGGGGATTTCTATCAAACATTTAAAGAAGAATTAATAATATTCTTTTCAAGTTGTTCCAAAAAATAGAAATGGAAGGAAAACTCCCAAACTCATTCTACAAGGTCAGTATTACCTTGGTTCCAAAACCAGAAAAAGACCCCACTAAAAAGGAGAACTACCAATTTCTCTGATGAACATGGATGCAAAAATTCTTAACAAAATACTAGCAAACTAGGATCCAACAAATCATTAAAAGAATTATTCACTACAATCAAGTGGTATTTATTCCTGGAATGCAGGGTTGGTTCAATATCTGCAAATCAATGTGATACATCACATTAATAAAAGAAAGTCTAAGAACCACATGATCCTAGCAATAGACGCAAAAAAAAAAAACAAAAAAAAAACATTTGACAAACTACAGAATCCTTTCTTGATGAAAACCTTCAAGAAAGTAGGGATAGAGGGAACATACCTCAAGATCATAAAGGCCATATACAAAAGACCCACCATAGCTAATATCATTCTCAATGGGGAAAAACTGAGAGCTTTCCCCCTAAGGTCAGGAACAGAATAGGGATGTCCACTCTCACCACTGTTATTCAACATACTGTTGGAAGTTCTAGCCTCAACAATCAGAGAACACAAAGAAATAATAGGCATCCAAACTGGCAAGGAGGAAATCAAACTTTCACTGTTCACAGACAACATGATACTATCTGTGGAAAATCCAAAAGATTTCACAAAAAAACTGTTAGAACTGATACATGAATTCAGTAAAGTCACAGGACATAAAATCAATGTAGAGAAATTGGTTGCATTTCTATACACCAATAATGAATCAGTAGAAAGAGAAACCAAGGAATGGATCCCATTTACAATTGTACCAAAACCCATAAAATAGCTAGGAATAAACCTAACCGAAGAGGTGAAAATCTATATACTGGAAACCATAGAAAATTTATGAAAGAAATTTGGGAAAAAATGGGAAAACATTACATGCTCATGGATTGGAAGAACAAATATTGTTGTTGAAAGGTCAATACTACCCAATGCAATCTACATATTCAATGCAATCCCTATCAAAATAACACAAGAACAGACATATAGATGAATGGAGCAGAAGAGAGAACCCAGAAATAGACCCAGAAACATATTGGTCAACTAATCTTTGACAAAGCAAGAAAGAATATCCAATGGAAAAAAGTATCTTCAGCAATTGTTGTTGGGAAAACTGGACAGCAACATGCAGAATAATGAACCTGGACCACTTTCTTAAACCATACACAAAAATAAACTTAAAATGGATGAAAGACCTAAACCTAAGATAGGAAGTCATCAAAATCCCAGAGGAGAGAGCAGGCAACAACTTCTTTGACCTTGCCTGCAGCAACTTCTTACTTGACATGTCTCTGGAGGCAAGGGAAACAGAAGCAAAAATGAACTACTGAGACCTCAACAAGATAAAAAGCTTCTGCACAGCAAAGGGAACAATCAGCAAAACTAAAAGGCAACAGATGGAAGGGGAGAAGATATTTGCAAAGGGCATATCAGAAAAAGGTTAGTATCCAACATCTAGAAAGAAATTATCAAACTCAACAGCCACCCCACCCCCAAAAAATAATCCAGTAAAGAAATGGGCAAAAGACATGAATAGACATTTTTTTCCAAAGAAGACATCTAGATAGCTAACAGACACATGAAAAAATGCTCAATATCACTCATTATCAGGGAAATACAAATCAAAACCACAATGAGATACCACCTCATACCTGTCAGAATGGCTAAAATTAACAACTCAGGCAACAACAGATGTTAGTGAGGATGCAAAGAAAGAAGAACCCCCCCTGTCCTGCTGGTGGGAATGTTAACTGGTACAGCCACTCAGGAAAACAGTATGGAGGTTTCTCAAAAAATTCAAACTAGAACTGCCTTATAACACAGCAATTGTACTACTATGTATTTATCCAAAGGATACAAAAATGCTGATTCAAAGGGGCACATGCACCCCAATGTTTATAGCAGAACTATCCACAATAGCCAAATTATGGAAGGAGCCCAAATGTCCATCGACTGATGAATGGAGAGAGAAGATGTGGTATGTATACACACACACACACACACACACACACACACACACACACACACACTGGAATACTACTCATTGATCAAAAAGAATGAACCATTGCCATTTGCAACAACATGGGTGGAAGTAGAGTGTATTATGCTAAGTGAAATGAGACAAAGACAAATATCATATGGTTTCTCTCATATGTGGAATTTACAAAACAAAACAGATGAACATAGGGTAAGGGAAGGAAAAATAAGAAAAAAAACGGAGAGGGAGACAAACCATAAGAAACTCTTAAATACATAGAACAAACTGAGAGTTGCTGGTGGGGTGTTGGTGGTGGATGGGCTAAATGGGGGATGGGCATTAAGGAGGGCATTGTTGGGATGACCACTGGGTGTTATACATAAGTAATGAATCACTAAATTTCTATTCCTGAAATCATTATAACACTATATGTTAACTAACTTAGATTTAAAAAATAAAAAGAACGGCTAGTATCAAAAACACAAGAAACAGATGGTAAGGATGTGAAGAAAAAGAAATCTTTGTGCATTATTAGTGGGAATGCAGCCACAGTGGAAAACAATATGAACACTCCTCAAAAAATTAAAAATAGAATTACCACATGATCTAATAATTGCACTACAGGGTATTTACCCAAAGAATATGAAAACACTAATTCAAAGAGATATATGCACCCCGGTGTTTACTACAACATTATTTACAATAGCCAAGATATGGAAGCAACCCAAGTGTCCATCAATAGATGAATGGATAAAGAATATGTGCTTTATGTGTGTATACACACACACACACACACACACAATGTATATTATGTATATACACATATATACAATGGAATATTACTCAGCCATAAGAATAATTTAAATTCTTTTTAAATTTAAATTTAATTTAATTTAATTTAATTTAAAGTTAAATTTAATTTATAATTAAAATTTATGAATTTAAATTCATAAAAATTTGCAACAACATGGATGGAGCTCCAAAGTATAATGCTAAGTGAAATAAGTCATTCAGAGAAAGACAAATACCATGATTTCACTCATATGTGGAATTTAAGAAACAAAACAAAGAAAAAAAGAGAGACAAACCAAAAGGCAGACTCTTAACTATAGAGAACAAACTGATGGTTACCAAAGGGGCAGCAGGTAGGAGGATCGATGAAATAGGTGATGGGGATTAAAAGAACACTTATGATGAGCACTGAGTAATGTACAGAATTGTTGAATCAGTATACTGTACACCTGAAACTAATACAACACTGTAAACTATATTGGAATTAAAATCAACAGCTTAATAAAGTTTTTAAAAAATTGATATTTGTTTTAAATATTACCATCTTGAATCTAAGAATAATGTAAATGTACCATGAGATTGTGAGATCCTGTACTTGACTCTTTTCCTAAGAAACACTTAGCATAGCTTAAAGTCAGAAAAAAAATGTCTTTATCCATTTTTTGTTGAACCCAAACCAGAAGGGCCAACGCACAGATAAGAAGATTAAATTATTAAAACTGTTTCACATTGGATGAGGAGATTAAATCTAAAAAGACAATAAAAGCATTAATTTTAGAAATGATTAAAGATAGTGGTTAGAATGGCAGATTGTGCCATGCTCATGCGGAAAACTTGAAATATTTTAATTAATGATTAATTAAGTAAGAACAAATAACACGATTTACTTGCTAAATTAAAATTTCTGATAAAATTTTATACCATGTGAAAACAATAGAGTATTTGGATCTAGGGAGGGAGATCATATTTTAAAATGTGCCCTATTGACCGTACATAGAAACACCATGAAGACAGGGACACTTTCCTCTCCTTATATGCTTCAATCAATACCTAGAATAATTCCTGATACAAAATAGACACTAAATAGATATTTGTTGAATGAATAAATCAGGAGCAGCAAAAATACTGTTTTCTCAGTTGGATAGCACATTTGAAGAGAGAATTTCACCAATTAAACTATGGCAGGATTATGAAAACTATAGAAACCACATAGCACAAGAAATGTTTACAGGATGACAAAGTCTCCAATTTCCATCTAGAAAAGTAAAGAGGGATGGACACATGGCAGCTGTCTGTCTTCCAAAGATCTGAAAAAGTGCCCCATGCAACCAAGACCACACAATTCTATGCATCACCACAGGGCAGAATTCTGACAAGTGTTTTGTGTTTGTAAAGACATTGTGGTTCATTACGAATATAAGTTACATTTTTCTAAAACGTATGGTTGTCTAAAATTATAAATATTAAACTGTTCATCTCTGGCAGTACTCAAACATCAATTCTAAGAAATGGTAGTTAAGGAATCCTTGTATGGTGTGGAAGTTTGAGTGAGAATTAAAACCCTTTTCACTCTACCTATTGAAAAGCATTGCACTCTGTGTTTTTATCTCAGTTGAAATAATGCTATCAGAAATGGGCTTTAAGGCAATATATTTACATTTCCAACACTGTCCCTCCCAGCAAAACCATCATAATAGCTCTCTAACCCTTTGGTAATAATGAAATTGATGTCATGAGAAGAGACCTCTCCATCTCCCATAAAATATCATGCGCCAGTGACTGTATGCATTAGCACACACACACACGTACACACAAACACACACACATGGAGCACTAGGTGCTTTTTATTGAGTGGTATTTACAACTTGGCTTAAATTAGTTTTAGAGACCAAATCATGCGCTAGCTCTGATATTAGAACCTTTTCATTAATCAGAGAATTTAGAGTTATATGTTAGCTTCATCATCTGAATAAGAAAAAAATCTAATAAATCAATTCCACTCTAGGTTAAGTCCATCATTTTGAGTAACAGCGACTACAGAAAATTATGGGTTTATGTCTTATCTGGGAACCTCATAAGTCACAAGTACAATACACTTAAGGTACTTTGAGGCCTCTCAAGTAAGACGTATGAAGCTATTACTCATCACAATCTGTAAAGCAGCTATACTGTGGCTTTTAATGGTGATTTTGTAAATATTTCAAATTTTTATTTTTAAGGACATTCATTTAACTCAATGCTATGTGATATATAGATATATACAGACAAACACATGCAATACACATATCTTCCAGCTACATACTTACCCAAATTTACTCTGAAGGAGGCATTAGAGGAAATGACATTTATACAAAACTACAGAATAAAACATAGGAAAGGACACTAAGTTGCTGTCAGTTCAGTTTCTCCTCAGGTTATATTTTAGTAGTTTTTAATACCCCTATGAATTATTTTTATCCACAGGCCAATTTTTTTTAACTTTAATAGTGTTTGGTTTCTTTTCATCCTTTTTAAATCACCCAATTTAAATTTATGAAAATTTCTTGATGTAAACCATGAGTCTGGATGTCAAGAACATCAGGATTCTAGTCCTGGTTGCCACCCCGCAGCTCGTGAAGGCTGTGACCTTGTGCAGAGCACACACCTCTCTGCTGCTCAGTCCCTCATCAATAAAACAAGGCCATTGGATGGGTGGATCACTAAGGCCTTTCCAGCACATTCTCCATCTGTGCCTGTTTAAACAAGAAATAATTTAGGATTTGACTGACAACCTAGGTCAACATTATGTACTAAGGACATGAGAAACATTTAAAAGCCTCTCCTGTGAAGTTGGATATCTCAGGCAGAGTTCCCTAGACACAGATTCTGAGTCAAGAATTCGTGCAAAAGTGATTTGTTAGAAAAACCAGTAAGTTAGTGAGGAAGTGAGATAATGAAGAGATGGGTGGAAATCCAGCAAGAGTGTAGAACAAAGCAAAGTCCCACAGTGTATAGTAACAATGGCTCAATTCTACACAGAAGCACTGAAAACAAAGGAGATTATGGTCTTAATCAGGGATAAAAGAGATGGAGTATTCATTCTTCCTCTCCCCCCTCAAATTCACCAGACCTTGGTTAACGGCTTGGACCCCAGACGACTATTAATCCCCATATTAAGGTCCTGAGGATCTCACCTGGACTAACAGCAACCTTGGCAAATGGATACAGAGGTTGACTGCTGGAAATGAAAACACTCAAGCAACTGAGATGCACTCAAAGAACAAAGAAATCTAAAAAACAAGAGTGGAGGATGCAAAGGTCAGCAGGGTCATCTTCCACCCCTACCCTTCCAATAAGCAAGTAATGAAAGCATGTTAGGTTCTTTTCCCCCAAAGCATCCCATTATCACTTTTTCAGTAAAGGTATCTGAGCACCTGTAGATGTCTGACAGATCATACAGGATGAACAAAACAGATATGGTCTCAGGCTCATGGACCTTATAGTAAAATGGAGGAGACAGATTATAATTATCAATTATGATAATTCTATGAGATACCGTAATGAAGCCCAGTGTGAGACTAACAGGAGGGGTTCTTTATAAAATAAGAAATCAAGAAAGGCTTATATGAGACTGACATTTAACCTGAGACCTAAAAGATGGGCACAAAGAACCAGATAAAGAATGGGGGTTTGGGAGGAGAGTATTCAGACAGAAAAGACAATGATGCTGGAAGGACCTTGACAGAATCAAAGAACTGAAATAAATCCAGAGTAGCTGAAGAGTTGTGAGCAAGGTGGAGAAGAATGAGTTTCAGGAGGCAGATGGGGGTAAAGCATCTTATACCATCTGATGGTTTTTACATTTTATTCTTAGCGTAATGGGAAACCATTTTTAAACAGGGTATATATATGATTAAATGGGAAACCATTTTAATCAGGAGACAGACATTTTAAAAATAACACTCTGAGTGCTGGGTAGGTTATGGATTAGAAAAGGTGTAAGAATAAGAGTGGATAAACTCCTTAGAGGGCTGTTAAGGTATTCTCATGAAAGAAGATGATAGGTAGAACCTGAATGGTAATAGTAAATATGGAAAGGATTTGCTTCTCATGAACCCAAATCTATATCTCAAAATCTCCTTTTCAAGCCAACCAACTTAAAAAAGAATAATAAGAATACCTGATGATTAATATAAGACAGAGATGGCTAATTTTTTTATATTCGAGACATGATCTTAGCATTTTCACAGTTGGAGCTACAAGAAAGAAGAAGCAGACATAAGAGTTGTTCATAGCTATCCAAGGAGAAAAGCCTTAGGCCAATGCACACTTAATCCTATAGAGGAAAGAAGAAAAGAGCTTATCTAAAAGAGAAGAAAATTTCCCCAGGCAGGAAAAAAAAAAAAAAAAAAGCTGTGGACTATTTTAGTAATATAAAATAAATTAAAAAGGTAGAGAAGATAGAAGAAAGAGCCACCTTCATGGTGTGACCCTTTAACATGAATTCCTACTAGGAAATCAAATCAGATTATCCACTCTCTCTCTCTTATATCATATGCATGTGTGTGGGAAGGTGAAAGGTGATGGTTAAAAAAGGATACCTGTAGTTAAAGAATTGAGTGAATTTTATCCTCTAGACTGAATAAAAAATAACAAATACAAACATGGGGTTTTGCCAATGAAGGACAAAGAATGAGCCCCTTAACTATACTGGGAAGATCAAAGAAGACTTAATAGAAGTAAGAGAATCATGTGCTAATCCTGGAAGTTAGAGAGAACATGACTCCTTACAGGAAATTGAAATAGAATAATAAAACTTAAACATAGGATGTGAAAAAAGGCATGCACAAGGGACAGGAATGATGAAAATTTGAGGCATAAGGAACCTTATATGGCATTCTGAAAAGGCTGACATTGACTAGACAGTCTGGTGATCCACTGAAGAATGGTTAGCACTAGAACAACATGGTATCTTAGAAAAATGCTGGTCAGAATGTTGAAACTGGATTGACAAGGAAAACCACTTAGAACACTATTATAGTAATTTGGGTAAGACAAGACAAATCTTAAAGAAAAATAGCAGTGAACATGGAAGAAAGAGGATGGAAGTTAAAGAATTTTGGGCAAGTGAAATCACTGTTACTTGATGATTTACTATCACATCAAAAGTGAGGGGAAGAAGTAGACAGAAATCAAGAGGTGAAAACCAAGGTCTGATTCTAACACCTGGGAGAAAGGAGGCATTTTTGAGGGAGAGAAAGAAAAAAAAAGAATAAGAATAATAAATAAACTAAAATTTGAGAATAGGAAGATCTGTGAAGGGCATGACAGTGAATTTGTTTTGGAAATGATCTGTGGGCTATCTAGATAAAGAAGAAAAGTTCCAATTTTGGGAAGTGTAGGTTTGAAGCCTATCCAGACATCCCTCTTGTCACTTCACAACATTAGAGGTCATATTATCCTCAGGCATGGCTGGACCAACCAAGGAACACATGGGCCTAGGCTCAAGGGATAGGAATACTTGCTTATCATTCAAGGAACCTGTATGATAAATAGTTAACCAGCACTACTCTAGAGATATAATGACCAAATGTACCTAATGAAATCTCTAACATGAAGAATAAAGATATTTTTTACATTCCAGGTCTCTTGAGATGGAAAAGACCAGACGAAGTGGCACCAGAACATCTGCTAGCATGACCTCATGGACCTCCAAACAATAGCATCTACCTTCTCAGGAGACCCCTGCCACTTGTAGCTCTGATGCAGTAGGAAGTTACTTAGATCACATGGCTAAGAGTTATCAGCAGAATAGAGAAGGGAAAGGGACACAAACAGAAAAGTATGTATTTTGTTTTGTAGAACCAACAGTTCCCACCAAGGAAACACCAGGCCAGGTGTTTCACCAGATAGCCCTTGCTAGACATTTGCCTGATAGCCTCTTACATGGGCAAGTTTGAGCCAGAATGAAGCTGAAGACCTACACAGAAGCCCCACTAAATTGTTCTGAAGTTACCTTCAGCTCATTAAAATGCTAAGATCTCCTCCTATGGGCAGGATTTTCCACCATTTTTGAACATATGACGTATGCACTAGCTAGTTAGCATGTTAGGCCTATGAAATTGAACCAAAATGTCTAATAGAATATGTACGAGTTCTTTAATGTATATACAAACTCTCTGGCCCTACCCCCTAATACAATCAATAAAAGCTTCCTGTACTAATTCCACAGAAAGATAGTACTTTGAGAGCTATCTCCCTGTCTCCTTACTTGTAACAAGTAATAAAGAGTTCTTTTTTTTCAACTTTCCTTGGTTTATGTTCAATTTAATGCACCCCAAGTGGTGAACCGCCTCGAGTGTGGTTACAAGATCTTTGCAAGATACATTGAGATTTGCATATAATAGTTTAAACCATTACATTAAAATAGATCACTCAGGAAATATCTGAAAAAAGAATTATTATAAACTAACCACAAGGAACATCAAAATGAAACATAAATAGAGGAAGAATAGGCCATTTACCAAAAGAACAATCTTCCATGAAGTAGGAGAGCCAGGCAAGGCAAGTGTTAGGCAATCAGTGGAGAAAAGATGATTGGGAGAGAGTGGTCCACATGCTACAATGATGTCAAATTCATATGGATGGAGGACTAATCATTTACTGGTTAAGCATTTGGTAGAGACCAGCATGAGAAGAACTCAGACTTCAGGAGGAGGAAAGGCGAATAGGAAGTGCAGAAGCAGAAAACACAAGGGAAAATAACATTTTAAAGAAATTAGAAACTGGACTCTGAAGTAAAAGAGGAAGATAGAATGGTAGCTAGACTCTCACTTTTTTGAGCATAGGTTTTATGTCTATGTTGTTCACCAATGTAGCTTAGTAGAAACTATTGGTAAATGACTGACAAAAACTGCAGGTGTTCTGCAGTATGTATCCAATAAATGAAATAGCTAAATGGATGTTTGGAAGGATGGATTTTTAGTTTTGACCTTTTTTTTGTAGTTTTTATTTGTTTGCTAAAGTGGGAAAAACCTGAGCATATATTCATTCTAAAGGGGAAAAGGGAAAGGTTGGAGATACAAGAAAAAATCAGGAATTGTTGAATGAGACGCTGAAGCAGTCTGAAGGGGGGGCGATCCAAAGCACAGGGAAAGGATCTGCCTTGACAAGAAGAGGAATCCTTCTTCCTCTACATAACAAAGAGGCAGGAAAATGGTACAGGTTTGTGAGAAATCATGTTTTGAAAGAGTGTAAAGGTGTTACCCATTTGAGCAAAATTAATCAGGTGCTTCCTGATAGCCAGCCACTATGAGAGGTGCTAGGAATATAATGGCAAGTAAAAAAAAAAAAAAAAAGGTAATGCTCCTCTCAAGTTGCCTAGGATTTGCGGGAGGTGAGATGACTACTAATTAAATAACCACTTTTACATTATCATACAATAGTAACAAAAGTACATTTTTCTGAAAGAGTGCTTAAATACTTAGTGTTCCCTGAGATCAGGGAAGACTTCCCAGCGGAAGATACAACTGAGATAATAATTGAAGAGTAAATAGAATTAACCAGGAAGTCATGATGGGAAGGATGTTCTAGACATGGTAGTGGTCTTTGTGACAGTATGGTGCTTTAAAAATGTTGAGAGTTTTTGAACTTTGAATTCTGGACACTTTGCAACCTTGCTTTAGCAGGTGGGTGGGTGGATACTTGGGTTGCCCAACCTGTGAAAGCAGGAGTGGTCATCCTAAAATTCTGTCCTCACCTCTGCACCTCTATCTGCCATATCACACAAGTAGATTTAGGCAGGGGTAGGCAACAAGGTAAGTTTTAGGAGAAATTAACTAGAGGACTCACAAGGATTAATTTCCAATGTCACAACCTTCTGGAAGTATGAACTACTGTACTTCTTAGTCACATAAGATTTATACACATTAATATTGAGGGATGTCTTCAGTTATAGCTTCCAAGTCACAAACTACTCAAGCTATATTTATGAGAGTGTTAAATAAGTAACAAATTCAAATACTAATGCAAATTAATGTACTATTTCACAACAAATTCTATTTCCCTGGATTTCCCTGTTGATAAAAACAGACATCACTAAACATAAAGTGATAAAGCCACTAGAGATTTGAAGGATTGTTTTAATTAGATCTCCTTTATCGGCAAATATTTTCATGAGTCTCCACTCCTGATATAAATTCTGAAATATACATATAAGCAAGTGTGTCTTTATTCTTCACGTATGTGATTTTGATCAATAAAGATACATTTTCTGCAGCAGAAATTCAAATCCTGAATCTGGCCTATGAAATAGCTCATCAAGGGAATTCAATTGTTGATTTATGGTAGCCATTGCAAGAGAGGAGAGCATATTGCTAATAAACAGCAATTAGCCACATGTTTTAGGCCAAATGGAGACTATTACTCACTCTTGAGAGTTTTTGAACTTTGAATTATCTGCAACTTATTCACTCCTCTTGGCAGATTATTATTTTCAAAAAACATTTGTCATAATGTTCATATACATGAACTCTTCTCCTCTTGTAGAAGGAAGTTTTAGTCAATCAAACATTCATATTGATCTAAATATCTTTCCACTTATTACCGAGCCCAAATCTGATTCTAAATCAGGAAGTTTGGAAAGGACAATGAGATTCTGTAAACATTTTCCAATGGAGATGAACTAACAAAACTCAAGCTTGTATCGAATTCAGGGAGCCAGGCCTAAATCTGAGCTAGAAATATTTTAAGCCTGCAGCAATAAACTTCCCCAAAGGGAGTTCTCTGGAGACTATATTTGTGTCATATTCATTTTCTCAAAGTATTTTTAATTTTATAAACTTCAATTAAACTAAATCTATATGATTTACACATAAACACATAAATATTTTGCAATCTAAGTATGTGCTAAAACTTAGATCAGGCTGCCAAATAAATCATCAGTCTTACAGTTAAAGAAAGCCAGTTAAAAGGCTTAACAATAAAAATTAGGGTTGCCTTGAAATGGAATAATCAGCTTCAAAAAGTTATGAGTTTCCTGTCACTGAAAGCATTCAGCTGAAGGCCAGATATCCATTAATCAGAAATGTTGTGGGGGTGCCTGGGTGGCTCAGTGGGTTAAGCGTCCGACTTCAGCTCGGGTCATGATCTCACGGTTAATGGATTTGAGCCCCACGTTGGGCTCTGTGCTGACAGCTCAGAGCCTGGAGCCTGCTTCAGATTCTGTGTCTCCTTCCACACTCTGTCTCTATCTCTTGAAAATAAATAAATGTTTAAAAAATTTAAAAAAATAAATGTTGTGAGGAGTATCATACATTGTTTAAAGTATGCTCTCTATAGTTACTTTCAAATATTCACCAGCTATAATTCTAGAAAAGTGGTGGTGAAAAATATTACCTAATGGAGTTACTCAAAATTGTTTCTGTTTTTTGTTTTAATTTTTAATGTTTATTCCAAGCTTATTGGAGTTGAAGTCTTTGATCCATGGGTACAAGAAAGGATTTTGTGATTTTTGTGCATTTTTCTTTACCCATAAACTTTTTAATTCTCATCTCCTGGTTGTATTTCCTAGAGTGCTGCTCTAGTTTCTCAATACACTGGGTAATGACCATTTATCATGGTATATCCTATACCTTTATTTTCTCTGAATAGAACAAAGTAATCAATTTTAAAGAAATAGCTGCCTCTCCCCAACTCATGGTCTCCAATTATAGGTTTCCTGGGAAATGCCAGGATTGCTTATGGCCCATTGTTAATGATCTGAGGCCGCCTATTCTGCTAAATGTTAACTGTGGTATGGAAATGTGATGGTGTCTGCATTAGAGTTCACTAATCAAAATAATTATACCCACTCTGCACATTTCACATGCCTTCACTTAAATAGGATCAAGTATCATTTAATATGAACCCTTTATATACAGCCGGATTCTCAAGAGGCTCCCTCTCCTTCAAACTGGATGAGCTCAGAGTCTTTTGCAGAAAGAAAATGTATATAGGTGTGAAGGCTCCTATTCTGTAATGATGGTATATATGTTACCACTACCAAATTCCTCGGCATCCTGTGATGCCAGAGTGACATAAAGACAGCAGAGGTCAGTATGCTTGCCTGATTTGGGGGAACTATACTGGAAAAAAATAATTAATCAGTTAACTCATCACCATACAGCAACACCCACACTCTTAATTCAATCACTAGTATAGCCTTTATCCCAAAAGAGGAGATGGGCATTATGAGAAAATATTGGAGGAAAAAGTTTTATCCATAATTTAGAGGTATTTTTTTTGAGGCCTTTACTCAGTGATATTTTCTTCTCCTTTGTTCTACACCTTGTGATGCAAACTACATACTAATGAACACTGGAAGCTTCCTTTACCCTAGTACTAAGGTTATAACTTTGGTCTATATTGTGTCTACCTCATCAACGGGTATCCATCATTCCACAAATTGGACAAATTTCAAATAACATAAGTACTACATAACAAATAGGGGAATAGAAAAGAATCTTTGCTCTTGCCTGCCAATTTCACCAGGCTCACAAAAGAAGGTTATAGATGCAGTGAAGAACAGAAAGAATGCCAGATATCACTGGATGGTACTATTCAAGATTTTTCAAACTCAGGATATTCAAAATCTGAAAAACACTGTATAGGAGACATGAAAAGGGGAATGTGGGCAGAGATGGGCTTCCTCCACTGTAAAATTAGAAAAGCCTAATTAGGATCTGCTTTTTAAACATCAATGTGATAAAGGTAAGCCACTGTTTACAATAAATAGCATGTGGCTTAAGCAGTTCACCGCTTCAAAGAACATCTGAGAATTCCTATTACATGAGTATGTGTTAGTCCAGGTCCTCTGAGAAGCAGATGCCAAATTGGGGTTAAATGTTCAAGGATTTCATGGGGTGGGGAATACCTGTGTGATAGAAAATGGGACAGGAGCTGGAGAGGCTGCATCAGTCACCAGACTGCTGTGTTAGTCTGACCTCAGCCAAGGAGAAAGGGTGGGAGGGTTGGGGGGAAGCACCTCAGCAAGCTGTAGAGTCTAAGGAGGGGTCAGTAGGGCTCTTGGGAGTCTTGGAGCCAAAGTCACTGTCTTCCAGGAATGTGCCTGCCTTATTGTCCCTGTCATGTTCAGTTATTGTGGAAGCAGCTACACGAGAAGTGAGGGATTTCTAAGCACAGAAGCTGAGGTCTTCCAAATATTCCTTCCGAAGTTTTGCCATAGAAAGAGATTTTTCTGTGTCATTAAAATGGGTCAAAGCCAAAAAGCTTCTGAGAACTTCCCTTCCTTAATACAGTCGGTGTAGAAGCCGGCAAGAAATCTGCATAATCACTAACAGTTTTTTCGATCTCCTTCTATTGCTGTCCTGTCTCTGAAACTGGATTCACCTGAAGACATTTTGAAAGTCACTTTATTTTAGTTTTCACTTTTTTTTTTCACTTACTTACTCCTCAACAGTTTGCAATACTTTTTTTCTATGAAGACTCTTCACTTAAAAGTTCTCATCAACCATCTCATTACCAAATGCAATGTTTTGCTTTGTTTTGTTTTAAACATGGACGCACTGTAGTGGATTTTTCCTTGAAGCATCTGAGTTTGGACACTCCCCTTGAAATACTCCTCCCTTGACTTCTGGAATTCAGTATTGTCTTCATCCTCTGGGTCTCTAATTACGCCTTCTAGGCCTTTTTTTATTAGATCTTTTCACTTGTCCCAACATTGAATTTATACTTTCACCAAGTTGTTGTCCTTAGACTGCTTATCTCTAAATACTTTTCCACTTAGAGTGCTAATTATTTCAGACATTTCCAACTCCTAAACATACCTGTCTAAATCAGAACTATTTGTGTACCTGAAAAATTATAAAATGAATATACTATTTAGGTAAGTTAATTGTATATGAAAAAAATTTGGAAAAGTACAAAATGTATCATATATCACATACCATATTATTATGTTATTGCCAATCTTTTAATATTTTAAATTATTCTCTGTGAACATAGTTCTATGTAAATGTTTACATATCTACATAGATATATCCTATTGGGTAAAAGCCTAAAAAAAGGATTGTTGGATCATATTCATTAAACACTTTGGCTAAAATGTTCTATTAAAAGGATTTCACTAGTACCTTCCAGAAATAATGTATAGAAGTGTTCATTTTTCAATATAATTGTGTAGTAAATATCCTTTTATATAAATTTTTGCATATATTCAGGCATATTTATATTTTGTAAATTCCCGCAGCTGAATCAATAAACTGGAATTTTGTTTCCACTACATAGAAAGTTCACATCATTAGGGAAATGAAAATCAAAACCACAATGAAATATGATCTCACACTTGTTAGAATGGCTATTATCTAAAAGACAAGAATTAACAAGTGTTGGCGATGATGTGGAAAAAAGGGAACTCTGGTGCACTGTTAGTAGAAATGTAAATTGGTATGGAAACTATGGAAAACAATATGGAGGTTTCTAAAAAATTTAAAGATAAGACTACCTTATGATCCAGCAATTCCACCTCTAAGCAATTCCACCTTCATTTATTTGAAGAAAATGAAATCACTAACTTAAAAAGACATCTGCATGTTCATGTTCACATTATTTTTAATAATCAAGACATGAAAACAATCTAAGTTAACATCAAGGGAATATATCTCACATGTATATCACATACACACACACACACACACACACACACACACTCACACACACACAGGAATATTATTCAGCCATTAAAAAGGAAATCCTGGGGGCGCCTGGGTGGCGCAGTCGGTTAAGCGTCCGACTTCAGCCAGGTCACGATCTCGCGGTCCGTGAGTTCGAGCCCCGCGTCGGGCTCTGGGCTGATGGCCCAGAGCCTGGAGCCTGTTTCCGGTTCTGTGTCTCCCTCTCTCTCTGCCCCTCCCCCATTCGTGCTCTGTCTCTCTCTGTCCCAAAAATAAACGTTGAAAAAAAAAAAAAAAAAAAAAAGGAAATCCTGTTATTTGTGACAACATGATGATCCTTGAGGATATTGTGCTACACGAAATAAGTCAGACTGAGAAAGATAAATACTGTATGATCTCACTAACACATGGAATCTAAAAAAATTGAACTCATAGATACAGAAAACAGACTGGTTGCCAGAGGTACGGGATGGGGGTAGGGGGTATAGGTGAAGATGATCAAAAGGTATAAACTTCCAGTTATGAGATAAGTAAGCCCTGGGGTGTAATGTGCAGCATGATGACTATACTCAACAAGACTGTACTGTATACTTGAAAGTTGCTAGGAGAGTAGATCTTAGAAATTCTCATCAAAAGAAAAAAAATGTGTAACTATATATGGTGATGGATGTTAACTTATTGTGATAATCATTTTGAAACATTTGAATCATTTTGAAACAATATATATACATTATATATGTGTATATATACATTATATATATATACACATTATATATATATACATTATATATATACATTATATATGTATATATATGTACACATATAATGTATATGATATATTTGATATATACATATATCAAATCATTATGTTGTACACCTGAAACCAACGCAATATATATATGTCAATTATAACTCAATTTAAAAAAAGAAAATTCACAAGGTTTTAAGAGAACTGTTACTTCTCTTTTAAGAGAACAATTGACAGAGGATCCATTTCTACAAAGCAGAACTAGGCTCAAACAAAGAAACACTCCAAAACCAGAGGGGAATCTGGAATATTTGCTAAATTAAATTTCAGAATTTCTATAAGCCAGGGACTACTGTGTGTTTCTCATACTTTTACTTTTCATAAAGAAAAACTTGCCTTGTTTCTTCATTGTATATTAGGTGTTTTAGGGGCATATCATTTGTCTTTTGGGTTATAGGTCCTCAGCCAAGAGGGGCCACTCCAGATCAATACAGATCACAAAATCACAGACTCTGAATTTCATGCTGTGACTGGATGTTACTTTCACTAGTCATGGGAAGGGGAGAGCATATGTTATACTTGAGTGGGATGTGAATAATTATGTCCTCCATGACGATAGAGCATGCCAAATTGATTGTATTAATACGTCAGCTTCTTTTCTCCTCTCTGTATGCACGCATTCGCCAAGTAATTTTGTTGTTCCTCTAAGCAAAGACATAGAGTCAATTTCCCCACCCTTTGAACATGGATTGGCTTTGAGCCTTGTTTTGACTGCTGGGATGTGGCAGAGTTACCATGTGATTGACCCAAAGAACTTCCCAGCCTAAATCACTGATTCAAAGACACAGCAGCTAAAGGATTGTTATTTTATGCCACTGAGGTTTTGTGATTAAATATTACATAGTATTATTGTGTCAACATATGCCCTGTTCTACCTTTTCTCCCCCCTTAGTACCTATCACCTTGTAACCTACACAATTGGTTATCACTGTATTTCATGTACTTAGTCTGAGCAAGGCATCTAATAAATGCTCTATATTTTTGATGAATTTAAGTTCTTTTAATTAACTGAATTGAAATAGAATGTTTTGAGATAGATTGTTCTATTTTAGATGCTCATGCAAGCATTGAATAGTGGGTTTATTGGTCATCCCGATCTTCTCATAAGTCAAAGAATTCTGTAGAAGAGGTAACAGAAGAAACAGGCATTAGGCATTACAACATCAGGATTTAATTCATAAGGATCATCTCATGCAGTGATTATCTCCTTGGCATTAGACAGGTTTCTTTATTTTTAACAGATCTGGTTTCAAATGCCTCAACTTCGAAGGTCTCCCCTAGATAGTTCAGCTTGATGGAATTTAGCAAATCCTTCTGTGTCCACAATAACAGCCTCCAGCTCACACTGCCAGACTCTCAGTTCCCTCCCCCTAAGATCTGTCTAATTTGCAACCTATAATTACCTTAATTATTTAATGAATGAGACATTTTTTATATTGATTCACTCTTAAATAATCTATAAGTAATTAAAATCAATACCAACATACATTTGTTTGGATGGTAACCTTTCCTTCTTTTCTCTATGACTCACATAAAACATCACCATTGCCCGTGCTTGTTTTGTTTTCAACAGCCTAGGAGACACTGTATATTACGTAAAATAGCAGAAAAATTAGCAAGATAAGAGCAATGGCATCTATTTTCCACACTCCATTAATATCCTAGTCATAATTCACACATGTTATTAGGAATTGAACCCAAGTTAATTAACAAAAATATTCCTAAGTTACACTGCTGTCTGTTGCATCTGCAATTGATTGTTATCTACAAATAAACACACACAAACCAAGGACAAATCACAATAAATTTAAGTAGACAGGTACAAGCAAATTGGACTATGAAAGGAGCATGTCTCTTTGCTTAAGTGTCTTCCACAAATCCCAGAGAGATGTGCTTGGATTTAATATAATTGGATTTGCTGTTTCCTTACAGTTTAATGCGTGAATAACTGCAATTACATATGACTCTACTATCCCAGCTAAACAAATTTATTTATTAAGCTATTAAATAGAATCTATACATCATAAGAATTGGAAATCATTTGGCAATGTTAGTTTTATATTTGGCTAAGTAATTCTTTTTTTTAAGTAATTATTTTCTGATCATTACTTTCAAACGGTACTGGTGAAGTGAGATTGGAAATGTTGACACAATTTAAACTTTGAAACGGATGACCCCGAAATGGTCCCTTGTCAGCTCTTTTTGGTTTTTGCTTTTTTTTTTTTTTTGCTTTTTTATTGCAGTTTTTCTAAGCTTCAGCAGTGCTATGGGCTGTGTCCCTTCAAAAATTCATATGTTGGGGCACCTGGGTGGTTTAGTCAGTAAAGTGTCCGACTTTGGCTCAGGTCATGATCTCACAGTCCATGAGTTCGAGTCCCACATTGGGCTCTGTGCTGACAGCTCAGAGCCTGGAGCTGCTTCAGATTCTGTGTCCTCCTCTCTCTCTGCCCCTCCCCTGCTCACACACATTCTTTCTCTCTCCCTCAAAAATAAACATGAAAAAATTTTTAAATAATTCATATGTTGGAGTCCTAAACCCCAGTACCCCATAAAGTGACTGTACATAGAAAAAGGTTTCTTAAAGAGGTAACTGAGTTAAATTAAGTTATATGGGGAGCCCTAAACAAATATGACTGATGTCCTTGTAAGAAGAGATTAGGACACGGATACACACACACACAAAAGACCGTGTAAACACCTAGCGAAAAGATAGCCATATACAAGCCAAAGAGAGAGGCCTCAGAAGAAAAATCAACCCTGCTGACACTTTCAGAATTGTGAGAAAGTAGATGTCTGTAGTTTACGCCACCTAGTCTGTGGTACTTTGTTATGGCCGTTCTAAGAAACCAACAGAAGCAACTTCAAAATTTGAATCTTAAATCTTAAACTTCCAGTGTTCAGGAAAGTAGATTTGGTTCCTATTTAGATAATCGGTAGCACAAGCACATCATGCTTTTGTTTTGAGAAAAACTACCTGAAAACATATCACTGACAAGGATTCATGGGATATGGCAGAAATTCTTGGTTCCTTATCTGTAATTATCCATTCTTACTTATTTACTTATGGAATTCCAATTGCTTTCAGGGCAGTAGTGTGACTCTACTGTAACTAGGGATGGACATGTGATCCAGTTCCGACAAATAAGATCAAAGAATATATCGAGTAGGTAGACTTTACAGGAGGTCTACTTTTTCCTAGCATAAAGAGAATAGGCTCAGCTGACAGACATATTTTGCTCTTTACTCTTCTCTCTTTCATGCTGCCTAGAATATGAACACAATACAGGGAGGCAGAGAAGCCATTTTGAAACCATCAAAAAATAAATACCAGATGAAAAAGATAATGGGGTAGGAATTTAAAGGATCTTGGACCTTCCCTGAGCAGCCGCACCAATTCTAAACTAATTGCGTCCAGATTTCTCATAATGTGAAAAAAAAGAACCCCTATTTCGCTGTACTATTGTCTTTAGGTTTCTGTCTTATGTAGTCAAACATAATTCAATCTCATAAAAATGGTCTGACTAGACCAGACACCACTATAATGGATCTTAAAGCACAAATTCTGACTAGCTATTTTGGTTATTAAGTCATTAAGCTACTGGTGTTTAGTACTGAACTGAATCTTTATAAAAAATGGTTGGCTTAATTCTGAGAAATGCTATACAACACAGCAACTATGGATGCAATTCTCTTTAATTCTTTCCTAATGTTGTTCACAGGGGGAATAAATGCAACAAGTATACTCAATGAATAGCTAAAAATGAGTATAAAAGTGCATTGTAAGGACATGGCCTGGCAACAGCATCTTTATTAAGGGAAAATCATGATAGCATATATTAGGGCATCAATGCCATTTTATTCAAAATTATGGTCAATACAATACAACCCAATTGAGATATCACATCTTATATTTTTGAATATTATATACATTTGTTAATGAAAAATTTAATTTCCAAAAAGTGCAATTAAGTTTCCATTCAGTTCTCATTCAGTATTGTTGAATATTGAATATGTGTGTGTATTTACGTAAGAAGGTAAACCATATGTGGCTCAATGTATGTATAACACTAATATTTAAGGGGAGGGAGAATGCATTGGAGGGAAAGAAACAGAACAATATACTTCTTTGGATGTAACAGATTTCATATATTTTACTTTAATCTATGTAAATATTTTAATAATTATAATACAAAATTAAAACTTAAAGATGCAATTGATATATATGAAGCAAAATAAATCACATACACCAAACTTTGTACAAATTTAATAATACTAAAAAAAAAAAAAGAAATATTTCAGGTGACTATGAAACCAAGGACCTTAACTGAATACCCCTACTGTGATATTTATGAAGGACAAAAATAAAGGAAAATTAAAATCTGAAATTGTTTTTACTAATTACAATGTTGATAATTATGTTGATATTATTATCCTGAGTCTGTTGTGTGTGTATTGTAGAATAAAACAAATGAATAATTACTTTAGTAATGTTTAAATAAAATGAGAAAAAGATAAGATCAAAGAGGTTAACTAAAAGCCTTATAGTTTTGAATTGGATTAATTATTGAATTATTTGAATTATTAATAAGTTAATTGTGAGTATACACTTATAATTTATATTTGTAAATATATAAATATATATAATATAAATATTTCTTATCTTTAAAAACCAAAAAAGTTCTGGAAACAAAAAGTAACACAAAGGAAACAACAACAACAAAATCCTAGTGTTCAAATTATAGTTTTTTTTTTTTTAATTTTTTTTTTTTTTCAACGTTTATTTATTTTTGGGACAGAGAGAGACAGAGCATGAACGGGGGAGGGGCAGAGAGAGAGGGAGACACAGAATCGGAAACAGGCTCCAGGCTCTGAGCCATCAGCCCAGAGCCCGACGCGGGGCTCGAACTCACGGACCGCGAGATCGTGACCTGGCTGAAGTCGGACGCTTAACCGACTGCGCCACCCAGGCGCCCCCAAATTATAGTTTTTAAATACTATATCCCACAACAAGGAACAAAGACCTTCTGTACAGTTAGATCTTGCTGGCACCAGAAATTTGTAAGATGAACCTGCAGAATTTTGTCATAGACAGTAAGAAAGTTAACAGTCATAGACAGTAAGAAAGTCAACAAGGAAAATTAGTGTCATGTCAAAAGGATAAAAGAGACAAGATGAAGAAGCTTCTACTAGACAAAGATTAAATAATTTAAGCACAAACAAAATCAATAACTGCAATATTGTGAAATACATGAAATATGCTTAAATTTTTTTATTTAAAAAAATTTTTTAATGTATATTTTTGAAGGAAGGAAAGAGCGTGAGCAGGGAAGGGGCACAGAGGGAAGGAGACACAGAATCCGAAGCAGGCTCCAGGCTCTGAGCTGTCAGCACAGGGCCGGATGCGAGGCTCGAACCCACGAACCGTGAGATCATGACCCGAGCTGAAGTCGGACGCTTAACCGACTGAGACACCAGGCACCCGTCAAATATGCTTAAATTAAAAAAAAAAAAAAAGTCATCCTCTTTTGAAGACTTGAAGAAAACAAATTATTTTTTTTTAAAAATTGGTAAATAAAGGAAATATGTCAAACATATCTTTCCTATATAACCTGTACTTTTCAATAGCCAAAGAGTTTCCAAGGGATGGATTCACCTTCAAGAATTACTTTATCTAATAAATTAAGAAAAATTACAGGAGAAAGTCACCGTTTTGTAACTGCTAATGAAATGCTGGATCTGCACAACAAAAATTAAAAGAAATTATTAACATCAAGTGGCAGCCATGAGGTATACAGTAGTCCCCCCCCCTTATCCACAGAGGATATGTTCCAATGGGTGCCTGAAACCGTGGATAGTATCAAACCCCACATATACTATGTTTTTTCCTATGCATACATACCAATGATAAAGCTTAATTTATAAACTAAGCACATAATAATAGATAATAATAACTAATAATAGAACAATTAGAACAATATACTGTAGTAAAAGTTATGTAGATGTGGTCTCTCTCTCAAAATATCTTACTGTGCCATACCCTTCTTCTGGTAACGTGAGATGGTAAGATGCTCAAGTGATTAGATGAAGTGAGGTGAAAGATGTAGGCATTGTGATACAGTATTTGGGCTACAGTTGGTCTTCCAATGATATGTCAGAGGGAGAATCATCTGCCTCCAGACAGTGGCTGATCACAGGTAAATGAACCCACACAACGTGAAACCATGGATAAAGGAAGGCTACTCTACTGCTCAGATCTGTCATCAGAAATGTACTTGCCTTTCAGCTGCAGGGAAGAAGAATCACTCAAAAGAGAGAAAGTAGGGAGAGGATGAATTTGCAGGTTAAAAGTGATATAAAAGCCAAATAAGTCAATATTAATAAGTGGATTTTATCTGGACACTGGTTCAAATAAAAATTATTAGACAATCAAGGAAATTTTCACTCTAATTAGAGACTTTATGATATTAAAGAATGATTGTTAAATGTTTGTTGTGGCAATGGTTTTGTGGTTATGCTTTGCAAAAGGAATCCTTATTTTATAGAGACACATACCAAAGTATTTACAGAAAAATTATAGTATTTCTTTAAAATAATTTGAGATTAAGATTAGGCATGGTTGCAAATGGGTAGGGTATAGATGAAACAAGATTGGCCATGAGGTTTTAGTTGTTCAATGTGTCTGATCATATTCTCTCTATTGGTTAAAAGACACAGGTTCAGATTACATTCTTCTCTCTATTGGCTACAAGTCGCAAGTGCATTAAGAACGTGCAAAGATCACTGAGATAAACTCCAAGATCTAAAGTAGATCATGAATTGATGGAGAATAAATTCTGCCACCATCCTCTATAATCTGAGATAGATTATTTTTTTAAATGTTACAGCAAAAAGCTAAGAGAAAACGGAGGAGAAAATAATTGATTCCTTTTGGAGATCAGACCTGGTAATAACAAAGAAGGTGAAAATTAAGATAAGCCAGGAAGAATTTCAAACAGAAGTTACAGCATGAGTGAAGAAAGGACACAAAACATTCTGGGAATGGAGATGAGTTCTGTGACTGGACATATAGTACATTGAGCTAGGTTTGAGTGAGCAGTGGTGGGAAATAGCTCTAAATAGGTTTGTAGAATCTCATTGTTGGAAGGTTTGAATGTCATATTGGGTCATTTTTACTTTGTTACCATCCCGTTATTTTAGGCAGTTATGAAGGCATCTTTGTCAGTGAAGGAAGAGGAAATATATTGTATTTGATTTAGAACTCTCTAATATTTAGCTATATGGTATATAGGCCTCCATGCACCCTGTTCCAGGCCTGGGAATGTTAACGGCAGACCCAGTTGCATAATGGGTTCAACCAGTTGTGGCCCTCTGATGGAAACAATTTTGTGATCACCAAAATTGATGCTATAATGATCATTATGATTAACACATCTTTTCATGCATTGTGTATATTTCATTTAGGATAAACTTCTAAAAATGGGTAAGGTATATACATATTAAATATGACAGATACGGCACATTTGATAGATACTATGAAATTGCTTTGCAAAGAAGTGTGCCATTCTCTTCCCAAACCAACATGTGTGAGATTGTTCATTTTTTCACACCATTGCCAATGCTGTGTATTTCTAGTTTATTTTTTCCAATCTTACATATGAGAAGTATACTATTTCACAGTTTTAATTAGTGTCTTTTAAATTATGAGTGATACTGTACATAATCTCAAGTTTATATAATTGATTTATATTTCTTTTTTTCTGTTGGACTCCCCTTTAAAACATTTGTCCTTCCCTTTATTTTGGATTTTTGGTTCTTTTATTGTTAACTTGTCTGAGCTCTCTCTATACAATATGACAATTCACCTCTTCCATCATATTTTTTGCAATAATATTTTTCTAAGTACACTCTATTTTCATTTTATATTATTTTTTACTACACAAAGTTCACAAATTTTATGTAGTCATAATTATCAGTTATTTTAGAAATCCTGTGTTTTATTATTTATATCACGTTAAGAAAGTATCTATTTCTAAAGTGATAGGATCTGCTAAAGTAGAGATAGAATTTATAAAAATAGATTAAGTACATAATGTATACACACATTCACACTGGATTTCTAAAGTATAATTATGTTTAGACAAAAATGCCTACTCTCATGGCCGCAGGTGGCTCCTGGCAGACTTCTGTGAACCCAACCGCCGGCCTATTCCAGTGCCTGCTGGTACCAGAGCCTCAGATGACTTTTGTGGCCCTGGGAGCTTCCATGGCACCAGGTACCTGGTGGGCTTCCACAAACCCAGGCCTCTGTTAGTTAACACATTTTCTACTGATGAATAGGTCACTTAAAATTGTTTTCTATTACACATAACATTACAGTTAACATGTATGAACACATGCCTTTGCTTCCCTGTCAGATTCTCACTCTAGGAAAAAACTTCCTTTAATGGAAGTGCAAGGTTATCAGAGAACTAGTTTATGTCTCCAGGGATATATAGGCAACTACGTATGCCTGATTTATACGTGGCCAGAACGTAAACTCAGATAATTTCTGATTTCACACCTTCCATAAGCAAACAGTACAGTCACAATCCCCTAAGATTTCTTGTCCATCTCTCTAACTTAACCACAAAGCCTCCTGGCTCAATTAGAATGACATGTGGCTATATGTGACAGGGAGAAACAAAACAGTGGTGACACAAACAAGATAGTTTATTTCTCATTTTCTCACACAAAAAACTATTCCCTGCCTGATATGATATTTCTAATCCATGAAGTTTCCAGACTCGGGTTTTTTCCAAGTCACCATTTCACCAGCCCTGGACATTGCCCTTGACCTCACAATCCCATATGATTGTTAGAGATCCAACCTTTGCCTCATGATCCAGGAAATCGGGCAGAGAATAGAATAGAATAAAGACGTGTCAATGAGCATGCCCCAACTCTTAGAGATCTCTTAGAAGCCCACACAAAACATTTCTGCCTATCATTTGGCAGAAGGTGCACCTGGCTAATTTTATAGAAGACTGAGAAATATAGTCTTTTTTCGGCTTGATGTAGACTAGCTAAAATTGGAGGTTGTATTCCTAAGAAAGAAAAGGAAGAAGAGAGTATTTGGTTAGACAGATATTAGTCTCTTCCATATTCCCAAATCAAAATCCTGAGCACATAAACTTTCATCAGTGTGAAATGGTCTAAGTCTAGGCTTTTTATTAGATTGGAACTAGGGGTTACATGTCAAGGAGGAGCCACTGATGTATAGGTGTCCAAAATTACTTTTCTATAATATCTTTCTTTGTTTATCATCAAATCTCCAGAGATAATTCTTCACACTCCAATTCAGGGGATAGTGACTTATTTGTGTAATGTCTTTGAATTACGTCTACCTAGAAGTAGAAAGGTTGAAAAATGATTATGAATCCTTGTTTCTTTCATCATTATATCTAATGCTTCAAATGCTCACAGCCAACAGATGTCACTGTTTCTGGTTAACACAGATATACACAATATAAATTCTTTGAACCAAAAGGAAGAATAGTACACATGGAGGTCTTAGAAGTGACAAAAGGAAGGGAGAGTGAAATCTGCTGGATCATTTGCATGGCTCAAGGATCCTCCTCCTTTAGTGCCCAAGCAGTAAATTTGTGGTAAGGGAGTCCAGTGACAGGAAAGCAAGAAATGAGAAACAGAAGTCAGGCCCTAATGAGCAGCACATGAGAAGGAGGTGTAATGGGGGCACAGAGTGAGAAAAGGCATTCAGCACAGTCAAGATAAAGATGGAACAAGTGTGGGATTAAGAGAAATAAACGAAACAAGTAGGGAGTCAAGGAAACTTGAAATGAAAAGTGAGTCTTGACCAAGATTTCCAGAGGGACAGGAAGAGGGCGATGAGGGGCCCTGAAGGTCAACCTGCACATATTTAGTCAGTTATAACAAGAGAAAATTGCTTCCTCATTACAAGGCTGGGAATGATGTTGATCATTTTTTCTTCCTCTTAGAGAACTGCGTGGAAGTTATAATTGGTATGAGGAAGCATGGGGTGCCCAGTTCAGACCCTTGCTCAAATGGGAAAACCCTAGAGGCATGTGCCAAGCTGGATGATAATGACAGCTGTGACCATCAAATCATGCAGCCAGCCTTTCAGAAGAGACAGGGTCGACCCCAGAGACCAGATGGGTTATGTGTAGGTCTCTAAAGAGAAGAGTGAGGAACTCTTTTCCTGAATTGGCTATAAAAATGACAAGTTTATTTAACAGGTATGGAGAAGGTGAATATATATATATATATATATATATATATATATATATATATATGGAGAGAGATCTTTTTAAAATAATTCTTTTAGAGAAGATTAAGAAAATGATTCCTGGGGATTTGACATTGTATTTAACAGGAATTTCATTAGCTTTATATAAGTATCTTATTTTCTTAATTTCTGGTCTGTTTTTATTGTATGAACTAAGAATCAGAATTGGGCCTCCTTTCTTTCCTCAAATGTCTAAAAACTTTAGTAACACACATAGACAAGTGAAGATATTAAGCATAAAATCTAAGATCTTTGGTACTTGTGAGTTATCTGTTTGCTATTAAGAGTTTATGAATAGGCTACTATTAGAAAAATCTTTGCATCATAAAGCAATAACTTCATGATGAGAGAAACATCTTTTTGGCTTTAGCATAATTTATCTAGATTGTTTAAGTCACAAATTAGTTCATATGAAGTAACTAAACTCCAAACACATATGTATATAAGGTTCTGCTAGAAACCACCATAGTTTCTTGCTGCATTCAGAGATTTGAACCTAGATTAGCCATGTTACAGAAGCTGGCTTGATACCAATGGGTTGTCTTATCAGATCATGCTAACAGCTAAAACATCTGGAAAAGGGCCACAAAATATTTCACCTTTAAAAGGTGATAATATAATCCATATGTCTTTTAGTTATATAACACCGTTGCTCTAAAGATAAAACTTAGCACTGAGTCCCTGGGACTATGTGTGCATGTCCACACTGTACATTTCTATATATCACTTTTCCTTTTAAGAGCATATGACTTGCCTTGAAGGCTCCAAATGCTTAACACTAATGCTATTGCACTTGGTAAATCTCTACTGAACTTAGCAAAATAATACTTCATATGTAGAGATCTTTAGAGTCCCTAAAAATTGGGGGGATAAAAGAACTTCCGTTTATGTACCTTTCTACTAAACTTAAAATTATAGATGTTTGACCTCTCAATTAATGCTCATTCTAGACTGAGGTGAGAATGTCTCCTTGACTCTCCTTTGTACATTAAAGAATATTTTATTGCAAAAGAGAAAGAAGGAAGGAGAGAAAGAAAGAAAGAAAGAAAGAAAGAAAGAAAGAAAGAAAGAAACGAAGGAAGGAAGGAAGGAAGGAAGGAAGGAAGGAAGGAAGGAAGGAAGGAAGGAAGGAAGGAAAAGAAAAATGGAGTACTGGTTTGTTACAATCTGTTTGCTTATAAATCCTCACATGAATAACTGGAACTCTGAAGTGATTTGGTTTTCAACAGACTTGATTCTTTGGGAATACCAAATTTATTTCAGATAATTTGGTGCAGTACAGAAGCTTCTTTAATACCCTTCCTTGGTGAAGGTAAGGGCTTAATGAATACTATTGTACCTCCTCACAAACATTGACTGAAGGCCTACTTTGGATGGATACACTGTTATGCTATATATACTGTGTGTGGAGGCACAGGGCATGTTTCCTTTCTGCATGGGGCTTACTGTGTGCTGGGGGAGATGGCAATGTGCAAAAAGGGAGACAGCAATGACAACCAGCATCTTCAAGGGATCTATTAAGATATGTAAGAATTCACAGAAAACAGAGGCCACCGAGGGCCTATGATGGAACTAGGGTCCACAAAGATCTCAAAAAGAGTCAGGTATTCAGCCTGAGTCTCAAAGCAAGGTAGGACTTTGACTGAGAGTTAATCAGAAAGGTCATTTCAAGATCCGGGCTAAGCAGGAGAATGGAATGTACCCACCATATTAAATGAAGGGTGAAGTGTCATTCTTGAGATAGCCCATAGGGCATGGTCCTTGGGATCTGAGAACATTAAAACACACACCCTACACACACACACACACACACACACACACACACACACACACACCTTCTCTAGGAGCTCCAAATAAAATATAAATAAAGAGATGCTGTCTGTGTCTTTGATTTGGGAAGCCTGGAGCTATTTCCTGAAGAAGCTTCAGTGGTGCCCACCATGGGATGTGAGGCAGTATATATTAAAGCAGGTAACAAAGTTGGCTAACAGGCAGCCAGACCTTAATGAAGGAAGCAGAAAGATTATGAGAATAAGGGAGAGACCACCAACCAGACATGAAGAAGGTTCCTTACCATAGATATGCAAGTGTGAGTAGGTTGCATATTGAAATTAGCTTTCTTTGACATGTGGCAGTTCATATGGAAAATATTAAGTTTACACCCACTAAACTCCATAGAAGAAAGGCTTGGTTTTGGTATGTTTGATTCTAACATTATAGCATATTATTTTCTATCAAAGCAAAGTTAATTGTCAGAAATATAGGAATCAAGCATCTGTTTAATTCAATAATTACCAGCTTTTATACAAGAAGCTGAAGGTATAGCTAAATTTAATTTCTAGTCATTTTTTATTAATCTGCTTTGCAGCACAGTTAGTGATGGATTTAGCGACCTCTAAATAAGAATATTTGCAGCCAGTTGAGATAAGAACTGTTTCTGCAGTATACTTTTCATGAAGAGTTTGATTTTACTTGGGAAATCATCTCCCCTCATGGATTCAGATTCCATTAACCATCATTAATGACAAATTAATTCTTGGGGAAAAAATAAAACTGAAGAACCAGAGATATTCCCACATAAACTCTCTGACACTTCCTTTGTCCATCTGAGCCATCATCTTAGAAGCCAACACAGAGTCTGCCAAAGGCAATAAAATCACCTGTGTATGAGATTAGGATTGCATTCAACTGAGACAGAAGGTACTCGACTCAAAATGAAAGTGGAATTAGATTCAAAATTTTAAAATTTGGGGTTTTGGCTCATTGTGTACTCACTGGAAAGCCAAACAGTTTGTCATAGAAACTGAGTACAAATGTAAATGTTCTTGAGTCTTAGAAGATCGTCTTCTTGGCAATGTATGCTTATTACAAAATTAAACTGGAAAGCTTGCAGATAATGGCAACAAATTCTTATTACTATATTAACACAAGACATTAATAACTAATATTTAAAATATTAAAATTTTTAACCCCCTTACATATCTTTTAAAAATTCTGTAAGACAATTTAAACATGCTTTTAATAAGACTTGACTCTAAGACCTGAAACCATAAAATGCCTAGAAGAAAATTTAAGGGGTCAGCTCCTAGATATCACTCCTGGCAATGATTTTTTTTGATATGACTACAAAAATGGAAGCAACAAAAGCAAAAATAAACAAGTGCAACTACAAACTAAAAACTTCTGCACAGTAAAAAGAAATCATTGGGGTGCCTGGGTGGCTCAGTTGTTTAAGAATCTGACTCTTGGTTTTGGCTCAGGTCATGATCTCATAGTTCATGAGGTCAAACCCCAGTGCAGGCTCTATAACACAGAGCCTGCTTGGGACTCTCTCTCTCTCCTCCCCTGCTCTCAATCATTCTCTCTCTCAAAATAAATAAAGAAACTTGGGGGACAAAAAGGAAATCATCAACAAAATGAAACAATAACATACTCAATGGGAGAACATACTGGTAAATCACATATCTGATAAGGAGTTAATGTCCAAAATATACGAAGAATTTATACAATTCAATTACAAAAAGCAATCTGATTACAAAATAGGCAGAGGATCTGAATAGACTTTTTTCAAAGAAGACACACAGATGGCCAACAGATATATGAAAAGATGCTCAACATCACTAATCATCAGGGAAATGCAAATAAACCTCAATGAAATATCACCTCACACAGGTTAGAGTGACTACTATCAAAGAGACAAGAAATAATAAGTATTCATGAGGATATAGAGAAAAGGAAATACCAGTGCACTATTGCTGGAATGTAAATTGGTTCAGTCACTACAAAAAAAAAATATAGAGGTTACAAAAAAATTAAAAATAGAACTATCATATGATCCAGAAATTCTACACCTGGGTATTTATCTGAAAAAGACAAAAGATAATTTGGAAAGATATACGCACTGCATGTTTACTGCATTATTATTTACAATAACTAAGATATGGAAACAATCTAAGTGTCCATAAGTGACTAAAGGAGATGTGGTATATAGATACAATGGAATATTATTCAGCCATAAAAAAAGAATGAAATCTTGCCATTGTAACAACATGGACAGGCCTTGAGGGCATTATGCTAACTGAAATAAGTCAGGCGGAGAAAGACAAATACCATAGGATCTCACTTATATGTGGAATTTAAAACAAAACAAGCAAACAGAACACGACACTCATGGATACAGAAAATAGATAAGTGGTTGTCAGCGGTGGGGGTTGGGGAAGGGCAAAATGGGTAAAAGGGCTCAAAAGGTACAAACTTCCAATTATAAAATAAATAAATCATGGGGATGTAATGCACAGCATGGTTACTACAGTGAATAATACTGTACTGCATATATGAAGATTGCTAAGAAAGTAGATCTTAAAGTCTTCAGCATAAAATCTTTTTTGTAACGATGTGTTTAAATGTTAAACGGACTTACTGCAGTGGTCATCTTGCAATATACACAAATATTAAATCATTATGTTGAACACCTGCAACTAATGTAATGTTGAATACAAAAATATTTTTATTTAAATTTTTTTAACGTTTATTTATTTTTGAGACAGAGAGAGAGCATGAACGAGGGAGGGGCAGAGAGAGAGGGAGACAGAATCGGAAGCAGCCATCAGCCCAGAGCCGGATGCGGGACTCGAACTCACGGACCGCGAGATCGTGACCCGGGCTGAAGTCGGACGCTTAACCGACTGAGCCACCCAGGCGCCCCTACAAAAATATTTTTAACCCATTTCAAGATCTTTTAAAAATTCTATAGGACTACGTAAACATACAAAGCTTAGTTTCAACTGATTTTAATAACACCACATGATTTGAAAGATATGGATTCATCCGTGTGAAGAACAGAGATGCTAGGAGGCATGGGTTTGGCTCCATTGGCCCTTTACAAATTCCTATTACTGTTGTTTGCTACCCATTATACCTGCAAACTCTCAGCCCATTTCTCTCTCATTTTCTTGCTCAAGTTACCTCTGAATTATCAATCTTATTTCTCCTTTTGTAAGCTATTCAAGTCCTGTCCTTTCTTTGGTATCTATTTCAATCTCTGCCTCCTCCATGAAAGTTTTCAGAACGCTCTGCCCTGCAAATAGTTACAACAGAGACTAACGCCTGCACAGCCTATTTGTGACCTGCCAACTCCTTTTCTAGAGCAAGGTAGGAACCGATCTTTCTGGCTTCTTCTGTACCATTAATTTTGTACTTATTTATCTTTCATGTTCTATGCGTTATTTTAAACTTTTATTTACTGATTCATCTGAAGAAAAAAATAAATGTTGCACCATCTACATGTCCAGCTATTAAAGCTGATGGGAAATAATAATTATCATTTTTCCCTGTTTTGAGTGCAATAGCCCAACTCAAAATTTTTAAAAAATATAAATACTTAAGGGAATCCCATTTACATCAGTATACTCCAGTACCTGCCTTACAAGAGAAAATGAAAACATACTAGGTTTCTGTGTTGTTTTTATATGTGAAAATCGGCACATGGCTGGTCATTCTAGCACAGGGGTTGGCAAACTATACACTCTGTGACCCAAATCCAGCCCATTACCTAGTTTTTTTATATATAATGTTTTATTGGAACATAGCCACACCTATTAATTTAGCTATTATCTATGGTTGAATTTTGTGCTACCAAGTGCAGAATGACGTAGCTGTAACAGAGACTGCCTGGCCTGCAAAACCTACTTGCAATGTGGACATTTATAAAAATTAATGATCCCTTTTCTAGAGCAAAGTAGGAACTACCATATCTCTATTTGATATTTAAAAGCCTAGGTTTGGGGGCGCCTGAGTGGCTCAGTCGGTTGGGTGTCTAACTTCGATTTGGGTCATGATCTCGTGGCCCATGTGTTTGAGTTTCACATCAGGCTCTGTGCTGATGGCTCAGAGCCTGGAGTCTGCTTCAGATTCTTGTCTCCCACTCTCTCTGACTCTCTCCCGCTCATGCTCTGTCTCTGTCTGTCTGTCTGTCTCTCTCTCTCTCTCAAAAATAAACAAACATTAAACAAATTTAAAAGCCTAGCTTTGGTGTCTAAATATCATTCACCAATATAAATAAATAGTGATCCCTAGAGAAGTGGTTGATTTAAGGATTGTAGCAGAGAAAATACAAAATGGGCCTAAAGCATCTTATGATGACAGTAACTATGGAAGTGCTCCAAAAAGGATGGGGCCCTGTCAAAAAGGGACAGGAGCCAACCTGAAAGAGCTCTCAGTGGTCAAAGCTGGAACAATTCGAGGCAGAAAATAAGTAATGATAATATTGGATTACAACCTACAGAGAAAAATGTTAGTCATGAATAAGTCTATACTAATATAAATAAATAAATCCCCAAGAAATGAGAGAAAAACAACATCACCATTAAAATGCCACAATAACATTGTTGCAGGAAAAATATCGCTGCTGAAATTAGTGAGTGAAAATTTGAGGAGAAACAGTATATTGGCAGAGTCTCAAAGTATCTCCCCTAAGATATTTATTAATTTCAAATGAAAAAAAAATAGTAACAGTAGAGAAACCCAGCAGATACCACCTTAACCAAGTGTTCAAGGTTAACATCTCTCGTAAAAAGACATATGGACATCATTTACCCCATTGTTAAGACGCACTGAGAAGGTCATGCCACCTCTGTGATATTCTCGCTACAAACACAACCTTGGTCTAATCGTGAGAAAATATCAGACTAACCCAAAGTGAGTTATATTCTACAAAATAAGTAACAAGTACTCTTCAAAAACGCCAAGGTCAGGAAAGACAAAGAAAGATGAATTGTCACAGGTTGGAGGATACTAAGGAGACCCCACAAATAAATGCAGTGCAGGATACTGCATAGTATCCTGAAATAGAAAAGAGACAGTGGGAAATATGAATAGTCTTTTGTAAATTAATATTATCATTACAATGAAAGTTTCTTAGCTTTTATCACTGTGCTATAGTTATAGAAAATATTAACATTAGTGGAAAATGGGTAAAGGTTATGCAGGAACTCTCTATACCATTTCTGCAATTTTTTGGTACATCTAACATTATTTCAAAATAACAGGCAAGAAAAAGAAAACGTGCTGGAATAAAGAAAAATCAGTTTTCTGACTAAGGAACCCAATGTGGCTTTTTATTGTTTTCCTCTTTTTTTTTTTTCTTTTTAGTGACAACATTCTCAAGTTACAATATTCAGGTTAATAGCATAGAATTTCCAGAAACTGAAAAGGAGAACTGCTGTGTCTATTGTATTGTTTCTAGGTGGAAGTAGTTTCTTTGACTTTCACATACTCACAGAGTTTTAGTCTAAGAAAGCAAAAGAAACTGTAAATGAGTCAAAGAAGAGGAGGGCATAATGGGATCATGGTAGAATGAATGTCTCTTGTCCCCCGGGGTCCTCACAGCCAGATACTCCGTGCATGTCCTGACTGCATGAAGACCAGATATGGAGCAGCAGGAGGCAGGCTGGACTTTGGAGGCCACAAGGCTCTTTCCTCTTGCTTTTCCCTATAGAAGAGAAATTGTATCTCTCTTGTGCAGAGAAGGGTCTGATGTCTGGGTGTGGCTTATAGAAATCACTGTCATTATTTTTCAGGCTATCTTAATGTTGGAGTAAGGAATACCAAAAGTAAGAATGTATCTAATGCTGAAAAACTAATCAGAAAAGGGGAAAACCTTTCCTTTATTTCAAAGGATAAATTCTTCTATGAACTATGTAATTTTTTTCTAAATTTCTATTAAAATTAGGAAGAGCTTAGAAACAAAACATATTATAATATAGTAATTTCAATCATTTGGCCCACCACTCTGCTAGTTGCTACTGGAAATTAAAAAAACAAACAAAAAACACATTATCTCCATCCTCAAAATGTTTTCAGTCTTTGGAAGCAACAAATTAACTCACAAGAAATAAGAAGAATTAAGTATAAAACTATAACGATGAATGCAAATGGAATACATATTCAGAAAAATGAAGATACCTGCTAGAGGGAATGTTGTTCAGCATTGATATCATTGGAAAGACTAATCTGCTCCTTGAAAGAAGATAATAATATTACCAAAATGTTAGCTTTATTGTAAAGATTAAACAAGACACTGCAGAAAAGAAAACTAAGTCTTTTTCTTACAAGATATATTTTAAAAATTTCCAGTACATAAAAAGACTAAACACAAAAAATACCATTTTAAATTATTGATATAAAATATAAGAAAATATCCTTCCTTAAACAAGACACAAAAGGCAAAGTTCTCAAAGTAATATATATGTATATATAGTACATATATAATATAATATATATTAAATATAGTAAAATATATTTATTACTAAAGGAGGAAAGACATTAATATATATAAATGAGGAAAGATGATTACTATATATATATATAGTATACTACTATATATATATTACTAAAATACATTACTAAAGATGATTATATATAGTATATTACTATATATATATTACTAAAATACATTACTAAAGATGATTACTATATATATATATAGTATACTACTATATATATATATATATATATATATATTACTAAATCAAGGATTTTAACTTCTTGATCTTAAGACTCCATAAACAGTTAAAAAATCAAACAGAATGGCCAATTAATAGAAGTGACAAAAAATTAGAATCAAGAATATATAAATAATTCTGGACTCCTAAGAGCTTGAATGGAAATAAAATTACATTTTCATTATCACTAAACTCTAACTGAAATCTCAGCATTTTCTTCTACAATAAATGTAGGCTACAAACCAGAGTGGCATGAGTTATACCTGAGACCATCAAGATTAGAGTTTATGGATTTTTTATGCAGCATTATAGTTGTTGCAACCACCTAGAAATATTGTTTATACTCATCACTTTCTCCAGATAAGAGTAGTATAGATTATCTACTAGGTCTTGTTATTTAATGCATTAATAAAGAAAGACATGTGTTACTTCCATTACTATTTGTTTTTTAATATTTTCCCTGTTATGCTTTAATATTATTGAATTATTTTTAATTCTGTGTATTTTATTAAGGAAAAATGTTTAATTCCCTCCAAAAAGGAGTCTGTTAGCTTCAACAGGCTACCAAAAGGGCCTATGGCACAACAGAGGTTAAGAACCACTGAAGTATGTTGATATGAATAGGAGGTTATAAACAACAGTGAGAGAAAACAGCTAGTGTCAAAATGATGTATGTACAATATGGTATGATTTGTATGGGTTTTTATGGAAATCACATGAAATAATACCATATATTTTTCCTGAAATCATATTCATGCATAAGAATCTATAAAAATAAATGTAAGGAGATACAATAAATTCATGATCGTCTTTGCCTCTAGGAATGGGGGAGGTGAAAAAGATGTGAGAAGGTGGATAAAAAAAGACTTCATATTTAGCTAGAGTATTTTATTTCTTTTATTTAAAAAATGAAAGAAAACAGATGTCATTTTTAACATCCATAAATTCAGGGTAATGGATACACTGGTGGTTGTGTTCCTAAATTTTTTTAAAGATCCCAAAATAAAGTTTTAATATACTTTCAGAAATTAATTTTAAAAAGATACTTCTTTAAATTGTTTTGCATAATTCTTAATATATAATAAACACTTCATAGCTTTCAGGCATTTCTATTACTGCTATTAAAGATGAAAAAAAAAAGGTGTTTGGAAAACAAAAGTAGAAAGGATTGGCCTTCTAATGTGGGGAAATCTACATGGGTAAAGGCACACTTAAAAGGAGCATGTCAAGAGTTAATGAGATGTTGTCAACAGTCTTTTAGAGTAATCCTTCATGCTAGAAGTATTTCTATGAGCTATTTATCATTCCAGTTCATGCCTCAGAACATAAGGCTCTGAATTTCCAGTTATCAGTTATGTGGGCAAAACCAGACCTGGGACACCTGGAAGTCCCGAGTAGATGTTGGTGGTCTGATGCTTATTGGGTAACTGGGCTTAGTGAGATCTGCAGGGTAAGGCAGTGATGGTATCAACGATGCAATGGGGAAGAAACTTGTCAAACAGGCTACCCTACCAAATAGGTGTCCCATGCTTGAAAGCACTCTGGCCAAGGATGGAGAATCCTCCTTCTTGCTAAGCAAGATGAAATAAAGGCCTTGTATGAACAGCACTTAGTCTGATGCAGAAGGCAGACACATTGCAGTGCTTATCAGTGAAATTCTGAAAATAGACTTTCCTTTCTTTCTTTCTTTCTTTCTTTCTTTCTTTCTTTCTTTCTTTCTTTCTTTCCTTCTTTCTTTCTTTTCCTTCCTTCTTTCCTTCCTTCCTTCCTTCCTTCCTTCCTTCCTTCCTTCCTTCCTTCCTTCCTCTCTCTCTTTTTTTCAAAGAGACATGCCAAAGAAGACGGTTTTGTAATTCAATAATTAAATAAGAAATACTAAATACTATTATAATTTATCCTCTTCTTGGAGAGGCACAATATATATTAGAATATTAAAGACTTCAAGGAATCTTATTTCCTTTTTCAGCCCAGCATCTCCCAAATTGATTATTAACATCTCATGGAACTTATATTCTAAGGAGACAATTTTGGAAACACTTTTGTAGCATTTCAAAAAATCAAAACAACTTTAGCTATTTTTGTAGGGGAGGGAAATTTCCTAAACATCTAGTTTACACTTGAAGCATGACACTAAAAGATGATTACAAATATATTAGAGTGCATAAAGCTGGATGAATTTCCAAGGCAGCAGCTTATCTCAGAGGTCTGATCACTGTCAAAGTCTCTTTATGGTTTATGGTCCTGTCAAAAACCCTCAGTTTTCCCATATGTACATATATGGTACTCTTTCCTTCCCAGTTAATTGTGCCATAAATAATTTCTTCTTATCTGCATATCGATTACAAGGTAATGAATGCCACTTCATATTATGTGAAATACAAATCAAGCCCTAGACCCCATGAGATAATTTTCTTGGCCAAACTCCCAGGCCCTGTACTTGGGATGAACTTCAATTGTGTCTCTAGGGTTAGTGAGTGTTATGTTTCTAAGTGATGATCTGTTTATTTCATGCCACATTTGCAAGCTGTCTTTTCCTCGAATGTACCATTAAGGATTACATTGAGATTTTTTAAGGTGTTCAATCCACTTTATTTTTGTAAATGTTCTTTATTCAAATTTATCTCAATGCACAATTTGTTCATACCTCATCTCTCCAGAGAGCTTTGAGGTTACTCTTTCCCTACAGGGGGCTTGCAGAAAAAAAAAAATAGCAGCTAAAATTCATAGTTTACAAAGGCATATTTTCTTCTTCCCAATCTTTAACATGCTTGCTCCGATGAAAATAATGCCTCACTTGCTGATGAACCAAAGGAGACTTCTCATTCATTGACTTTCCTCTTTTTATAAAGCCACATACCTGTGCCAATTCTTTTTGGAAATGCTAGTGCAGTTTCCTCCTTCTTTAAATAAAACTTGGGGTGTCAATTTCACATTGGAAATTTATTTGATATCAGTGAGAGAAATATTTCCATCTGAAAGATATTATCTTTGAGATTGAGTCAGTTTCCATGCTGAGAAAAGGATCAAGGAGCTATAACAACTGTTGAAGAAGTGAAACTCAATGTGTAAAGTATTTTCAAATGTACAAACAGCATACAGTGAAGGTGAAAGATTGAAAAGAGCATTTTCCTTTGACGATTCTGAATAGCTGTATCTTTATTTCAGGGCTGAAGCGCTCTTGTGCATTTGCTTAAAAACTTTTCTCCCAATACCCCTGCTTAAGTAATCTCCTCCTGAACGATAAGAGAGAGGCAGTAAAATTATATTTTTAATATTAAACTTCATCCTAAAATTCAAACCACATGTGATGCAAGGGATTTAAATTGTTTTCTGAGATTTTGGGGTTTCCTTTTGGTTACCAAACTCTTTGACCTTTTTTGCCCTGAAATGCAAAATTATGCATTTGATGAAAATTCACATCCCAAACCCATTAAGGTGTATGTAAAAGGTAAACTTTGGAAATGGGCACAGAACATGTTTCCAAGAATTCTATCAATCATATCACTTTGCCGTTCAGAAGATTGGTATCAGCAATGTTTTTAAATGAGAAGAAACCTTAATTGTGGGATCACCCTGCAAGACCGTATTTCACACCCACCTCTTGAGATAGCACGTGGCTTCTGACATGGGACCCAATACACCTGAGCTATGAATGATTACCTTCTGAAATAAGCCAAAGCAAGTTGAAATACCGCAAAAAAGTTAACCCAGAGGATACTCAAGACACACAATCACTGCGGGGAAAACACTTTCATATTTTGTTAAATTGAGGATCCATAAATGTGACAGACGTTTTTGTATTCCATGGTTGAATTCAATTGCATCCTTATGGTTTTTAGTGCTCACATTAAAACACATCACTGAAAACTTAGAACTGTTTTAATCTTTTTTTATTCCATTTAACCACACAGATTTCAGTCTCTAATTGTATTGTGCTCTCTTGACCTTGCCATGCAAATAGGGTTGGTATAGCTAGAAAACATACTTCTATGGAGAAGTACCAATATAGGTATTATTTCTCTCATTCGGTATTATTGGTATTATTTCTCTCATTCGGTGTTGAAATGAATTTTTCAAAATGCTCCTGGATTAATGAGTTTTTCTTATATGTATTTTATTTTTCTTGTGTGTCTTTCATGTTTTAATATTTTAATGTAAGTTCATTCAGTGACTCAGGGAATAGTTGTCTAGGTTGTCCTTTTATTCATGGCAAAATAATCTATTTGCATTTCAAATATTATACTTTTAACATCTGTAAAAACCCATAGCTTTCTTGCAATCAGGATACGCATATGCTAGGAAATATTTATATATTTTAAATTATATATACATAAATTATATATATTTAATATTTTATGTGTTTAAATATATGTATTTGACCTTGAAGGAGAAATCTGGTGGTATTTCCAATTTACTCTTGATTATTTTTTTAAACATTGAAGTGCAGGGTAAATCTGGGTATATTTGTCATTTATGAGTCACTAAAATTTCCAAAAATAATTCAAAATTATAGAAAATTCAAAAAGTGTTATGTCTTTTTCCAGCAACTATTCTTCTAAAATGTATTTATTTTTTAGAGTGGGAGAAAGCCAAAGCATAAGAGACTCTTCAAAACTGAGAACAAACTGAGGGTTGATGGGGGGTGGGAGGGAGGGGAGGGTGGGTGATGGGTATTGAGGAGGGCACCTTTTGGGATGAGCACTGACTGGGTGTTGTATGGAAACCAATTTGACAATAAACTTCATATTGAAAAAAAAAATAAAATGTATTTTTTAAATAGTTCATCACCTGATCTGAGTTTTTCACTCTGTCTTTATTTGTGGTACTAAAAAAAACAGTAGAGGAACCTATGGATATTACTAAGAGATAGTACCTCAGGCTGGGAAATTTCTTCCAGAATTTACCACAAGCCTTAGAGTGAACACAGGGGCACTTCATCAAGTGAAGTCGTTTTGTGCCTGGTGAGGCATCATATGGAATCAAGGTGCCCAGTGCTAGCTGTATCACTAGAAAGAGAAGATGCCATGGGGGCAGCAGACATGCCATTCTCTAGGACCAGTGGTTCCACCCAGCAGCTAATTGCTCCTCCCCTGATGTCCCCTGTGCCTGCTCCTGTCCTACCTATTTATTTTTTTTACATTTTCAGTAAAAGACAATACGGTTGAAACAACAAAATCGGTTTCTTCTATCTGAGCTTGGGCAAGACACTTAACAACTCTAAACTTTGGATTTTTTAAATTTGGAAATGGAGAAATTAATACTACTTCCTTTTTAAAGTTGTGATAAAGAGTAAATGAGTTAGTCCCTATGAGCATGGTACATGATACACAGTCAGTGCTAATACAGTCTTATCTGTTATTAATTTCCAAAAACAACATGAACCTCTCTGAGTCTCTTGGTCTCTTATCAGTGAAGTGGGGATGATAATGTCAATTTTATATATTTTTCTGTAGATTGAATCAGTTAATACATAGTTAAACACTTGGCATAGAACCTGTTATGTAGTAAGCACTCCAGAAAGGTTACTTCCTGCATGCCTTCTGGAACCAGGGTGAAACGCAAGCGAGAAAGGGTGTGACGGTTTGCTCTGTAGTTCAGCTGCCTATTTCAAAAGCCCAATCCTGTCGTCTAGCTTTCGTTGCTAACAACTCCATCTTTAGAAAATTAGTACAAATAAGAAATTGACAGCCTTCTTTGTTTCTTTTCGGGCTAGGTGGCTGGGTCCTCGTTGGCACTGTCACTCATTCCTGGGGCCTGTCCTCAGTGTCGACCACGGTCACTCCTAAGCGATAGGAGTTTCCTGATGTAGAAAGCACATGTTCTTAAAATAGGAAGAAAAGAACAGAAGACTCAAAAAGTGGTTCAACCAAAGGTCAAAGTCATGTTTAAACTAGTTGTCCATACAACTTAAGCAGAGTATTGCTGAACGATAGGCTATCCCAGAAAAAGCGTATGGCCAAGTGGACCCTACGCTGGAAAGGGAATCTGCAGTACTGAGATGCAGTCCCGGCGTTCCACCAGCAGCCCTGACCAGGGCGAGCTGCTGAAGCTTATCTCAGGAGTCCTTTCCTAGACTCTGAAATAGGTACATAAAATGCACCTTGTAGGATTGTTCTGAGGATCAAATGTGAACTAGGAAGTAATTTAAGTAGAATAAAATGGTATATATACCATTATTATAAATTTGCTGGGAAAAGGGGGGCAAAAAGAAGGTGTGTACGAAAGCAACAAAGCCTGGTGGGCACAGACAGCAAACGCTGAAGGAAATTAAAATACCCCAACTTATTAATCAGGTATTGCTTTCTAGAGTACACTCTCTCTTGCATACTTCCCTCCTTTTATTTTAGGCAGAGGCATAGCCAAGCCTCCCCTGTCCCTGCAGATCTTATATTGCAATCCTACCTGGAATGTTTTCAGATTATCCCTAAACATTTAAATGTGAAAAATGGAGCCAACCTAATTTGAGAAAAGAAGAAGAAGAAAAAAAAAGAGAAAAGAAGAAGAAAAAGGGGCTGACATTTGTCTAACTTGAGAATTTTCAAAATGCAAACTGGATTGATACAGGATATTTCTAATAAGTTCTAATTATAAATACATTTGTGTGGCACAATTTAATTTATTGGGAAACTAATTTTATTCAATCTTTTTTTTTTCTTTTTAATGTGAAAGCAAAACCTCCATGATGTTGCCATTATACCATAAATATAATTTTCCAAACTGGAAACCATGGCAACTGTTTTTAATAATAGAACATGATTGGCTGCATGTGAAAAAATAAAACCACATTCTAAATAATTAAATTGTTTCTCAATATAAAATAATAATATCTCAAACATTTTCATGTTTTTATGTGTACAATGTGATACACTGTCTCAGTCTGTAGGGAAGCCTATAATTACTAGGCCATCTTTTCATATACTACATTCTTTTTGTCACTAATCCATGAATTAAAATGATAATTCAAAGAAAATAACCTGTCTGGAAAAGAGAAACCTGAAAATTAAGTCCTGAGAATTAGGTCTTTTAGAATAGATTCTTTTTATGTTGGTCCATCCAATTGAATACATTTTCTATGATTTGGGAGGAAGAGTTTTATCATTTTAAAAAGGGGTCAGGCCAGGAACACCGATTTAAATCAGATGCCTGTCAATTTGGGTTCACATATCTGCATTCATATATTCCAGGACATTAAACAAAAAGGCAAAGGCTTTTCATTGGCACAATGTCTGTCCAAACAACAAAAATCTGCTGAAAAGGGAAAATTCTAATTCAAGCATCCAGCTGTTTTAGCTTCCTAGTGGACATTTGGCATCACTGCAACAGAACATCTGCATGGCTGAAAGCCCTCACCTTTCCATCGCATTGTCTGGCAGGACCTTTTAAAAGCAGGCCATAGTGGAATCATTTTGCCAAGTTCCAGGACAGGATTCAAGCCATATTGCCTATATGCTGTTCAGATGTCTTGTGGAATAAGGTTATGGGAAGACATAAATAGATAAATGCCTGGATTACAATAAACGAATGAATAATTCATACACGTGAAAGGTTCAGGCAGCGATATTCACACATATGGCCCTGCTAAGTGAAAAAGACATTCCTGTATCCAAATATAGTGTCAGTACCAGAACTAGTGAATAATATTTTATTTCTCCAAAGGTCAATATGATAATACTTAGTCTGCCAAATTCTAATAGCTATTGCCCAGTCATTAGTGGCAAAGTCGGAGAAGGTAGTAATGATTTTGACCCTAGAAATTTCAATCTTGTTTTCAGTGAGTTAATCAGAGGAAGGCATACACCTCTCTTCAATGTCTCGAATATGACATATATGAGTTGCTGTTCAGAATATATTTCTCAAAATCATGTGTGCCGTTAATAAATATTTATGGAGAGTATAAGAGTATATTCACGTATTTCTCAACATGTTGTGATCCATCTTGTAGTTTAGGCATAGATTCTGTTGTATAACAGAGCATTTAATTTTCATAAGGGTACTGACCTGACCAGTAAAACCAATCTTCTTGTCAAGATTACTAGAAACTTTTTTTTTTATAATAAATGTTTACTTTTTTAAGGATTTCTCTTTGTGAATCCCAACTGTCACAGAGCTTTCTTCCATACTGTTTATTTATACTACAACCAGTCACGTAAGACTTATTTCCAAGTAACTGTATACTGAACTTCTTTTCTATGGCTTATTTAGCATCTATTACCAACTCAGCCACATAGAAAGGAGGAGAATGTACATTATAGAAATAGAGAAGCATTCTGAATATTACCATAAGCTATTCACAAAAGAAATAGAATTGGAATGTTATCAGATCTGTGTTTTGCTGACCAGTACCTGATTTGTGTGTGCATGTCTGGTGAGAGTAGATAAATGAAGGAATACTGATTTAACATTTCAACTACACTATTCATTCTGGCTTTGATTATACAAATATAGCAAAGAACACAGCTAATCCATCCTTTCTGTCACATATCCACTTTGAGCTTAGCCCAGGAAATCCCAAAGTTCATTCTGTAAAACTCAAGGACTTTAAAGATTTCAATACTACAGGGTAAGCATTCATTCAGAATGAATTTCAACTCATACCTTTCAAAATTATTTTATTGAAATGTTACATTTATAGTACTCTTGATAATTTCATTTTTTACCAATTCCTTAAGTCTCTTTAAAAGGTGATTATACTCCCTCTCTCTCTGCCCCTCCCCCGTTCATGCTCTGTCTCTCTCTGTCTTAAAAATAAATAAACGTTGGAAAAAAAAATTTAAAAAAAAAAAAGGGGCGCCTGGGTGGCGCAGTCGGTTAAGCGTCCGACTTCAGCCAGGTCCCGATCTCGCGGTCCGGGAGTTCGAGCCCCGCGTCAGGCTCTGGGCTGATGGCTCAGAGCCTGGAGCCTGTTTCCGATTCTGTGTCTCCCTCTCTCTCTGCCCCTCCCCCGTTCATGCTCTGTCTCTCTCTGTCTTAAAAATAAATAAACGTTGGAAAAAAAATTAAAAAAAAAAAAAATAAAATAAAAAAAATAAAAGGTGATTATAGTCATATTTTTTTCAGAGGTCATTCTATATTCAACTGCAGAGTTGGAAAAAAAATCCTTTGAGATACATCTGAAGCAGTATCTTTAATTCATCTTAATATATGGATGAATGATAGTTATAGACAAGTGGTAAGTATTTTAAACATATTGATAAAACTCAATGAAACGAGAATAAAAATGTCAAATGAAAGTATATTACTCTGTTTTTAAAGAACAATAGAAAAATATTTTGTAATTATTTAAGTAAACTCAAATCCTTAATTATGTATTTAGAGAATTTGTTTCAAAAATCTATGTTTATCATTCATTAGCAATGTACATTTCTTTTGTAAACTACTTTTTTTGTAAAACATGAGAATGTAAATGGTAATTTCATTCCTTTTTGAATGCTTAAATATCAAGTAACCAATATTTGTACTAATGTACATGTTCAAAATAACTTAAATATTACTGAAGTGTTGTCTCCTTTCAAAAGCAAGTACTAACTTGGAAAAATTCCTAAATTATGTTTTCCTTTTCCATCTACAATCAGTTTTCAATGAGAAATCATTCTTAGATTTCATACTTTAAAGTGGCAAAAAAGGGAAAACTTACAAAATACTTTGGGGGTTAAAATCTGTATCCTGATCAGTAAATTTTATGAACCAAAGTGAGTCCCTGTGGTATCATTTATTATAGCTAAAATGATTGGAACTGGGGGCCCATGACACTATTACCTGTTTCTGTAGATTTATTGAAAATTAGCAATTCCATTTATATCTATGAGATTTCAGGGATTACACTGTTATAGACTAGAAAATTGATAGATTTATGAGTCCAGTGAATCTAGTTGTACCGACTAATACAGCAACAGAGAAAATTTAGAGGTTTGTACTCCTAAAGGAGTTAACCTTTGGATAAAGAAACATTTCTCAAGTAGAATGTGAGAAATTATTGAATCCATAAATTGTCACTGCTGCAAAGTTAAAGAGAGAGGGGGGAGAAAGAACCAACAGTACAAGTTTAACTTTTGGATTTTTGTGTGAGAAAGAATGAGAAGCAAAAGTTACACAAAACAATTTGTACTACGACTTGATTTGCTAACAATTGCTCATGGGGTATTCTGAACTGAACTATAGAATCCCTCAGCTGCCTTCTTTTGGGCTGCCTTGAATCAAATTGTATCACATGACTTGTGGGAATTTCCACAACATCTCGAATCACAGTTTACACATCACATGTCCCTCCTGATCCTTAGCACTGTCCCAAGCACAAAGTGTATATACAATAAATATTTATTGTTTGTTGTTATTGTTGATAATTCAAATACATATTGACTGCTGGTGATTTATGCTAATACTAGAGATGCCAGTTCAGCTTTCAGACAATTATGTGGTGATGGTTTACCTCCCACACCTTAAAAAGATTAATTTAGGGGCGCCTGGGTGGCTCAGTCAGTTAAGCATGTGACTTCGGTTCAGGTCATGATCTCCCTACTCCCGGGTTAGAGCCCTGCCTCAGGCTCTGTGCTGACAGCTCAGAGTCTCTCAATTCTGCTTCGAATTCTGTGTCTCCCTCTCTCTCTGTCCCTTCCCCGCTCACACTGTCTCTCTCTCTCTCCCTCCCTCTCTCAAAAATAAACATTAAAAATTTTTAAAGGTTAATTTAATAATTATAATTGAGTTATTAAAAAAATTTTTTAGTGTTTATTTTTGAGAGAGAGACAGAGTGCGAGCAGGGAAGGGGCAGAGAGAGGGAGACACAGAATCTGAAGCAGACTCCAGGCTCTGAGCTGTCAGCACATAGCACCATGCAGGGCTGGAACTCACAAACTGTGAGATCATGACCTGAGCTGAAGCTGGATGCTTAACCAACTGAGCCACCCAGGCGCCCCTACAGCTCAGGTATTAATAATATTCCTCTAGTTATCAACCTGACAGCTGAAATACATGCAGAAAAATTTACACAAACCTTTTTAAACACTTATGACCATTGTCATGGAACGAGGGCATATAGAATTTAACATGTACAATTTAAACAAGATGCATCTGACTATATTCTTTTATCATACAACCTCCTTACTTCCTGCAAATATCCTGTGTAAGAAGTTATACTTGGGTATTCATACTTGGTTTATTTACCATTTATATCCCTTACAAAATTCTTTTTAGATTGATACTGAGAGTTGACAAATGACAGCATGTAGGAAAAAGTAGGAATGAACTCCCTAGTTCCATAAATGCCTTTTCAAAACAAGGTCCAGATAATTTCTTTTTTTTTTCATTAAAATTCACAACATGAAAGCCAATTTTTGTTTTCTTAACAACAGATGAAAATTGTTTTTTAAGGTCTTTACATGCCAGCATATCGCCTTTTCCCTGGTCTAATACTAAGTGACAGCCCCATATTGAGCAATTTTAAACCAGGTCTTCGATTTACGGCAGACATGTCGAAATCTGTGATAAATGAAATAGATATTTAATGACACCTAATGTGTAGTGATACAGCATAATATAGGTGGTTTGGCTTAGAAAAGACTTGCAAACATTATGCCACCAGAGCAAAGCAGCTGAAAGCTTAGCATAATTCCATAAGATATTCAGCTACAGAAAGATTTCATAACGAAAAGATCAAGAAAATAATACATTTACTTGAGAATGTGAAAATTACCTTGGAACTTACTTTGCTATTTGCATTCTATCTTGAAACATGCCAAGGTTTGAAGCTTAAGTTTTTCATTCTTTCTGTTTATTGGAAGTTCTTAGGTTTCAAGAGAATAAATACTTAGTTCTGAGTAAACATACTTCTGAATTTAAAACAGAATACACAATTACTCTAAATAACCATTAGAATATTAATCTATCAATGGCCTAACACTGTGTGTGTAATCCTGTGGTAAAATATCCTTCATTTTATATAGTTAACAGTTTTATTATCTTTAATTGAAAGTGTGGAAGTATACATATTTGAAAGCTGTAAGAAATAAAACATAAAAATTACTAACGATTATATTGATCAGCAAAAGCCGCTATTAGTATCTTGATGTGTTTCCTCACAGTCTTTGGTTTATGTATATAAAACTTACTTCCTTCAAATGGAATTTTAAAACATTTGGGTGACTCTAATGTGGGTTTACAGCAACCTCTATACCCTTAATCCAAGAACAGTCTTGTTTTATATGGACATCATCCTTCTAGACAGAGTGAGTACAAATGAAACAGCAGAAAAGGAAAAGAGCATTTGCCCAGCAGGTTACATTAACCACAAATGTGCTTACTAGTGAGGGTACAAGTGGTCTCAGAAAGAAGGAGTAGACAGCTAGAGAATTAAATAGCAACAAATGTATCTATTGTTTAGGATAAATCAATACATTAGTAATTATTAGGGATCAATCTATTCATAATTCAGTGGATAAAAGTGTTTATATTAGAAAAGTTTGCAGGAACAGACTATTGAGAAGGAAGCCCTTCTTGTACCTAATTGGGGTAAAAAGGCTTAGGTCTGGCTGTTTTAACACTGCATGGTATTAAGGAAGGGTTTTCTTTCCTTTTGCTTTTTTTGTTTTTTGTTTTTTGTTTTTTGTTTTTGTTTTTTTTTTAGATGATTTGGGGGATAAATGAAAAGAAGAAGGAAAAGTGAAGGTGGAGCCAGGAGAAGGCAGAACATCATATTACAATATGTAACCCTCCTTATAATTACTCCTCGCCCGCACTCCCTGCCCACCTAAGTCCTCAACACAGATTCAGAAAACACAAATATTTGCTCTGAATAAGTATTTTGTGGAGACCAATGAAGGCAATGCAATCTAAGTATAGATAGTTCAAGACAAAAGGGAAATGTAGTTGAAGACAGCATGGTAAAGTAGGGTGTAAAATTTCACAGCAAGCAAGCAGAAGGCCTCTGAACTCACTGAGTCATGGACACAAGGCTTAGGTCAAGTTCAACTGGACCTTTGAGGGATAAAATGGCCTTAGCTGAATACAGGTCATTCATTTATATTGATTCATACTTGATACTGTTTATAAGATATATCTCCGAAGCCAATAACATTTTTAAAAACACATTTTATTGGCTCTATAATATTATTACACTAAAGTATTCTAGCTTTTATATCCTACTCTTTCTCTTTGTTCCCAGTTTTTTGAGATTTTAAACAAAACTGTCAATAGTACTTTTATATAAATTAGGCAAACAAGTCTAATTATCTCATTAGCGTAGATGAATGCCACTCTTGCATTGAAAAATTAAATGTTTACAAGTTATGATATACATCGCAAATCTCTTTGAGATAATGTATACGAATTTCCACTGTCATCAGCAGAGTATAAATGTATCTGTTTTATTATAACATTACCAGCACTATTATATCTGAATAGTATTTCACTCTTTTAACATTAAAAATATTGTCTATAGGGATACATTTAAAGTACTTTAGAACACTCTGGCCCTCCCTTTTTAAGTTGGGAGTTAGGAGTCATCAAAGCCAATCTAGAAAGCGGACAAAACTGATCATTTGAGCCAGGAAGTGGTCATTAAGGTTAAGACATATGTATTGCTTTTGTTTTATATAAATGACAGTTTCATGTCTCCTTGAGAGAAAACAGAGACTCTGAAGAGGTCCCAAAGGAGACTGAGATGAGGAAAATATGGTTTACTAGTAAATGAGACACAGTATAATATCATGGAAGCCATGTGGCTACTACCTGGGCTAAGCTGAGAGGCTAACATAACAAATAGGTGAGCAGACTATTGATTCAGACTCAGATCAGACAGGCTAAAAAGGGAATGCATTCTTCTGGGGGCCATTTGCTTTAGAAATTATCCACCAAGGGAATCAAAGAGGCAAAGGAAAGTAAGTGGTTCTGAAGTCAAGCAGGCTGGAAAAATAAACGATAGGAAACAGGTAAGACGTGTTTTCCCTTTCTAGGGAGTGAGGGAGGACTAAGAAATGTCCCTCAGGAACTACTGGAGAAGCCATAAAGCAGTATTGATCAGTGTGGTCCTAGTGCTTCCAACCAGCTCAGTACTGGGGCTTCTAGAAAACAGGCTTCTTGGGGAAGAGGAGAATGTGTGGGTAATCAGAAGAGTGATAGATGGGAATACTTCTGGGCCATGGAACATCTTTCTACCTATGTAATTCACTCCTAAACTGCTTGTTCAATAGGAGATAGAAATCAGACAGGATGTGGACCTCTTTCCAGGATTTAATCAGCTTGGACATAGCCAAGCCCACATGGTATTAAAACCCAGGTGTCTGCCACAAGAAACTGCGTATGAGACTATAACACAGAAATTATAAAAATCAATACATTCCTGAGAGTGCAGAGATCTATTTCCAAATTGTTCACAACTTAGAAGCTACCCCTGACTCTCATGGTTGTAATGAACAGTACCCAGAGACGATGGAGAGACACTCATTTTGTGCACACTATTTGCAGGACACTACTTTAGATTATAGAAAAACAGAGACTAAGAGCAGCAGAAGAAAGAAGGGTGGAAAATACTAATTCTCAATAGGCTGAGGACATATATGATGTTGTCCCCCTTTTTTAGTGGTAGGATGGTATAAATACTAGCACTTTATCCATTTCTTATTTCCTCCCAGGGACTTCAACAGAAGGCAGGAAAATTGGAAGCAGAGAGCTCCTAAGAATGAGAATATATTTGCTCAGATTACATCAATTTCTCCATGTTAGCTTTTTGTAAATGTTTGGGGATGTAGTAAGAACCTCCCATTTTGCACATAAGCATATGTTCCTCATTTTCAAAGCTCAGCATTGAGGATCTGGTGAAGAACATATAATCCTTATATCTAGCCTGGATATTTCATTGGGAGATGTGTATGGAGGTGCTGTTGGATCACATGTCCACCTTCATGTGCAAACAAGCTTGCTCTGAGGACGTTTTCCCTAAGTATTATCCATTTTGCATTGTTTTTGCCAGTTTCTGGAACCAATTTTTTTTTAATTTTTTTAAAATTTTATTTATTTTTGAGACAGAGTGCGAGCAGGGGAGGGGCAGAGAGATGGAGAGACACAGAATCCGAAGCAGGCTCCAGGCTCTGAGCTGTCAGCACAGAGCCTGATGCAGGGTTCGAACCCACGAACTGTGAGATCATGACCTGAGCCGAAGTCCAACGCTTAACCTACTGAGCCACCCAGGCACCCTGGAACTAATTTTTAATGGCTCTTGTATCCTAAAATATGGAGAGATAAAGAAGATTTTTGTCCTAAGATTTTTGCACATTTCCCACACAGCTGAAGCTAAAAATGGGTAGTATCCGTTTTCCTTAGAGAGATTACATTATTTCTAAAGGGTTAACTTCATATTCCATAAATAAATTTGTCAGAGTATAAATGTTTCTAAACATACAAGGATGGAATTTCTCTCCCTCTTTATTTCTCTAATATTGCCCTCTGAGAGGAAACACATGGGCTCTACTCCCTGACTTGATCAAACACACTTTGATAGTATTAGAACAAACACATCGCTGAAGGACATTCTTCTAACCACAGATAAACACTTACATGGGTAACTCACAGCTATGCGGTCAGCCTTTTTTCCTTGTCAATGTTTTAGCATTGCTGAAACACTTACAGCAAAACTAATGGCATGAAAACATTATGAATTTCTGGGTAAGAGAATAAGTGGCGTCAGGACAAAGTCAAAATATCTTCTTCTCCTTTATTTTGATTAACCACTGATTAGCTCTTGTCCTCATTCATATACCTCTGATTAGTTTTTAACAAATTAGGCTCAGTGAGGAGCTGGAAATATTTCAAGCTGTTCATTCTTTAGAATTATAAGGTGGGTGGTATGCTGCAAAAAACTTGGGGAAAATTGCTCTCCTCTATTCATTAATATCGTATTGGAATTGTCTCTCCCAATGGCACATGACTACAAAGAATGACACATGACACAGTGTCTCTTCCTTGCTGACCATTGTTGGCTCATAGCTCCGGATATTATTCCTTAAGCTTATCACTTTTTGTAATTCTGCTTCTGAGAATCTTAATATGCTTGAAAGTTTTCCCCCAGAGGTTTCTTCCCACTGTTAAATGGTGGTGATATCCTACTGGTTAATCTGGAAGCAGTAAATATTTCCAGTAAGGCCATATTCTGAGAACCTATAGACATACTGAGTTTAGTGACATCACATTCTCTGTACCCAGTATCTTCCCAGTTTGGGAATTTGACTTTGATAATCATGGCTATGCACACCCACCTTATGGCTCTTATAATTATTATAATTTATTTGTCTTTCCATATGATAACTAAATACTTTTTGAAATGTAGAAAAGGCATATTAATGAATATAACATTTATTCTGTTCTTCAGTAAGCATTGATTAAGCACCTTTTAGGAGTCTGGTAGGTTTGGGGGATATAATCCCTGCTTCCACAAACTTGACATTCTAACATCAAAGAGTGAAAAATTTTAAGACAAAAAAAGTTGGGTAAGGACTACAGAGTTAATAGGACAGAAGCAAGAAGCCTGGTGTGAGGTGAACAAGGGAAAAATGGAAGGAAAGCAGGTCAGAGATGTAGCCTAGATCTGGTGGTGTGCTGAAACCAGATCAAATAAGGTTACATGAGCTTTATGTAAAAACTTCAGGAATTTTGTGAGCTTACTCTTGAATTCATGGGCATCTTAAAATCAGCCATGGTGGGATCATTTACATGGAAATCAGTAAAAACTAAACATCCAAGATTCCCTTCCCCCAGAGATCTGGTTATTAAATATTTGCCTACATACCACTGCCTAGAACACTGGGTTTTACAGGCATGGAAGTTTTGAGATTATAATTAAATAGAAAATTGTTGGACAGTTGTATGCATGGCAGTAAAAGATCTCTCTGGCTACTGCATTAAAAGCAGACTATGGTAAGAGAAAGAGTGGAAGCATAAAAAGCCCTTGGAAAGTGTTTTGCAGTTGTTACTGAAAATTCTCCAGCTGAATGGAATCAGAATTTCTCAATCTTCCAATTATTCATAATAAGACCTCTTGAGCAGATTATACGAACTCAAGCAGAGCTGCCTATAACGGACCTTTGGTAGCGATGGCATGACTCCAAGAAATCTACGGCCAAGGATGGTTGAGAATGCTCACACTTCTCTTTTCAAGGTATTGATACAATCCATTTGCTGATTATTAGTGGGACTTAGCCTGCTTCTAAATTTTGGGTCATAGAATAACCATTTTAAATGTATATTTACTCCTAATGAAATTTAAAGTACACCAATGCTATACTTTGTCCCAAAACTCCCAAAGGAAACACAAACTTTCATAAGAAGGAGATTTGAGGTGACGGGAAGGTGAAGGAGACTAGTTTCTGAAGTTACCTCCAAATCTCTCATGTTCCCTTTTTTAAATGTTTATTATTTATTTTGAGAGGGGGGGGGAGAGAGAGAGAGAGAGAGAAAGAGAGAGAATGAGAAGGGGAGGGGACAGAGAGATGGAGAGAGAAAATCCCAAGCAGGCTCCACACTGTCAGCACACAGCCAGACACAGAGCTCAGTCTTACGAACCATGAGATCATGACCTGAGCCAAAATCAGAAGTCACCCAGGTGCCCCCAAGGTACTCCTGTACTTGCTCCTGAGCTGCTCCTTTAGGTAAAAAGAAATGGAAAAAGGGTAGAAGAAATAGAAAACTAACTGTTTTCAAAAATTTCCAAAGCCTGTAGAGATTAGAGAAACCACTTCAAAGAACTAAATAAACTCTTCCTCTCAACACCACTATCTCAATATCAATGGTACTTGATTAAAAGATTCTGTTTAATGTAGTAGTTAAGTATTGGATGCTGTTGATACCTCCTAAATACATCAAGCTTATCTGTGATGACTAGTAACTCAGAAAATGTAATGTACTGTTTGTTTTGTTTTTGTTTTTCATTTTTTTAAACGTTTTTATTTTGAGACAGAGAGAGAGAGAGAGAGCATGAGTGAGAAGAGAGAGTGAGCACGAGTGAGGGAGAGGGACAGGGGAAGAGAAAGAGAGAATCTTAAGCAGGTTCCACACTCAATGCAGAGCCTGACACAGGGCTTGATTCCATTACCGTGGGATCATGACCTGAGCTGAAATCAAGAGTTGGACACTCAACCGGCTAAGCCACCTCGGCACCCTTGTTTTTGTTTTTTTGTTTTTTCCTATTAAACAGAAGAGTCAGTCAGATTGCTGGTATTTTCCTGGAAAAGGGATACCTCTTTTTTTTTTCTTTTTAGTTAAACCTTTTGGCTGAAGTATATCACACATACAGCTCAATAACCATTCACCCATTGTAACCAGCTTTAATTGAAGAAAAAGAATACTACTAGTATCTACTATTTTATGCTTTCTCTGTCACTATTCCTGCAATCACTGTCCTGCCTTATAGCACTCAACACATGTTATTGTATAGCAATATATCCTTCATCCTCACTGCTTTATACTGATCCCCTGTAAAAACACGCCAAATGTGTTTAATCTATTATACTACTGATTGACATTTGGGTCACTTCCTATATTTGTCTACTGTTAATAATACTTCTGTGAACCTTTTTTAAAATGTCTTATAATGAACAGGGGTGCATATTTCCTTGGGGCATATATACAGCAGTGGAATTCCTGTCTCAAAGTGTACACATGACAACTTTGTATACACTGCCAAACAGATCTCGGGAGTGTAATATTTACACACAATAAGCAGTGTAAGAAAATTCCAGTTGCTCTACATTCTAACCAATATTTGGTATTCTCAGTCTTTTCATATGGATGCTATTTTGGTGTATCTCTAGTGGTATTTCTGTCATTTAAATTTTCACTCCCCTGATGATCAATGAGAATAAGTCACTGTTTCTACATTTATTGGCTTTTAGAGATATAGTTCTTTATAAAGTGCCCGTTGAAGTCTTTTGATCATTTTTTTTTAAGTAGAGGCTTGAGATCAAGACCTGAGCTGAGATCAAGAGTCAGACGCTTAAATGACTGAGCCACCCAGATGCTACTTAACCATTTTCCTATTAGGTGATTTTTTTTTTTATTGATTTGTTCAAGTCAATTTGTCTAAATACCAGTCCTTTATCCTATTTGTATAACATACATTTTCACTATATCAGTGATACTGTTTAATAAGCAGAAAGTCTTCATTTTTAATGTACTCCAAGGTTTTTTTTTTTTTTTTTTTTTTGGTTTTTTTTTGTTTTTGTTTTTTTTCACAGCTAGTATTTCTGCATCCCATTTCAGAAAACATTGTACCCTGGGGTCATGAAGATGCTCTACTAGGTTTTGTCATAGAAGTTGTATTGGTTTATCCTTCACATTTAGACTGGCAGTCCAACTAGAATAAATACTTGTTTATAGTTGGAAGTACAGGTCAAGGTTAATTTTTTCTTACCTAATTGTCACATTTACCTGGCACCTTCTATTGAGAAGATCATTCTTTTCCCTACTCCTCAGCCTTTTTATAGACCATTTATCATAAATCAATTGGTATATTTGTGTGAGTCTGTTTCTGGCTGAAATACTGTGCTAATTGTTTCTCCTGGCTTCCAACATTTCTCCCTGTGATTCCTCTTCTCCAGCATGTTAACCTGAACCACTCCTCACCACTTCCAAGTAGATGGTTGTCATATTTCATCAAACTTCTCGACCTCTTTTCAAGAGGAGCATTGTGTGCCACAAGCATGAGTGAGTCTGAAGATTAAATCCCTAAAGTTATCATCAGGCACTTACTTTAAAAACAGAGCCCTTCACAGGGTGCCTGGGTGGCTCAGTTGGTTGAGCATTCAACTCTTGATTTCCATTCAGGTCATGATCCGTGGGTTGTGGGATCAAGCCCTGTGTTGGGGCAATGAGCTTGATTAATAGTCTCTCTCTCTCTCTCTCTCTCTCTCTCTCTCTCTCTCTCTCTGCCCCTCTTCTCTGCTTGCTCTATCAAATTAAAAATAAATAAATAAAAGATAACAAACATTAAAAAAAAAAAAAAACAGAGCACAGGGTGCCTGGGTGGCTCAGTCTGTTAAGCTTCTGACTTTGGTTCAGGTCATGATCTCGTGGTTTGTGAGTTCAAGCCCCATGTTCAGCTCTGTGCTGACAGCTCAGAGACTAGAGCCTGCTTCAGATTCTTTGTCTCCCTTTCTCTCTACCCCTCCCCTGCTCATGTCCTGTCTCTCTCTCTCTCAAAAATAAACAAACATTAAAAAAAAAAAAAACAGAGCCCTTCACTTTTGTGATGAGCACTGGGTGTTGTAAGTGATAAATCACTAAGTTCTATGCCTGAAACTAATATTACAACTGTATGTTAACTAACTAAATTTAAATAAAACTTGAAACAGAACAAAACAAAAAAACAGAGCCACTGAGGAACTTACAGTAATACTTGAATGAGCAGAAAATTCACATTATGACAACTCAGGATACAGTCAGAGTTCCCATGTTATGTTTAATTCCTTGTGTTGTATCACAACTAATGAATATTTGCAATTCATTAAAAATTAAATAACATTAGCTTAAAAATAAAATTAAGTGAATAAAACACCTAATTTAATTTTTTTCAGGAATGCCAAATATAAAGACTAGTTTTAAAAGATGTGAATAAAATCAAGAGTTTTACATGCACTTAATAAAGAGGTGTTGTTTCTGAAATATGTAAGTGAGTTTGAGGAATAAGGCTGACTTGAAGCATGATGGTAACATGAGAAAATATGAATTTGGAAGTATAAAATTGACCAAAGAATTACTTCGAAACTACTCAATGTTATTCAATCTGGAGCAAATTTAGTACTTTTCATAGAGACCAAATCATGGTTCCTGATTTCCAGAAGAGTACAGTATATACAGTTAAAAAATATTTTCTGGGTTTCAAATGTAACACTCAAGATCCTAATAGGAAATAAATGGTGCATTTAAATTACAATAATCAAGGACTCCTGGGTTGCTCAGTTGGTTAACATCAGACTTCATTCAGCTCAGGTGGGTTTGAGCCCTGTGTCAGGCTCTGGACTAAGAGCAGAGACTGAGGGAGGAGGGGGAGGCGGAGGCTCAGCGAGAGAGGGAGAGGAGGCGAGAGAGAGAGGGAGGAGGAGAGAGAGAGACGAGAGAGAGAGAAGAGAAGCGCAGAATGCCCTACCTCCCTCCTCCCTCCTCCTCTTTCTCTTCTCCCCTCTCTCTCTCTCCTCTCTCCCTTCAAAAACAATAAACATTAAATTTTTAAAAATTACAATAAATCAGAGATAGTTTATTTACAAAAGCCCTAATTTGGGTCCAGGGGAACCAGAAGTGATAGTGCGTGCAATGACCTGTGATTAGTAGCAGTAAAAGGACTGTAACTCCTAGACATGAAGAAACAAAGAAACCATGACCAGATTCAGAAGAGAAGCATACAGAGTAAGCTGATCTTAGCTGGAGGGTCGCAATCAACCTAAGAACACTGTAAGAAGAGGATTTTCCCTACAGAGAAATAAATACCCAGAATACTCTGAATACATGAATCCCCTTCTCCCTTTCCAGGCCCTTACCAAACCCAAACAGATGTTACAGGATATAGGAAGCCACTGTTTGGAGTCCATACGTATCAATCTCTGGATACAGAGCAAAGTAGGGTAGAGAGGGTGGAAAGTGGGAGATATCTAGAGCAAAAGGGATTTGAAATTTCTAACTTTGCTACCATTTATTTGTTGGCTCTTCTGCAGGTTTAATTATTATACACTAAAATATAATTTCAAATCAATTAGACTTTAGAAATTTAGGCAGATTAGATTCAGACAGATGATGAGTATTTAACCTTACAGCAACCATAAATGTGTATTTTGTGCGTGTAAGATATCAGGAATGAGTTTGGGGGGAGAGGCAAGGGATATAGATCCATCAGAAATATTCCTCAGAAGGTCCTACTACAATCGTTATGGAAATAAAAAAACATAATTAGTTCACCTGGGAACATTTTTGAATCCTTTAAAAACCATTTGGCATTGCTATTCCCTATAAGGAAATCTAGATTAAAGGAATCAGTAATTAAAATAGAGAGCTTCAGATGTACTTAATAGAGATGTTCTTTACTGAAATACTAGGAATAATATTGGCTTGAAGCATTACAGTGATTTAAGAAATAAGAAGTAGGAGGCATGCAGCTGGCTAAGGTGGAGTATTTATAGACAGTTTTTGGATGTAAATCAAAACTCTACCAGGAAGGTTTAGAATAGAATGGATACTTTATTAGGTAAGGTTCAATCTACAACTGTGAGTCAATTGAAAGTTAATAGCAGCTTTGTTAAAGGTCATAGATAAATGGCTACTGTAGTTTTAATGAATATTTTATTCATGTCACCTTTAAATTAGTTAAATTTGGAAAGAATAATGATGTAATGCCAAAGGCTCCTTCCTGGAATATTAAAAGCAGAATTTAATTTTAAGGCTTTAGTACCAGTTTTAGCTCTCTGATACAAGACTTTAAGGTATTTGGAGCCTTTCTTTTTTTCCTTTTTAACATCGACTGCATGTTAGAATTTGTTTCTTAAATATATATGCTTTACAATAGCAATGCAGCAGACACAGAAGAAAATTTACAATAATATATAACTCTTTTTGAATGCGAATTCATCAAATATTACCATAGGAAAATTAGGGAAGATCATTTAAGTCATTTCTTTGAGACTCAGTTTTGTCTGAGAAATGAGAATCACTCAAATTTTGGGGCACTAAAGTAAGGTAAGCCTTTCAATTAATAGCATTTACCATCGTCAATTTTGTAAGAATGGAGCCCCTTTTGAATGTTTAATAAACAACAGATCTACTAAAATAGAGAGACCCAGGGAATTTTTCTTGTCAACAGTGTGACATAGAGCATTACAAAACTGAACTCAGGAATTATGAAGGCAGTTTTAGCGAAGAAGCTATGTGACAGTTGCAGTCAGAGGGAGACTACAGGTAGGATTTCTAGATGAGTTTCACAGGCATGAAGGGGAAGGAGCCTGAATGGAACAATCTTGGACCTGTGGTGGTGAGCCTCAGAGTCATGACGAGAAAAAAGGGTGAGGGATGAGAAATAGGGAAAACAAGATGAGACAAGAGGAGCTAGGTCAATGGAACAAGAAGATGTTGGGGAATCCAATTCATTCAAGGGCATTAAGGACATCTGTCTTGGATCACTTTAAAAGGCCAGGTGAACACTCACACTGGCAGTGTCTGCTAGATCTTGAGGGTCCTTGAAGGCTTCTTCCTACTGAAACAAGGTGCCCTAAAGACTCATGAAAGTGTGGAATATTTTGAATGTTTTCCTTAGTAAGCAGTGACTAAAGCTTATGAGGCCTTCTAGAATCACATAATAATTTAAGTAATTGAAAACTCTCTTGTGAGTTGCCCACATATTATATACTGTACATCAACTTATATTGGTAAATTCTTTTTAAAAGTAACTTTTCCAAAAATACGAATTACTGCATAACTACTTAACCACTTGTAAAACAATACCACAGTTTGAAAGTCTACTAGAAATTCACTTAGTCTAAACACCATAACTCCTTCTGTTCATTTGTGTAAAGTTTTGGTAAAGTATGATTCAAAATTAATACATTGTACATAAAATTAATTTGTCTTCTATTCATAATTAATTGTGTTTGGAATTACCACATAAGTAGGTAACCAATGATTTCTTAATGGACTCCATCTAAGGCAACTTACTGTCAAATCTCAAAATCCTTTTACCAAAGAGTATAATTAAAGCTTGCGCAATTTTTCAGAAATTCATTCATTTATTCAAAAAGTATTTATTTAGCCTCCATCCTATGCCCTGCCTTGTTTTAGGAAGTGAGGTACGGTTATACATAAGACAAAGTGTCTGGCCTTATTAAAGTGCTTGCATTCTAGTGTTAGAAGATAGTTGACTAAAACAAACAACAATCTAAATAAATAATATACAATAGAAAGTCAGGTAGAAATTAATGGACACCAAAGTGAGAAGACAGAGGATAGAAAAATTTTAGACAATGTGGTCAGGGAAATCCTCTCTAAAGAAATACTTTTGAGCCAGAATCTTGAATAAAGAAAAGAAGCAAGCCCTACAGATCTCTGGGGAAAAAGCATTCAGAGCAGAAGGCACAGCAAGTGCAAAGGGCCTGAGGTAGGAAGTTATCTGATGTGTTCAATGAAGAGCAGAGACTTTTTTAGCTAAAATGAAACAGGTAGGCAGAAGCCAAGTGATAGGGGCTTTATAGGCCTTACATGGTTTAGTTTAGGGGAGTCATGGGATTTGTCTTATGTTTGAAAAGAATTCTGTCTTTCTTCGGAAAAAGACAGTAAGGAAACAGGGAGACCATTAGGAGTAAGAGATCTGTTAACAAGCATCATAGCAGTCCAAGAGGAAAGTGATGGTGTTATAACTTAGGAAATAGCAGTAAAGGGAATGATGAGCACTTGGATTCTATGAATATTTTGAGGAATGGGATTTACTGATTCACTGGGTAATGGTCATGAGAGAGAAAATGGAATTAGAAATGACTCCAATATTTTTTTATTTGCAAATGAGTAAATTTTTGAGATGGGTATTGCTAGGAACAGGTAAAATCTGGAAGGCAAATAAGATTTTGGCTTTAGATATATTAAATCTAAGATACCTATTAGCCATCCAACACAAACATGTGAAGTAATGCTTATATATTCATATCCAGAGTTTGGGAGAGATAGCAAAGCAAATGATCCCTACTCTATAAATGACACCCATTTTCTATCTTTTAACTTCGTATGACAGAAAAATTTCTGAGGAGACTCATACAATGAAATCTGTGGGGCTCCTTAAGGCATGTTTCTCAAGAATAAGGCATAATGGCCATTATTACTTGCAAGGAACCAGGTCAGTATATTTCTGATTGTTTTGAAGATTGTGGCAGGCAGACCCAGATCTTTGGGAAATCTTGCATCTATAAAAAGGAAAACCTAAAATGGGAAAAGCTATAAGTTGCTTTTCTAAGATGAATCGAGAACAGATAAAACTGTTTTCTCCAAAGACATGCATTTGCTTCTAAACATGATTTGTCTAATACAAAAGTCTACCTGTGGCTATTTAAATTTTAAACTAATTTAAGTTTTTAAAGATAGAGGTCAGTTCGTCATTTGTATTAGCCATATTTCAAAAGCTCAGCAGCCACATGTTGGCAGTGGCTACATATTGGGCAGCACAGAAATATAACATTTCCATCATCACAAAAATGTATTACAAACTAATGGACTGTCCATAGCTTTTGTCCTCAAATATCAATTTATAGGTCATGGAATCACTCAAATTATAAATGTAATTTAGTTTTCATTTGTCACCTCAATCTTGTTGTATTTTGTATTAGTCCTGTCAGTTCTGTGTATCAAAGTCTTTTCTGAGAGAATATTCCGAAGCCAGACCTGAATTCTTTGCAAACAGAAGTTGATGCACTCAGTCCTGAAAGAGATCGTAGACTGGGGATTGTTAGTTTGTGTGGTAAGCAGTTTACCATTCACTAGTTTTGTTAATTGTCTTCCTTTCACCCCCATGAATTAGCTTAATTCAAGGTCTACAGTCACACGTGACTTGCTTTAGTCATTGAAATGTGAACAAATTTGTTGTAAGTCCCTTCCAAGAGAAAGACTTCAACTGCTGAACCATAATTTGTCATGTTGCTTCTCCTCTGCCGCACCAGTTGCAATGTTTCTGATGGTGAAAGGTCTGTCAGACTGGGTCCCTGAGGGAGGACAATGAACAACACCACATGGAACATGTAGAATGGAATTGTAGGTGGATGTGTGGAATAAGTGACAAATAACTCTGCTATTTGTATTAGTCAGCTTTTGTTAGATAAAGCTGTAGGAACAAACAACCCCAAATAATAGTGGCTTACAATAACAAATGCTTATCTCTGCGACACCTGGGTGGCTCAATCACTTAAGTGTCCAGCTTCCTCTCAGGTATGATCTCAGGCTTTGTGAGTTCGAGCATCTGTGTTGACAGCTCAGAGCCTGGAGCCTGCTTTGGATTCTGTGTCTCTCTCTCTCTCTCTGCACTCCCTCACACATACTCTGTCTGTCTTTGTCTCTCTCTCTCAAAACTAAATAAACATTTGAAAAATAAAAACAAACAAGCAAACAAAAAAAACAAATGCTTATCTCTCTCTCTCTCTCTCATGTTCCGTCATGGCCATGAGTCAGCCACACCTCTGAATTTCTATTATTAGGTGTATTCCCCATCCCAGGATGCAGACCTCGAAAGCCCCCTTGTCTTGAACTAATGCTATGGAGAAAAGAACCAGAGTAGAAGTAGAATCCCACAATGGCTACAAAAGTGTTTGTTTTGAATGTGGTATACATGACACTCATTCACATGCAGTTGGCAAAGGCAAGACAAATGGCCTAATCTCATGTCAACAAGATTGGGGTGTACATTATCCCTCAAGGAGATGCTACACATCGCATGGGAACCAGCAGGCATGTATGATCTTGTGACAGCAAGGAAAGCAAGTAATCAGAAATGATAATATAATCTATACCACAATTATTTAAGTTATTGAGTTTGTTTCTTCAGCATAACATAGCTCATTCTTTCTAATGCAATTTATTAAATACCTCAGATAGGAGGTATCTATCAATTGAATAAAAATTATTTATCAATAACCTACTTATTGTCTTACACATACAGATGTGAAGAAGGTCTAAATGCCTGCCCTTAATAGGCTAACAGCAAGCACAGACACCCTTAAGTCAATCTGAATTCAACCTTATTTTCAATAGATCAAGGAATTATCCTGTTTCAAAGGGGTCACTAGAATACTTAAGTAAACACTATTTGCCCTATAATAAAGTTCATAGAACTGTGAATAATGTTTGTTAGATAATGAATGTAAATGAAATTAGTAAGCCCTATAATACTTATCACTAATATATTAGATCCCAATTTGATTAGAAATACATCATCTCATTATTAAGAATGCATAAAACCCATATATCTTCTTCTCTATCTAATGAAGATGTAGGTTAATTACCAGTCTGTCAAAAGATAATGTGATACTCTAGAAAATATTATAGAAAATGACTAGTACAGCTATGAACCATCCTGAGAAATCCTGTGACAGAAAGAAATTAACTCATGCCATTTGTACACTGTAGGCAGTAAGCAGAAGTTCAGAAATAATTACATGGAAAAAATCAAGTACAATCTTCAGACTTGCCTAATTACATGGGATCCAATAGAATTAATCAAAACGACTTAATGATTCAATTCTCAATCCCCATTCTCAAATTTGGTCTGTGTAATATCAGGAAGAGTTTGTTCATTTGAACATTTGTCATTTAGCAAATAAGAACTGAACACTTCCTGTATGTCAGGCACTGAGAATAAATAAGAGATTAAGATATCCTTGCCCTGCCCTCTTTGGAGTGTCCATTTTAGACACCCAGAATGCTGTTTCATTTTTTTTTTGAAGGCAACATATTTTGCACACTTTCAGGAAGAAAGTATAGTTCTAATTAAACCACACCAAAAAAAAAGGCATAAGAATTATTTTCAACCAAACAAATGAGTTGAGTTCAGTATGTCTTTCAAGCATTTTGAATAGCACCGAGTTTGAGACTGAAGCGCACGCCTATTGGTTTTATGTTTTTTCAAGTTCAGGGAGCCATCAGCTACTAAGAATTAGTGAGTTTTTCTAAATGTCCACAACAAAATAGTAAGGCTTTACCATTACCTCAAAAACATGAGGTAGTTGAATAAAAGTATAAATCGTACATCAAAGAGGCAAATATGTCTATAAGATCAGCAAAGTGAAACAGGGCAACTATATTCCCTCAAACATGTTAGACTGTCCAAAGGGTAGAGACAATCAGGGACTTGTTGATGGTTTTAATTGGTTTTAAATATGAATTGTTAAATATTATGGAGCAATCCACAGAATGGTACCAAGGCTTAGCCTATTTATGTTAACCAATCATACACAAATTCTAACCACTGATATATTTATAACCCCATTTATCTAGCAGCCATTTATCTGGATTTATAGTTCATAGAAACCACTTGCTTTATAAGACTGTCTTGCCATCTCCATTACCACATTTTTGTGTAAAATACAACACACAGAAAAATGTAGTAACTATTTTAGTAAACATGGCTAAGGACTTTGGTTTACATGATTGGAGAGTTCAGAGTTGGCTTAAAAAGGGACCACACACTGTACCTGCTCACAAGACAGACATAGTACTTCATTGAAAATAAATACCCCAACACACATTCCTGGGTGTTCAAAACTATCCCATTCATTAAGAGGTGGAACAACAGTATTGTATAAGAGAACAAGTATAGGAATAAAATTCACAAGACCTGGATTTCTCTTTCTTTCAGCATCATTAGAAATACCTTCACTGAGTCCCACTTTCCAAATTTCTAAAATAGAGATAAATAAAGTAAAATGTGGATAATGAATCTTACTTTCATAGTGACTGTGAAGGACATACAAGTGGAGATATAGAAAGAGATAAAAATTCAGAGGGTGACCCATAAATATAATGTGGGATTTTCATTATCATAAAAATGGCTATATCTGGGTGCAAGGTTGTTAGGGATAGAATTTAACAGGCTCAGAAAGCATTAAAATGTGTACCTAGAAATACTGAGTTTTAACATTAAGCAATTATCTACTTGGTAGGAAGATCACTTTAAAATGATATTTTCATTTGGTAGGTCATGGATATTTAAAGGATATAGAGATCTCAAGTTGAAGAAAAAAAAAACTTTAAGGAATTGCTTGGAGGAGCTTTATTCTCTCTGAATTAAGCTCTGAGTGAAACGTGATTCTGCTGGATGAACCTCACCTCAAAGACAGCAAAACTTCTGTGCAATGCAGCATAATTTTAGCCTACTTATTTCACAGATTACAGGAAACCATCTGGACATCCTTTTTCCTATAAATCCTTAAAAAATTGGGTCCTCATGAGAGTAGAGTCCTTTGTGGGTGAGCAAATCAGAAAAATGAGGAAGATGGTCCTGCTTCCGGTCCCTGTCAATCCCACATGTTTCGAGTGCTATGGAAACTTTGAGGTGCATTAAGGTCCAGATTTGGTATAATGGTTTGCTGTATACTTGGTTACAAGTATTTTAAAATCTGAGCAGATGAGCAGACTAATGTACTTCCGTAAATTCTGAGGTGATTAAGTTTTAGCTTTCAACAAATACATGTGAAGGCAGATTAAAGATTATATGACATACTCTTCGCTAAGCACTCAGTGTGCATATGTAGAATACTTAAGAAACAACACATGATATTTAAGAAGCAAAGATATTGAGTTTAACAAAAGAAAACTTATGGAACTCAGTTAAATATGTATTAGCTTCATTTTTTTATTCCATGATATCAATTATGCAGCTTAAATCTTTTCAGTGTTAAAAACACTGTCCAAAGTTACTATAATTCATTTTCTCAGATGTGAAAGTCATATTAAATCCAAGTTATGGAGGGCTTAAATTAATCAGAATAAGGAAATTTATGTTTGTACACTCAGTTTTTAATTTCCTATGCCTTTACAGCTACACCCCCAGCCCTCTCTACCACACAGGCATGCACAAACACATGCTTTGGTCTAACTTCTTATGCTGCCGAAAAAATATATACATGTATCTCTCTCCAAGCTAAAACTAAATAGGTGAGGTCATGATGGAAAAAAGTGGGACATTTACACCATCCCGAAGTACATCCCCAAAAGATATTCATTAAGTACAAAGGGGAAAAATAGTAACCTTACAGTAGAGAAATGTGTAATCAAATGATCAAAGTTAATACCACCAGTAATAAATTATATACCCATTTTATTTATTATATAAATATATATGATATTTACTGTTTCAAAGTGTACAATTAAGTGATTTTTAGTATATTTTCTGAGTCGTACAATAATCACCACTAATTTTAGACTGTTTTCATCACCTCATTAGCAGTCACTCCCCATTTTCCCCTAAACTCAGCCTCTAACAACCACAAACCTACTTTCTGTATGATGAATTTGTTTATTCTGGACATTTACTATAAACACAGTAATACATATGTGGTTCTTAGAAACAGGCTACTTTTAATTAGCATAATGTCTTCAAGATTCATCTATGTTGCAACACGTATCTCTTATTCATTTACTTTATTACTGAATAATATCCCATTGCATTGATAAGCTACATTTTGTTTATCCATTTTAGTTGACAGACATTTGCATTCATCTATGGAGGGAGTGAACTCTTATAATAATACTGCTAAGAATACTTATGTACAAGTTTTTGAGTTGATCCATGTTGTGTTTCTCTTGGGTAATTTCTTCAAAGCCATCCTAATGGATGTAAAGTGATTTAAAATAAGATCTGAAACTGTAAAATTCCTAGAATATAAAAATACAGGAAAAGCTTCCTTGACATTGGTCTTGGCAATGAGTTTTTGAGTATGACACCAAAATACAAGCAACAAAGGCCAAAATATACAAGTGAGACTACAGCAAATTAAAAAGCTTCTGCATAGCAAAAGAAACAACAACAAAATGAAAAAGCAATCTACTCAATGAGAGAAAATATTTGCAAATCATATATCTGATAAGGGGTTGATATCCAAAACACATAAGGAACTCATACAACTTAATAGCAAAAAACATAAACATCTCAATTAAAAAATTGGGCAAAGAACCTGAATAGCCATTTTTCTAAAGAAGACATACAAATGGCTAATAGGTACATGAAAAGATCCTCAACATAACTGATCATCAGGGGAATCCATATCAAAACTGTCAGCTATCACCTCATACTTATAATGGCTATCATCAAAAGGATAAGAAATAAGTGTTGACAAGAATGTGAAGGAAAAAAAAACCCTTGTGTGTTGTTGGTGAATGTAAATTAGTGTAGTCACTAATGAAAATAGTATGGAGGCTCCTCAAAAATTAAAAAACAGAGGGGTACCTGGGTGGCTCAGCCGCTTGAGTGTTCGACTTCAGCTCAGGTCATGATCTCACCGCTCATGAATTTGAGCCCCACCTTGGCCTCTGTGCTGACAGCTCAGAGCCTGGAGCCTGCTTCAGATTCTATGTCTCCCTCTCTCTCTCTGCCCCTCTCCCACTCACACTCTGTCTCTTTCTCTCAAAAATAAATAAACATTAATTTTTTTATTTAAAAATAGAGCTATCATATGATTCAGCAATTTCATTTCTAGATACACATCTGAAGGAAATAAAAGCACTCTTTCAAAAAGATATCTGTACCGCCCCCATGTTCACTGAAGCACTAATTACAATAGCTAAGACTTGGAAACAACCAAAGTGTCCATCGATGGGGAGTAGATGAAGATGTGAAATAGATAGATAAATCATATCATCTACAAATAATGATAGCTTTATCTTTTCCTTTCCGATCTAGAGAACTTTTTTTTTTTCTTTCCTAATTGCCCTTGCTAGAACCTTCAGCACAATGCTGAATAGCAGTGGTGAAAGAAGACATCCTTATCTTGTTCTTTAACCTAGAGGAAAGCATTCCGTTTTTTCACCTTAAGTATGATTTTAGTCGTGAGTTTTTGTACATACTTTTTATCAGGTTGAGGATGTCCTCTTCTATTCCCAGTTAGCTAAGTATTTTATCATGAGAGGGTATTGGCTTTGATCAAATGCATTTCTACATCTACTGACATGGCTGTGTGGTATTTATCCTTTATTCCAATAATATGATGTATTATACTGATTGATTTTGATTGATGTTAACCAACTCATTTTTCTTGGAGAAATCTTACTTGGTCATGGTGTATAATCCTTTCTATATGTTGTTGGGTTTGGTTTCCTATTATTTTGAAGATTTATGGGGCTATATTCATCAGGGAATTGTTCTGTAGTTTTCTTTTCATCTGATGTCTTTCTATAGTTTTGGTATCAGATTAGTTCTGTCCCCATAGAATGAGTTGGGAAATGTTCTCTGCTATTTTTTGTAAGAATTTGTGAAGGATTGGTAACAAATATTTTCTTCCTTTTTTCTTTTCTTTTCTTTTCTTTTCTTTTCTTTTTTAATGTTTGGTAGAAATCACTAGTGAAGTCAACTGGATCTGGGTTTTTCTTTGTGAGATTTTGAGTACTAATTTAATTTCTTTATCTTGTTTTAAGTGTATTCAGATTATTTCTTCTTGTCTTCATTGTTAATAGTTTGTATCTTTCTAAAAATTTTTCCATTTCTTTTGATACCTAATTTTTTTTTAATTTTTTTTTCAACGTTTATTTATTTTGGGGACAGAGAGAGACAGAGCATGAACGGGGGAGGGGCAGAGAGAGAGGGAGACACAGAGTCGGAAACAGGCTCCAGGCTCTGAGCCATCAGCCCAGAGCCCGACGCGGGGCTCGAACTCACGGACCGTGAGATCGTGACCTGGCTGAAGTCGGACGCTTAACCGACTGCGCCACCCAGGCGCCCCCTTTTGATACCTAATTTTTGGCATACAATTATTCATAGTGTTTCATTATGATCTTTTTCTCTTAAGTTTAGTAATAGTACCCCTTCCGTCATTATTGATTTTAGTTTGAGTCTTCTTTATTCTTGTCAATCTAGTTAAATGCTTGTCAATTTGTTGTGCTTTTCCAAGAATCAACATTTTATAAAAATTCTCTGTTATTTTTCTATTCTCTATTTCATTTATTTATGCTTTAATTTTTATTGTTTCCTTCCTTCTCTTTGCCTTGGGTCAAGTTTGATCTTCTTTTCTAGTTTCTCGGTGTAAACATTAGGTTATAAATTTGAAATCTTTCTTATTTTTTAATATAGGCATTTATTGCTATACAGAAAATTCCTATCAGCACTGCTTTAGTTGCTTTCCATAAGTCTCAGTTTGTTGTGCTCTCAGTTTCATTTGTCTGAAATTATTTTCTCATTTGAGGGGGTCCTTTTTGACCTGATGGTTATTTAGAAGTGTATTTAAATTCCATATATTTATGAATTTCCAAATTTCCTTCTGTTGTTAACTTTTAATTTAATCTTACTGTCGTGGAGAACATAACTGGTATAACAAATTATTTTCACTCGTCCAAGCTTCTTTTAAGGTCTCACACATCTTACAGAATATTCCATGTGCACTCGAGAATGTGCCCCCTGCTATTGTTGGGTGGAGGATTTACAGGTACTTTTATGTCTAGTTGCTTAATAATATTCATGTCTTCTATTTTCTTGTTGATCATTCGCTTAGTTGTTCTATCCATTACTGAAAGTGGAGTATTGACCTCTTTAAATATTTATGTTACAATGTTTATTTCGTCCTTTTAGTCTGTCAGGTTTTTTTTGTCATTTTCCAGCTCTTTTGTGTATATATTTGCAATTCTTAAGTCTTTCAATTCTGTTGTCATTCTTTACCATATTTTTTTTTAGTCATTTTCTTACTGGTTGTTCTGGCAATGCAATTAACCTCTTAATTCCTAATAATGTAGCTCAAATTAATATGAATAAGTTATAATAGTATACAAAAACTTTGCTTCTATATATCCAACTCCTCTCTTTTATGCTATTATTGACACACAAATTACATCTTTATACATTGTATGCCCATAAACACATACTTATAATTATTATCTTATTAACTTGTCTTTTAAATTTTTTTTTTAACGTTTATTTATTTTTGAGACAGAGAGAGACAGAGCATGAACGGGGGAGAGGCAGAGAGAGAGGGAGACACAGAATCGGAGGCAGGCTCCAGGCTCTGAGCTGTCAGCACAGAGCCCGACATGGGGCTCGAACTCACGGACCATGAGATCGTGACCTGAGTTGAAGTCGGACGCCTAACCGACTGAGCCACCCAGGCACCCCTTGTCTTTTAAATCAGATGGGTTAAAAATGTTTAGAAACAAAATAAGGGTTATAGAGACTAAATTATCTTTTATACTTACCTATATAGTGTTCTTTATTTCTTCATATATATTTGATTTACTGTCTATTGTCCTTTCTTCTTACTCTTTACTATTGTATTCTAAGGGATTTCTTCTAGTGATGAAATTTTTGTTTATCTGTGAATATCTTACTATATCCTTCATTTTTTTTTTTTTATTTTTTTAAAAAATTTTAACGTTTATTTATTTTTGAGACAGAGAGAGACAGAGCATGAACAGGGGAGGGGCAGAGAGAGAGGGAGACACAGAATCTGAAACAGGCTCCAGGCTCCCGAGCTGTCAGCACAGAGCCCGACGCGGGGCTCGAACTCACGGACCACGAGATCATGACCTAAGCCGAAGTCGGATGCTTAACCGACCAAGCCACCCAGGCACCCCTATATCCTTCATTTTTAAAGGATAGCCTTGTTGGATGTAGGATGCTCATTGACAGTCTTTTTCATGTAGTACTTGGAATATGTCCTTCCAGTGTCTTCTGGTCTCTCTGATTTCTGATAAGAAGTTAACTGTTAATCTTAAAGAGAATCTCTTGCACAACATGAGCCATTTTTATCTTCCTGCTGGCAAATTTTCTCCTTGCCTTTCACTTTCAACAATGACTAGTATAATTATAGACTTCTTTGACTTTATCTTAACTTGGAATAAAATTAAGCTTCTTGGACACATAGATTGTATCTTATTAATGTGGAACATGTTCACCCATTTTTCTTTTTCTTTCTTTCTTTTTTTAAATGTTTATTTATTTATGTTTGAGGGAGAGAGAGAGATCATAACCTGAGCTGAAATCATGAGTTGGATGCTTAACTGACCCAGGAGCCCCCCATTTTATTCAAAATTTTTTTTCTACTCTTTTTTCTCTCTTCTCTTTTTGGGACTCCCATTGTATGTATGTTGGTACATTTAATGGTGTTCCACAGGTCTGTGAAGTTCTGTTTTTTTATTTACTTTTTTTTCAAAATGTATAATCTCAATTAATTTGTCTTGAAGTTCACTGTCTCTTTCTTCTGCCAAGTGAAATCTGATATTGAATCCCTCTAATAAAATTTAAATTTTATTTAATTTTTCAATATCAGTGATTCTATTTGATTCTTTTTCACGATTCTTTCCGTCATGATATACTCTGTTTAGCAAGAACATCACCCTTGTACTTTAATTCTTTAGACATAGTTTCCTTTAATTTATTGAACATATGTATAGTAGCTGATTTAAAGTCTTTGTCCCATGGGGCACCTGGGTGGCTCAGTTAATTAAGCATCCAACTCTTGATTTTGGCTCAGGTCATGATCTTGCCATTACATGAGATCAAACGCTACATCAGGCTCTGCACTGACAGTAGGGAGCTTGGGATTCCCCTCTGTCCCTCTCTCTGTCCCTTCCCATTCTCTCTCTCTCTCTCTCTCTCTCTCTCTCTCTCTCTGTCTCTCTCTCTCTCTCTCTTCAAAATAAATAAACATTAGAAAAATAAAGCCTTTTCTCTCTCTCTCTCTCTCTTTCTCAAATAAATAACATTAGAAAAATAAAGCCTTTGCCCCATGTGGGAGGCAAAATAATCCCTCTTCTCCAAATATGTCCAGTCTTTAATTACTTAAATCTGTGTATATGCTATGCTACATGATTTAAACAACTTTGCAGATGTGATATAGGTTAGGGACATTGACATTGGGAAATTATCCTGGATTATCTGGATGAACCCTATTTAACCACATGAGTCCTTAAAAGCAGAAAGCCTTTCCTGGCTGCAGTCAGAAGAGATGTAAATATGAAAGAAGATCCAGGGACATACAAAATTCTACAAACTCTATCCTCCATTGCTAGCTCTGAAGATGAAGAAATAATGCATGAGCTGAGTTATGCAGGTGACCTTTAAAAGCAGAAAAAGGTAACAAAATGGAATATCCCCTAGAGACTCCAGAAAGGAATTCAGTCCTGCTGAGTCCTTGATTTTAGCCTGCTGATCCATGTCAGACTTCTGACCTACAAAACTGTAAGATAATGCATTTATATTGTTAAGACACTATGTTTTGGATAATTCGTTATGTTGCCAAGAGAAAAATACTGCATTTGGTAAATCTAACATCTGAGCTCTCTCAAGGACAGTTTCTATTGATTGATTTTTGTGTGTGTGTATAAGCCATACTTCCCTGTCTCTCTATGTCTCATAAATTATTTTTGAAAATTGAGTATTTTAAATAATATAGCATGACAATTTTGGAAATCAGATCCCCTGGCCAGGATTGGTTGCTACTATTGTTGTTTCTGTCTGTTTTTGTTGTTGCATTCTGTTTATTTAGTAACATTTCTGGATTAATTATGTAAATTCTATAGTCTCTGTTGTGTGTAGCCATCTAAGTCTCTGGTTAGCTTAATGTTCAGTTAATGATTAGACAGATAGTTCCTTAAATGCCTTGAACCGATGTCATCTACCCTTTGTCAAAAGGCCTTTTGTGTGCATTGGGGCATAGCTTCAATGCTCCAACAAATTAGAACTCTGCTTTAACTTTCACTTGAAAAATTCCAAGGCTGACCAGAGGTGAGAGATTAAAAACCCCAAGGTTGACCAGATGTGAGAGATTCGGTCTTTCCTTAGCATGCACACAGTCCTGCACATGTGCACAGCTTAGGCATGCACATGGTTTAGGTTTCCAGGAACATATAGAAACTTTCTGAAGTCACATTTGGACTTCTCATTTTGTAGATCTTTTTGTAAATTTTTTTTTTATTCATCACTTATTTACCCCCACTGGTATCACCATCTGAGGCAACATCAATATTAAGCATTTGCTGCTGATTAGCAACGCTCCAATGACCTAGGGATTGTATACAATCTATTCTTCCCTTTCCAGTGGATGTCACACAGTGGGTTTTCTGTCACAAAGCAGCCCACTGCTATTATTAAGATGCAGTCATTTGTTGAATAAATTTCTTTTTTTGAATATTTGAAAAACTTTACCTGTTTTCAGAATTCTGAAAAAGCTGATTTTTAACAATTTTGCCAGTGTTTTTATTGTCTTAAGTGAGGAGCAAATTTCAAAATTCTGCTCCTTTAATACTATTTTTCCAACTATTCTGCAGATCTAAAGTTATTTCAAAATAATACTTTAACATACACACACACTTAGCAACTTTCAAATATATAATACAGTATTATTAACTATAGTCATCATGCTGTACATTACATCCCCAGGACTTAGCACAAGGAAAAAAAATATAACTATGTGTGGGTGGATGTTAACTAGACTTAGTATGGTGATCATTTCATAATATATACAAATGTTGAATTATTATGTTGTACACCCAAAGCTAATACACTGATATTATGCCATATGTCAATTATATCTCAATTTTTAAAAACTTACATACCTTAAAAAAATAAAATAAACACATGCACATATTTGGTGAGGAAAATAACAAAATCTGATTTGCGAAAAAAATATGTTTATATCCACTGGGCTTATCCCCAAACATAATTTCAGAATTCTATAATACTATATAGTACATATATATGTGTGTGTGTGTGTGTGTATATATATATATATATACATACTATAATACTATATTATAATGAGATTTCCCTTTATTTTTCATTTTGACTTCCACTTTATTTTTTATTTTGACCTTAAGTATATCTAAAAATACTTAAGTTACTGAAGAATAAAGTAAGTGAAAGTGAAACTTACATCATGTAAGTGAAACTGATGTAATTCCACAAAATTATTTGCATCAACAATGTACAGAAAAGGAAAAACTTAATTCTGTTAGTTCTAATTCCAATTTGGATTCATAAGCCTCTTCTACAAGTTTTATAGGAAGAGGTAAAAACTATTTTTCTCCAACATATTGATTGAGTCTCTTTGATTTCCCCAAATGTCTAACCTCTAACATTTTATTGTTTTGAATACTTACTGTTTAAAAAAATGGTTATTTTTATCACTATAAGTGATTAAATTATACTCTCCTATTTATGGTTCAAGGATTACAAAAAAGAAATAATTATTTTAAAAGACAAAAATATTCTTATTCATTAGGGAAGTTGCTCAAACAAAAAGGAATTTCAGATGAATTCTCATATAGAAAGAATATGTTTCTTTTGCAGTGTATCCTATTTTATTTCATCCTGTTTATCTTTGATCAAATGTTGTTATTGCATATTCCTTCTGGGAACCAAAACTTCAATGTTTATATTTTGCACAGCCAAACCTGTCCTGAAGAAAAATCTTGAGAAAGGAAAAGCCAGTCTCAAGAGCAGCTGCTCATATGACACCTAATTAAATTTTTACACACAGATTAAAAGGATATGCTAATACTTTGTGTGCTCTCAATGAGAATTTGTGAAGCAAGTTAGGTAATCAGAATTTATAAAGTATTGAGAGATACTCTTAAATTCTACCTGATGCCGCTCCAAGTGCTATGCCGCAGTATCTCACACACTGACGCTCAACCTGTGTGCCACTGGGAACCACCTGGCAGCTTTAAAAAACAATTGGTAATACCCAGGTACCCAGTCATGACATTTTGACTTAATGGATACAGAGTGTGGCTTGGGCATCAGGATTTCTACAGCTCCCCAAGTGATTCTAGGATGCAGCAACAGTTTTGCAGAGCAGTAGTCCTTAAAATTTATTGTGCATATGAGTCAACTGGGATCTTGTTGAAATGCCAGTTCAGATCTAGTGGGTCTGGATGAGGTCCTGAGAATCTGCATTTCTAATAAGGCCCTAGAAGATACCCAAGCTGCTGGTGCATGGACTATTTTGCATAGTATTATACTAACAAATTAAAAGCAAAACCAGGGGCTCCTGGGAGGCTCAGTTGGTTTAAGCTTCTGACATTGGCCTCAGATCATGATCTCCCGGTCCCCTGAGTTCGAGCCCTGAGTCAGGCTCTGTGCTGATGGCTCAGAGCCTGGAGCCTGCTTCAGATTCTGTTTGCCCCTCTTCTCTCTTTGTCCCTCCCCTGCTCATGCTCTCTCTCTCTCCCTCTCAAAAATGAATAAACGTTAAAAACATAATTTTTTTTAAAAATAAAAATAAATAAGCTTAACACCAAAAATAAGTCCATAAACACTGGCTACTCACTCCTGAAAAGTGTTTCAAAGTAACTTTGAGGGGCCGCCTGGGTGGCTCAGTCGGTTAAACGTCCTACTCTTCGACTCAGGTCACGATCTCACAGCTTGTGAGTGAGCTCTGCGTTGGGCTCTCTCTGCAGACAGCTCAGAGCCTGGAGCCTGCTTTCGGATTCTGTGTCTCCCTCTCTCTCTGCACCCTCATCCCCCACAGGCGCTCTCTCTCTCGGTCTCTCTCTCAGAAATAAAATTTTTAAAAAAATCAAGTACATTTGAGACTAGCCTCAGAACAAAAGTGAGAACACCAATTCCCACAACAGTACCTCTCTTCTCTCTGCAAGATGACTCTTCCTCAACTCTCCTGACTTTCTGTTAAGTTTTCAAGCTATTGCAAAAATGTCTGTTCTTCAGAGTTCAGGAAACCTTACCTTCCAAAATGAGACTGCCTTCACCAGCCATTTGAACTCCTCTTAAATTCTCTGCAGCTCATTATTGAATTTTCTTTAATTTTTGCCATTATAAATTTTATAAGGGCAATGGCTGTTTCATATTTCCTCTAGAAAAGGTTAAGGACATACAAGATTCAATAAATACTTGCTAATTAAAGAGTGTTAACATATACATCACATATTATACAGATACTGGGAAGCACTTAGCCTAAGAAATCAGGTTGTAAGAAAAATGGACTGGCTTACATATGCTGCTGTTTAACTTAGACAACATGTATGTGATTGCAATCCTGTAATATACGTCTTCCTAAAATTGGAACACATGTTATCAGCCGCCTATTGAATTTTTCTTCAAGACTTCTCGGACACTTAATATCTATACAATATACATCCTGCAACAAACAGCATCATGCTTGAAAATAAGGGCATCAGAGAGTCTTTATGGGCCCTGAAATCCACCTCCATCTATTAACTGAGACATTAAATTCTCTTTTCTGAGCTTCAGGCCTTCAGTTTCTGCACTACAACCTTATTAAAATGTAAATACCCTGCAGGGGAAACATTTCTAAAATGTATTATTAGTAATCTTTCAGTAAGTCTAAATGAAGAATTTGAGATTGAGTTTGGCAGAGTGTCAGAATCAGAAGACAGAGCACATGGTGCAATTCTGTATGTGGTAGTTCCAGAGAAACGAATGTTCCAACCCATTTCCAAAGTGCTTAGTGCCCACTACCTACACAGGTCTGCAGGGTCATCATAATAAAATAAGCATTTTCTCCAAAGACAAAGTTACATTCAAAGTGGAAGGTAAAATGACAGAAAGCAAAGGAACGAATTATCAACACTGGACGGCTAGCAATAAGATGTGTTGTAGAGGCAAGGTCACTGGGTTACTTCCCTCTTCCAAGGTAGAATAAAGCAGCTTCTCCTTTACTTCCAAAGCAGAAGTAACCGTATCCATGAGGATGATGTGACCACTGATCCCAGTGAAGCATTCCAGAGTCTTGTCACATTTATGAGTTGTTTAATAGTATTTGTCCATATGTGCTTCTCATATGCTGCTTCTCAGCAGCATCTCAAAAAGGTCACGGGACTATAGATTTACTTCAATTTGTACAGAAGATAGTCCTAAATGGTAAGCAAATCAAGCTTTATTTTTAATGCCAGGCAATCTAAAACTACCCCGGATGAATCCTTTGGTTAACCAATGAATGACTTTGAACTTTAATTGCTTTGGAATTCTAGGGCTTCCAGATACACTCCTTAAAATAGGTTCCATTATGAAGATTTGTGTTTTCTCTCTCTCTTGTTCCTCCCTCCCTCCTTATTTTTATTGTCGATGCTATACCATCTTCACTTAGACATCCACTCGTTAGCCAGTTTTTGCCAAGAAAACAGAAAGAAAAACATGGTTTTTAGAAAGCTGAGAGCTTGGATAGTGAGAGTTGATAAATCTCATTTCATTATGATGGAACACCTTGATATCTTGACATTTTGTGCTCACATAATTCTTCAGAAATAGTCACTAATCCAGAATCCTCGTTGTGGCATACTGGTACGTTGAGGAAGCAAATAATTGCAAAGTTTGCCAAAAGACCAATTCCAATCTAATTAGGACTTGCACTGCTTCAGTGAAGGCTACATAAACACTCTGTTAATATTCACAGCAGCAGCTTTGTCAATAACTCCCCCAGAATCTTCAAATTTATAAGGGAAATCAGCAAACTATTGATTCTCTGACACTGATAGATCTATCCAGATTCACTGCCTCCTTTCTCTAGCCTCTGCCCCAATAGAGGGCACAAATGCCAGTGCTCTAATCGGCTCCTAAACACTGAAGGATCATTATTAAAGTATGGCTGGCATCCCTGATCATTAATTATAATCTTGTGCACATATGCAGTGCGATTGCAGGAAATAATCAGCTTTGTCTGCCAAATTGGCAACATTTAGAAACTAATTTGTTATGACACAGCATCAAAGATATTTAAACAACAAACTCAAGGCTCTGCTGCTCTGCATACATTGTTAAATATCAGATAACGTCATTAAAAAATAGTGAACATATCCAGAGGGAGGGGGTATGTATCCTTGAACTTCCGTTCAAGTGGAATTCTCAAAAAGAGTTTTTATGTGGTCCCAATCCTGCAGTTTTGTGTGTTGGGGGTGCTCCCCGGAGTGACTGCCATTCAGGGGGCTGCCTGAAAGAGCAGCTGTCAACTTAAAGTAATTAAGTGGACTTTGGAAGTGCGACTCAAAGTGTGCCTAGGGCAAGGATTAGGAAGCATTGCTATCTTTTTGTTTGGGATACACCAGAATTCATTTCCCTACTTAAGGGTTCAGGGCCAAATCGAAGCAGCAGATTCCTCACACCAGTGTCATTGTCTGAAGGAGAGGAAATGGTGTTAAGGTAAGTTATGTTCCTTCCTTTTCTGACATTGGCCCATTTACTCTAGAGTGAGAATACTCACTTTCTGAACATCGAACTTCACAAGTATATTTCTCCCTCCACCAACCTTTCACTCTGGACAGCATCACAAGTATTCTTTTTTTTTTTTTCCTTTTTTTTAAGTTTTCTTATTTTTGAGAGAGAGGGAGTGAGACAGAGTATGAGTGGAGGAGGGGCAGAGAGAGAGAGGGAGACACAGAATCCAAAGCAGGCTGCAGGCTCTGAGCTGTTAGCACAGAGCCCGTTGAGGGGCTCAAACCCATGGACCGTGAGATCATGACCTGAGCCAAGGTCGGATGGCTTAACCAACTGAGCCATCCAGGTGCCCCTGCATCACAACAGTTCTGAGCCCAGGTTTTCACCATGGTCATTCAGGGAACTTTATATTCACTGTCTTTCCTCTGCCATTTCCTTTTATCCCATTCAGCTGAATCAAGCCTAAGTCACGTGCTTCATTCTTCTGCCAAGCTTCCACTCTCCAACTTCCTAACACCTCCCGAATACACATACATGTAAATTTTTATTTCATTCCTTTTGCATATGAAAATATCGATAAAAGGATGTTGTTGTAACAGTTTCTAAGGATTCCAATTACTTCTTCAAATACTACTATGATTCATTTTGTACCCTCTCCCAAAAAGCAGTTAAACATGAAATACTCCCAATAATAGACCCTTTACAAAGCAAAAGTCCTGAGTGTTTGTGAGGGCAAAATTTTACCCTCATTCCTCTCTCTACCTTTTTATGTACTCCATCAGGGTTGAAGGTGTAATTTGAGGAAGAATAAACAAGACTTATTTTGTTTTATTTTTTTAATCTTTATTTTTGAGAAAGAGCCAGAGTGCAAGCTGGGGAGGGGTGGAGAGAGAGGGAGCCACAGAATCTGAAGCAGGCTCCAGGCTCCAAGCTGTCAGCACAGAGCCCGATGCGGCACTCAAACCCACAATCCACGAGTTCATGACCTGAGTCGAAGTCGGACACTCAACCCACTGAGCCACCCAGGCGCCCCTAAACAAGACTTATATGACCAGAACCTCCCTTCTCCCTTTTGACACTGCCCTGCATGCAGAAGAAGCTATTTATTCTCCACTGTTCTCCCAGGGCAGCTCTTTGCCCACCTCCACAAGCTGGGCCTGCCCAGGTCCAGTGCTGCTTGTCATGTGTTGGTAAGTCTCCCTAATTTTGAAGCTTCGTTCATTTGGCCCTCAAACTATGAGAAGTCCTCCAAATTAGCATTTGCCAATAATACAACTGACATTCTGATCTCTGTTGGCCATCCTTTTGTTTTATTTTTCACTTTTTCTGAATCCTGGCAAGGAAGTAGGATGCTATTTATTGGACCTCCACAAATGTTACATTTGCTACATCACCCATAAAAAATAAAAACAGAACAGTAGAATTTGGGAGACAAAATATGTAGTTGAGAAACTTCTGGTAAGGCTAGCACGTGGGGAGTCCTGAGGTTGTCTAGGGCTGCCTGCAGCCATGTGGTAAGTCTGCCTAATATGAAGCTATATCCTCCAACTTGCATTTTACTAGTAAAGAAGGTGACGTTTTGCTCTCCATCTATTTTTTTTTTCAGAACTTGGGTGTGAATAAGCTTTTGAAGAGTAGAAGTTAAAGTAATAGGAAAGTAAGAAAGAAAAATCACTGAAATAGAGTGCAATCTAATCAAATAATTTTTGTTCTCTTCATTTTGAAAACTAAAGGTGTACAGAATTAGATGAAACATACTCTTCTTTTCATGATACTCACCATCTACACTTGTTTTATTAGTTATACTGTGCTTAACAACATACTAAACACCTTCTTCTTGCCAGTCTCTGGCTGAATCAAGTTCTTAGCCCAACCTAAGAACCACTAAGTCATGAATCTATTCTGCTCTTTATGTATATTCTCAACCTATATGATCTCATGCAATCCATCGGCTTTAAATAGCAATTCAACATATATCCCCAACTCGATCTCTCCTTTAAAATCCATGCTTATATACCATATGCCTACTTAATACTTCTGTACAGCTAATGAATATTTTCAGCTTCACATAACCATAACTGACTTCCAGATCTTCCTGCTCAGATCTGTTCCATAGGCCTTGTGAGGAGTCTTACATGAAGGGACCAGTGGAGGAGAACCAAGCACCCCACCCCCAGCTCTCAGCCTGAGCCAACTGTCAGACCTCTGAGAGAGAGTCCTTCCAAAACCAACCAGCCCCCTGCTGACTACCAACTCACCCCCTAAGTGTGAGTGAGCTCAGCAACCACGCTGGGGCAGAGTCAAGGTATCCCAGCTGAGGCCTTCCCAAATGGCCAACACACAGAACTATATGCAAGTTAGGTTAGTGGTTGTTGTTTTAAGCTACTAAGTTTTCAGATAGCTTTTGGAATAGCAATAAATACCTGATATACTTCCCTACAGTGATCACTTGGAAACATAAGACACATATGCCACTCATTTACTTAAAGGCTTTTGGTGACTTCTCACCATGGTTAGAATGAAATCCAAAGTCTGCACCATGGCTGTAGTTTCCAAGACCTACACCATGCAGTTCCTGGCTCTCACCCTACTTCTTACAACTCTCTATCACCCACCAGACTCCAGCCATCATAGCCTCTGTGTCGTTCAAAAGAAACAAGGGACATTCTCACTTCAGAGCTCGTGCACAGGCTCCCCTCTCCCCCGGATTCTTTTTTGCTAAATATTAGCCTTGTTCACTTCTGCACCTCACCTATATTTTTGTTGAGTCACCTCTTCCTCAGAGAGGCCCTTCCTGACCCCTCTGTCTAGAAGGAAACCAACAACAACAAACAAGCCCTAACCTTTTATCCTCTTAGCCTACTCTATTTTTCTTCATCATACATATCCTTATGTGATAGCTTATGAGATTGTATGTTTGCATGTTGGTTATGTTTTATTATTTTCCTCCCCCAAGAGAATATGGGCTCCATGAGAGAGGACACTTTTGTTTACTACTGTTTTCCCAACACTTAGAACAGTGCCTGGCTGTGTGAATGAGGGGTGGGGCTCGGCCAGAGCACAGAAAAAGTAAAAAGCAGCCATGCGACACAGGCCGAATTAGCAGAAAGACTGCAACTCCAGTGCAGAAAACTTGCACATTGTTGGTGCTCTGCCCACCCTCCCTTCACATCTGTGCACCTATCCCCTGGCCTTTGTGTGCTTTGCTTCTATGGCTTCCACCTGAAATTTTTTTCTGAGGACCTTTTTTATGTTAGATGCTTTAAACACATAGGCCAAGAGCCAGAAATGCTGGGAGTTTATGTCCCTCCCAGGGTGGCTTATAGCCAATGACTGGCCAGGAAGATAAAGCCAGCCCATCTACTGTGCCTCAAGGTGGAACACACTTTGAGGTGTAATATATCCTTCAGAGCTTCTATGAGATCCGGTTGGTACTAAGATGTCATCTGAAATCATGCCTTTGCTTGGATCTTTCCCCTTCCCTGTCCTGATTCCTATACTTCACTATCAATTGCTCCAGAGAACTTCTTGTTAGACAATCACCTGCACCTGATATCTCTGATATCTCTTCCTACCCTCTGCTTCTAAGAAGCCCAACCTAGGGAAAGGGTCTTCCCCCGCCCCCCATCAACAGTGGAAGGTCATTTGTGGCCCTGCATAGAAAACTGATAATGGCAAGTGTTTATTGGGTGCTAAGTGCTCAGCCCTATGCTAAGAGCATCACATGTATGATCTCTTATAATCCTTACAACCCTTTATTATCCCTAGTGTGACAAGTATTTGTGTTTAATAAGTTTATTCACACAGCAATATACAGGATTATTAAATGGAGACAAAGGTATCAGTGAGAAGCCACCGCAATAGTGTTAGGCAAGAAATAATGAAGACCTGAATTTTGTGACCAGTGGTAGAAACGAGAAGGCAGCCACCACAATCTAAAGGAACAGAATTTGAGATTGACCCTGCCCTCATGGGGTCCCTCAAATTCTCCAAGCTTTAGTTTCTCAATTGTAAAGTAATAGGTTTGGAAAAAGAGTTTTCTCAAGAGTTTCTTCACTTCAGGAAATCTGGGAAGAAGACTGGGCATGAAGTCTTCGGAAGTGAACTGAAATTCCCTAGGACTCCTCACAGCATGGCACAGGGGAAGAATGTGGACTGTAGCCGGTCGCCCTGGATTCATGCTTAGATTCTTTCAAGCTATTTGACTCTAGGTAAGTTTCTTAAACTTGTTAAGTGTCAGAGTATACATCCACAAAATCGGAATAATATATTCCTTACAAGGTTGCTGTAAGGTTTTGAATTCAATAGAAAATACTCACAGGGTGCCTGGCAAACACTTAGGAGAGTCAATTTGTAACTTTACCTCATCTTCATTTCATTAAATCTAGTTTCCTCTAGCTCAAAAATATTTAAAAATGCTCTCATTATATTTTGGTCTTTTGTTTAATTAGAAGTGTTAAAACAAATTTCTTTCTCATTTTTTTTGTAAAATAAGACTTATAAATTATATTATGAGTTTGGGGCACTGGGTGGCTTAGTCAGTTAAGCCTTAGACTCTTGATTTCAGCTCAGGTCATGATCTCTCACAGTTCTTGAGTTCGAGCCCCACATCGGGCTCTGGGCAGCACAGAGCCTGCTTGGGATTCTGTCTCTCTCTGCCCCACCTCCACTCACTGTCTATCTCTCTCTCAAAATAAATAAAAATAAACTTCAAAAAATTATATTATGAATTAAATGGGATTTTATAGGCTGACCTGGGAGACAAACTATCCTTTTTAATACTGCATCTATATTGTTTAAATTAAAACATTAAATATTGTTAAATGTTAAATTGTTAAATGTTAAATGTTAAATATTGTTCAAACTTGTTTAAAATTCCAAATAATTGACTTCCAAACAAATTTTCAAGAGGACTGACTCCTGAGTTGTTGAGTCTTGCTATAAATTTACTGAGAGGATCAAAGATTCATAAATATATTTTTCATGAAGGAAAATACTACATGAGACAATTTTCATGCAGTCATGATGAAATGTTTCTTACCTTACAAAAAAAAAGGAAGAAATGGCGAAAGGGCAAGAAATGAAAGGAAGAGAATGAGAGAGTAAAGAGAATTTAAATAGGAGAATTATAATATTGAGTCTTCATTCTCTATTTTTTAATGTTTATTTATTTTTGAGAGACAGTGAGAGACAGAGCATGAGTGGGGAAGGGGCAGACAGAGAAGGAGACACAGAATCCAAAGCAGATTCTAGGCTCTGAGATGTCTGCACAGAGCCCGATGCTGGGCTCATACTCATGAACTATGAGATCATGACCTGATCCGGAGTCAGACACTTAACCAATTGGGCCACCCAGGTGCCCCCAGTCTTCATTCTAAAACATAGTATATCTATTTATTAAGTCTTTAATTTGTTCTCATCAGTGTTTTGAGCTTTCTGTTGCAAAGGACTTGTACATCTTTCGCTAGGTTTATTCATAAAGGTTTAATGTTTTTGTGATGTTATTGTAAATAGCATTTAAAAAATTATCTAATTTTTGCTAGTCTATGAAAATTATCATAGATTTTTGTATATTGGCTTTGATTCTAGCTAGCAAATTTAACTAAATTCACTTGTTAACTGCAATAGTTTATACATTCTTCTAATTTTATTTGTATACAATCATGTTGGCTGAAATTAGGGACAGTTTTATGTTTTTTCTATAACTTTTATTTCTTTTTTGTCTTACTGCACTGGCTATGATGCTCAGCACAATGTTAAATATGAGTGATGGTGGACATCCTTGTTCTATTCCCAAACTTAAGGGGAAAGCATTCAGTATTTTACTATCAGGTATGATATTCACTGGAGCATTTTTTATTTAATAGCTTTTATAATATTGAAGAAACCTCCTAATATTTATAGATGGTTGAGATTTTAAAAAGTATAAATGGGTACTGGATTTTATCAAATGCACTTGCTACATGTATTGAGATGATCATACTATTCTTTCTCCTTTATTCGGTTAATGTGGTGAATTATATTGATCAATTTTAGAACGTTAAATCAATTTAAGAATGATTTTGATTGTAGGAAATTGCTTTTAGACACTAATATTTGAACATAACTCTTGAGTAGAATGCACTTCCAGCATATCATGGAAAGTACTTATTTTTTTATAATGTTAATTTTTAAATATACGTAAAACTCATTCAAGTGGTAGATGTTTTAAGTTATTTCACGTAACTCAGTTTTGTCTAAAAATAAATACACAGAATTATGTATCGACTGTCCTTTTTACTTTGTCTTTTTTTGACTAAAGAATGGTCAGGTGGAATAACCTGGAACAGCCATTAATAAGGAATGTATGTGGGACAGGCCACAGAAAGAACTTACTTCTTTGGTGGCAAAAATGAGTTACCTATACAGTCCTCATATGCCTATCCTCAAGTTTTGTGCTTTGGGTCAGTGGGTTTCTATTATTTAAAGCCAAACACAATTCTGAACTAGAAGAGATCACATTTACATAAAATAATCCAAACTGGGTATAGAAAACAAATAATGGAGAGAAAATACATTAAAAACTGGACAAGCCAGGGGTTGCAAAAATATAGTGGATGATTTTTCCTCTGAACTCATTATAATCCGGAAGCAAAAGTCTTCGCCTGCTTCTTAGCCAGCCATCTCACATATGCACATCCTGACAGTGCTTCATCTCAGACCTTTCCTTCTGTGTCCTGAGAACCAGCCATGCAAGGTGTTACACTCATGAAGTGAACCTTTGACCATTCAGAAAGCCAGTTGACAAATAATTCTCCCTTTTGTCCCTTGATGGATTGTCTTAAGACACAGCATCTCTGGCTTCTTGAAAAAACATTGCTGTGGGATTAGGCCATGAGTTGCTCTGTTGAATGGTCAACTAAATAAATGCACCATCATTTGACTCTCTCTCCCTTCCTGTTTCCCTCCCATGGATGCTCTCCCCACTTCTACTCCCCAGGATTACACTCTCCAATAAAGTAGCAGCATACAAACCCTCTGCTTCGGCACTACTTTCTGGGAAATCCAAACTAAGGCAACACATTTCTGTATTCAGTGTTTGCAATCTTTCACGGACATCACCAAGTCAAGTGATTCTCAGGAAAATCTATTTTAGCCATTAACCTTCAAAGACATCCCCATACACAAGCTTTTATTTTAAATTTTAAACATTTCCCTTTTTTAAAAAACTTAGTCCTGATCATAGTCTTTATTTTATTTTATTTTATTTTTTATTGTAGTTGACACACCAGGTTGCATCAGCTTCAGGTGCACAACATAGTGATTCAACAAATCTGTAGGTTATACTATGCTCACTACAAATGTAGCCACCATCTGTCACCATACAACATCATTACAACACCATTGACTATAGTCCCTACGTTGTACCTTTCAACCCCATGACTTCTACATTCCATAACCAGAAGACTGCATCTCCCACTCCCCTTCACCCATTTTACCCATCCTGAGAATACAGTTTTTAAAACTATGCAGTTCTTTTGCATTCCTTTCAGGAACTATTTGGGTCATGTTATCATTTGAAAAGCCAAGGTAAACCAGAAAAGCTTAGGTAGTGTCAAGCCTAGAGGTCTAAATGGTTACAAAATTTACCATGCTAATTTTTAAAAATTTTTAATGTTTATTTTTTTATTTATTATTTTTGAGAGAGAGAGAAAGACAAAGAGAGAGAGAGCACAAGCAGGGGGTGGGGATAATAGATAGAAAGGGAGACACAGAATCCCAAGCAGGCTCCAGGCTCTGAGCTGTCAGCACAGAGCCTGACACAGGGCTCAAAATCACAAACCATGAGATCATGACCTGAGCCAAAGTGGAACACTTAGCCAACTGAGCCACCCAGGCACCCCCCTTGCTAATTTGTAAGATTACGTATTTATCTGCCGTATCTTTATTTATCAATTGTGTGGAGATCTATGCAACAATTTAAAAATGTTTAATACCACACCCAATGAATTATATAATTTATCTTTCAAATAAAAAATAGTTTTGTTATCTTTAGAATTCTAGTTGAAATCAGAATATAAATAATAAAAATCTTCATTGTAGAGTAATACATTTAAAGAAACCTTTTAAAATGCATATATGTTGGTATTTATTTCTAGGCCTGAAAAAGGTATGAAAAACGTGCTTAATAACATACTTTAAAAATTTTACCCCTTTATATTGATTTGGAAGAATGACCGTCAGTTACGTGAGAGATTATCAGACGGGCAAAAACCAAAGTTGTAGATGATAACAAATAGTCTCACTGAATTTTAGGCTGAAACACATACAATAAGAAGCTTGATGTAAAGGGGTATTCTGCCTCAAAATACTTCTCAATCCTTTAATGAGCCTTTATGTCTGAGGTTCATTTAATAATATACTTATTTTTAGGTAAAACCATTATTACCTTATTAAGATGAGAAGCCAAGTAGGAAGAATAATGCTTTAAGCCATAACATTTATAAAGTATCACCATAAAATCAGCAAGTCTATCAAGTATTTATTAAGTGTTTTCCATGTGCCAAGAATGAATATACAAATTAATTTATTTGCTTCTCACCACAGTCCTACAAAGCAGGTATAATTATTATCCCCATTTTATAGATGAAGAAAATAATACCCAAAACATTTTAGTAAACTGTCCAAAAGCCACATAGTTAATAAATGAGAGAATTGAAATTTGAACTCAAGATATGCGACTTATGCTAAAAACTAGTAAGATTTAAAAAATACTGAATTGCTGAGTGTGTTCTTTCCTTCCCGGTAGCAGCAACTGTGACATGCTTCAGCAGTTTCCTCAAATGCTAGGGATATCATCTGGTGTATGTAAATGACAGTTTAACAAGTAGAGAATCTGCATATCTTCCAGGAGATAAACTCAATGCCTCAGTAATGGAAATTTTCTATTAGAGAGCTTTGAAAGCACCCGGAGGTTCTATAGACAAACACACCATCTTGCTTTTCAAAGTAGTCACACTAGATGGCCATAGATTAGTTCCAAATACTGTTATTCAACATGTTTTGGAAACCTCTTTAGTAACTGCCTTTAGGACTAGTTTCTAAGTTGCAAAATAAAATCACTATCCTTTTTTTTTTTTGTCCTCTTAAGCCAAAAGAATGCCAAAAAGATTCAGCATCCATCTTATCTGTATGACTTCACCCCAAATCAAATTCTGCTCTGGAGAACAAAATTTTACCATCACTACAGATAATCAAAAGAATGCATGCCACGTCCTGGGTAGGATTCCCAGAATATTTAAAGGAAAATCAGTGCCTACTGAAGTGAAAGAAAAACTACTATTAGGGATGCATAGGACACCTGATGATATTTTAAGTACATATACATTTTTTTGCAGTCAAGTCTTGACTGCCTTAGTGTGAGGCAATTTTGAGATCTATTTAGTGTAGAGCTGAGGGGAAAAATGAGGGCATGAGGGAAGGAGCACAGGACAGGTGTTGAGGGAAGTATATTTAGCCTACCGTACAGGGAATATAACAAGTGGGGTCTGTGATCATTTTCTCTCCTTGCTTATTTCAAAAGGTGATGCTCGGGCTGATATCTGCCGCACAGTGTGATTTATGCCACAGAAATATTTTCAGTCAACTGAGATATCTCATCTGGATGCAGTGTCCATTAGTAGTCTTTTCGGTCAAGGTAAAGACAGTAGGTCTAAGTGCATTTAGCAGCTCGCTAAAAAGGACTGCTTTCTTTACAGGTTTTGATTCCTATATGTATTGGCCCCTTGCCTATTTTTTGTAAGTCGTGGACTAGCTGCAATGCATCATCCCAGGGTAAAGCAGGGCTGGGAAATAAGAGTAGAGATGCCAAGGCAAAATAGTTAAATTGTGTGATTGCTTCTCCATTCTTAACATAATAACTGTTTACTTGGGGAGATTATACTTCACCACAATGTCTACTTTAGTCAAAGCAGTTTATGCAACAATTTCCTACATTCCCCCATATTTCTTGGGATATATCATTCCACATTACTGAAATTGCATTCAGAAAAGCACAGTTTTGTGCAAACCATTTCACTAGTCAATTGCTATTACCAACCATTGAGGTAACAATAATGTTTATCTTTTCCCTATCTTGTACAATATTTTCTAGCATTCTGTTTATATTTTAACATTTTCGAATATTTGAGCATCACTCTGTATTGTGGGTTTTTGTCATTGTTGCTGGGTTATTAGCGATAAACATTATTTCCTACCTACCCACCTTAAAGTCTGAAATGTAAAACTAACTCAGTCGTTTGACATTATTAAGTAGAAGATACCTCAATAGATTTGACACAGCTTAAAGTTTTTCTTTAAAAAATGCCTACGGGTCCTGCATGAGTAACAAATGTATTTTTCTTTGTTCTGTATAATAGAGCTAACATGTGAAATTAAAATGAGCACCTTCTCAAAATAAAAACTGAACACATAAAATCTGCTGTATACATTTCACTGTAGCTTTAGCCTTTGAGCTCTTAACATTTTCCTTTCCTATTTGACTGTACACAATAAACAGTGAGAAAAGTACAAGGCCATTAATTATCCCTAAACAAGGACATTCCCTAATGTTGTTATTTAAGTTGGTTCACCATTTCAAGAGAAAAGTTTGAACTTTGCTATAGAAATGGGCAATTATTTACATTTTTTTTACTCCTGCTGGTTTTTTTTTCCTTCTTGAAGTCTGTTAACAGGGTTTTAGGGCATCCTCATATGCAGATCTGAGGTACTTGACAAGAAACAGACACATGCACTGTATATTTTGTTGACTACAGAGAATTTTCTCTTTCTTGATTTGATTGATCTCAAAGGAAGACCTCTCTGTGAAATGAATGCATCAGCATGAATAGGCTACAGTTTTATTCCACATTTTTTGTACTATATTCAAAACACCAGGCTTAAAGGGGAAAAAAGTGGCCCTTGAAAGTTACTATGTCAGACAAACAGCTACAAAGTAAAATGTACGTGTCCACAAAAAGAGTTTAATGTAAATATGAACACTCTATGATTTAGAATGTAGTATGGACAAAGTCAGATTGGCAATCAAGTTGCACTGTTGAGATCTACTAACTTTGCAACAAATCAGGACACAAACAATCTTAAACCCGTTTGCGTTCATCTTTGGAACCTCTAAGAAGAGTAACTCTCTACAGCCTATCACACTGAAAGTGCTCTCTGTGTCGAAATATTAGGGCGTCATGTTCTCTATGGTATTTTGTATTTGTAAGGCAAAATGTGTTCCACTAACTATTCTTTTAACAATGAAGCTAAATTGATGATGTCCTGACTGTGGAATTTTACATGAAATCATTAGTGGTGGAAAGTACTGATAACACAAATTTTAGTGAAGTAAGAAAACATTCCTCACCAGCACAAACAGCCAGATCAGCCAAGGTGTGTAGTGGAGTTTGGAATTAGCAGCCAGTTCATATCAAAAGGATTTTTGAGGTCCAGCTGGAACTGGGATGCTTACTTAAGGGACACCTATCATTTCCACACTGAACTTGGCACAGGGGAAATGGAGCGACACCATTGTGTCATTTCAAATGCTAAATAGGTTTAAGTCAGCTTGAAAAATGCCCATATTCTAAAACAAAGATTCTAGCTTTTGCATTCTACTGTAGGATTACTATGATCAATCACACTATTGTGACCAATCATTTTTGGTCATAACATGGCCCCTTGTTTTCTGCCATTTTGTTGCCCCTGCCCCAATCTTCCAACCATTTCTTATGCACAAGTCTTGCACACTTAATGAATATCCATTCTATTTATGTTCTGTGCTTTTATTGACATAAATTTGCATCCATGAACAACATACAGTATAGTTTTGGTAAATGGACAGTAAAATGCTATTTTACTCTACATATCCTTATGCACCTTACCTTCATTGCTTATTCTATGTTTGTGAGATGTATCTATATTGGCATACATCAGACTACCTGGGAATGAACTGACATGAATTATTGGCTCGCACAAATAATTGTGTAGGCTTAGGTGCGTGTGTGTGTGTGTGTGTGTGTGTGTGTGTGTCTCCGTGCCCCAACTGGAAAGACAACCAATTAGAGTCAAAAACTCAACCAGACCAGTTTTTGGTATTGAGAGATGATAAGCAAAGGCTGATTAATTCACCCAGAAACAATCAGTCTATTTAGGTCAAACAGCTAGTTGATGGAATTTTGTCTCAATTGAATAGTTGTTAAGACCTTTATGAAGGGCTCATAGTGCTGTTCCATCTTTGTTGCCTAGTAAAAGGTCCGTTAGAATAATGACTTGATATTTAACTGGAAGTCATTAGTCTTCCTGGAATCCACTTGCCAAGCTCTTAGTATTTTTATTAATATTTATAACATTGATATTTCAAGGATAACATTTTAAATCAACAAAAGGACAAGAGACCTTGACGCTGCATTGTGTCCTACTAAGCAACGCAGGTGTCAGTGATTCAAGTCTCAAATTAGCATAATGTCAATGTGTTGCCTGTCCTATCCAGTGCTCCTTTGCTTCTAGAAATCCCACTTTTTGTAAGTTTACATTTTCCGATGCTAAGGGTTTCCTTAAAGTGAAAACAACAAATCAGTTCTTTACATAAGAAGTAAGTACTTTACTTTTAAACATTAGCCTGAGAAAAAGATTCACACAGCTTTCTTTTCATAAGCATGGGTGGCATTTAAATGAATCATAATCAGATCTTTTACAACTGTAATGGATATAAGTAGTAAATAACTTTTAATTTAAACAAATAAAGTATCAATGAACAATTACAGTTAATTTCAAATTAATTATTTGGTGACTAATATCTAAGAGATTGATTTGTTTAGTTGCTTGGTCATAAGTGCCAGGAAGCCTTGCTTTCTCTGATGAAAAAGCTAAAATCTTTAAGGTATTGAGCCTTCAGGAGTAGTGGGAGCATAGAAAGTCATCTAGGGAGATTTTCAAGTCACACATATTTCCTTCAATTACTTTGGAAGATATATTCCCTTCATTTACTTTGGAAGATATATTCTTTTGCATATGACAAGAGAATGAATTTTTTAATGTCTTCAATATATAATACACCAAACTCTAAATCTAGACACCACATTCTAAATAAGAAATTCTTATAATTATTTTATACATGAAGAAATAGAACTGGGAAGGAAGATAACTTGTCCCAGGTCACACAAGGAGGCTTTGAGCCAGGAACGAACTAAGGGTTTTATGATTCCAAAGCACATTGGTTTTCTTTTGTAAGACTCAGCTCCCACATTTGAAGACATGGTTCTGTCTACAGTAAGCTAAACCTTAAAACACATTTGGACCTCAGAAATCAGCACTTGAGAGAAGGGAAAAAGTCAACCTTCAAATTGTGCTCTGAAGTTGACCAGGTGTCAAAATTACCTTGTTAAGGGTCACCTGGGTGTCTCAGTCGGTTACATGTCTGACTTCGGCTCAGGTCGTGACTTTGTGGTCCATGAGTTCGAATCCCCTGTTGGGCTCTGTGCTGACAGTTCAGAGCCTGGAGACTTCTTCGGATTCTGTGTCTCCCTCTCTCTCTCTCTCTGCCCCTCCCCCACTCATGTTTTCTCTCTCTCTCTCTCTCTCTCTCTCTCTCTCTCTCTTAAAAATAGATACACATAAAAACAAAATTTCAAAATTACCTTGTTGAAAAAGGATGTAGGAAAAGATTTTAATCTCATTGATGAGACTATGGAACTCTTCAGGCAGTAGCAACACACATAAATAGGTAGTTTTAATGTTTTGGTACCTCCCTTTTTGCTCGTTTCAACTTAAATAAAATAGTATTGAGTAAAAACTTAGTTATTCTTTTCTTACTAGTGAATCAAACTTCTCCAAGTAACGATCTCACTTTGTCTTTAGATGTGGCAGAGACTATTCTAATTATCAAATGTTGTTATCAAGGAGGAAAGATTGAGCATAAGCGTGTTACTATGAGTCTGTGTTAGCTGCAATTTGGAAACATGACAACACATTATAGGCAACATAGCAGTAAGTAGAACACTTCTTTAAAAAAAGAGTCTCTTACATAGACTGGGAAAAATCACATAAAACTAGATAACATTATGTGAGCATTGCAAAGGAAACTTTTTGATTTATGATATTATGTCACACACTTGGGGATACATTAGGATAAAAGGGGATATCAAAAATCTAATTTCTTTTTCTTTATTACAGGTACAACTACAAGACAATATCACCAGATGGGATCATCAGAACCCATTTACAACTGCTCTACTTTTTGAAAATAAGGCAATTGTCTCAGGTATGAATTCATTACAGGCCTACTGTAACTAATAGAAGCTGATGATGGCTTTTCTGAAAACCTATAGAATGTCAAATGGGAGTTGTTTCTACTTTACAAATGTGCTAGGCTCAAAATGCAAAGGAAAAGATGCACAAAGCAATGCTTATTATCTATTCACTCAGTTACGACTGTTTAAGGTACTCATGAAACCCATTGTTTGTCTATTTCTATACATATATGGTGTTATTCCATAAGTGACACCAAAGACACACTCTCTGTATATATTGAACATCAAAGTGGAAAAGTCAATTAAATGGCCATATGGTACTTTTTTGTTTAGGTTTTCAACATGAACGAAAACATTTCTCCAACTTTGAATTTATTGTGAGAGCTTTAGAGAAAGAATAATACCTGGTTGAATTTTGAGATTTCATTGAGAAAAGTAAAAATAACCTCTGTGCTGTAAATTTTGTATTACATTTTATTGTTTTAAAAATAACAACCGGAATGTAGATACTATGGTACACTCTGTGTGTGTGTGTGTGTGTGTGTGTGTGTGTATGTTATCTGTATATTAGAAAACGATTCTAATAATTTTTTGTTTAAAAAGAAAATACTAAAGGTAGTAGTAGTATCATGGCTTTTGAATTTCTTCAGATCCCCATACCAAAATGACTAGAGGAACTAGATGGTGAAACTGAAACCCCCTTGATAATACATATAACAAAACTAGATGAAAAGCTGCCCACAAAAACAAGCAGGTAGGGACAAACTACCACAGCACAAGGTGTTCCTGGGGTCATTGCCAGCAAAGAAGAAAGCAGAGAGAAGCAACAGATATTTAGTGGACCATAATACAAGAGAATCCCCAAATAGCCCCCAGGAATCCCCTGGATGTTTGGTGTTTGAACTTAAGAGAAGCAGCTGAACAGGGAGGCGTTTACCTGATCCAACAGGTGAGTTCAAGGGCCTGACGTTAAGGTAAGAAGGGGACAGAGCAGACCAACTCCTACGAACTGGGACCCACTGTGAGGAGAAACTGCTGAGCAACATGTAGACAATATAAACAAACAAAAGAGAAATTTCAGATGCACATGTGGGGGTTGGAGAAAAAACAGAGCCAGGAAATCTCTGTGACTGAGCAGACATGTTGGTGACTATGAAACAAAATGACAAAAGAGGAAAGGTGTATTTACAAGCTATCTTGAACCACACCTCCTTCTAAAAGTCCAGTAAAGTTAATTTCACCAAAAACATGAACAACACAAAAAGAAAAATGTCAAATTCTATTCAAAGTTATTATAAGATGAAAGAAAACAAAGACCAAAATAACATTCCTACAAAAATTGCAAGCATTCCAGAAAGACATGCCCACAAAACAGATCCAACTGCGTCCTACTATTTCAAAACAATCTAAAAGGCCTTTTTAAATGATCAAACATATGAAAGAATAGCATGAATCATAACTAGAAAGACTCAGGAATTAGGAGACAGAACTCAGGAAACAATTAGAAATAAAAGAAAAAAAATCAGAAACAAAGGATAAATGAGAAATAATAAATGAATAAACAAGAGGTTAATGCTTTAAGAGAAATGGAAGATAAAAGGAAGAACTTTTTTAAACTAAAAAAAAAAAAAGGAAAAAAGGGGGAAAAACTTAAGACAGGCAACGAAGATAGAGCATATAGTAAAATGGTTCCTGATGGAAGAAGCCATAACCGTATTTCCAGAAAACATGCTTAATATCTATAGTTTTAAACCCCACTCAAAACTAGATATTGAGGGGTGCCTGGGTGGCTTAGTCAGTTAAGCGTACAACTTTGGCTCAGGTCATGATCACGGGTCTGTGAGTTCGAGCCCTGCCTCGGGCTCTGTGCTGACAGCTCAGAGCCTGGAGCCTGCTTCAGATTCTGTGTCTCCCTCTTTATCTCTAGCCCTCCCCTGCTCATGCTCTGTCTCTCTCAAAAATAAATAAACATTGGGGTGCTTGAGTGGCTCAGCTGGTTAAGCGTCTGACTTCGGCTCAGGTCATGATCTCACAGCTGGTGGGTTCGAGCCCCGCATAGGGCTCTCTACTGATAGCTCAGAGCCTGGAGCCTGCTTCGGATTCTGTATCTCTCTCTCTCTCTCTCTGCCCCTTCCCCACTCACACTCTGTCTCTCCATCTCTTAAAAATAAATAAACATTAAAAATTTTTAAATAAATAAATAAACATTTAAAAATTAAAAAAACCTTAGATATTGAAAGAGCTTACATCTGAGATTATAAACTCAGAATGAACAATATTAATAGAGATTTTAGAAAAATTACTGGACTAAAATAAAAAGGAAAAAATGTTAGTTTACACATATAGGCAAAAAGGAAGTGTCTTATAAAAGATGTAAAATTAAATTATTAGATTTATTGACTGTAACACAATACTCATGAGGAAAAAAAAAAAAAAAGAACAAAAGCCAAAGATTTTTTACCCAGCAAAACTGACTTTCAAACACAAAGAACAAAGACAAACTGTTATCACATGCAGAAAGACAGGCAATATTGTTTCCATGAGTTCCTTCTGAAAAATAAAGAACAATCACCAGACATTAAAATAACCAGAGGGGCGCCTGGGTGGCGCAGTCGGTTAAGCGTCCGACTTCAGCCAGGTCCCGATCTCGCGGTCCGGGAGTTCGAGCCCCGCGTCAGGCTCTGGGCTGATGGCTCAGAGCCTGGAGCCTGTTTCCGATTCTGTGTCTCCCTCTCTCTCTGCCCCTCCCCCGTTCATGCTCTGTCTCTCTCTGTCCCAAAAATAAATAAACGTTGAAAAAAAAATTTAAAATAACCAGAGAAATTCTGACATAAGCACTGGTAGTAAGCAGTAAATATGGAAATATAAATAAAGGTTAAAAGGAGATGATCTGTAATAACCGTATGCTCTGAAATTTTACAAATAATATAACTGTATAAGATGGCACGTGGCAGGAGAATATGCAAGGGATTTTTAAAAATAATTTCCGTTACATATTAGTATCATTGGTACATGGTACTAATAGCATGTATATATTAATACATGGTAATATTATTACTGTTATTTTGATCCTGTTGTGTATATAGTATGGGATATACTAATTCTGTCATCCCTTATATACTACATTTTTTTAAATATTTTTTTAATGTTTATTTATTTTTGAGAGCGAGAGAGAGAGAAGGGGAGAGGGGCAGAAAGAGAGAGGGAGACACAGAATCTGAAGCAGGTTCCAGGCTCTGAGCTGTCAGCATAGAGCTTGACACGGGGCTTGAACTCATGAACTGCTAGATCATGACTTGAGCCGAAGTCAGATGCTTAACCAACTGAGCCACCTGCCAGTCCCAATCCCTTATTATCCTTGAGAATCAGGCTTTTGGGTGCCACAGAAAGGGAATATGTATGTATTATAGAAGAGGTTAAATAAAAAATCTATAGTGCTATATTTGAATTAGAAGTATCTGTATGAACCATGAGTCACTGACACACACACACATGCACGCACATGTGCACACATATCCTAACTCTTCCCATTCAAAAGGCCTAGAAACACTGACCAAATAACTGAGACCAATAATACTCTCTAGTGGATACATATGGTGGTCTTGAAATACTATTTCCCACTAAATGAACCTAAAGCTTCTCGAAAGAATGGCAATTCCAAGTCTACGGCAGAACATAAATAATATAAAACTGGAGCATGTGCCATTCCAGTCAGCAAGGGGGCTAGCAAAATCTACTAGAGTTGTGTCAAAAGAACTCCATAGTTGACTTGAAAAGGCTCCCACAGGCCAAAGCTGGGACAATTTGAGCTCCAGTCATGTCAATAACAACCACTGGGTGAAATCCACACAAATATGTTAAACCACAAGTTACTAAAGAATAAATATTTTAGGGGCAACTGGATGGCTCAGTCAGTTAAGCGTCCAACTTCAGCTCAGGTCATGATTTTATGGTTTATGAGTTCGAGCCCCACGTCAGGCTCTATGCTGACAGCTTGGAGCCTGAAGCCTGCTTTGGACTATGTGTCCCCCTCTCTCTCTGCCCCTCCCCTGCTCATGCTCTGTCTCTGTCTCTCAAAATAAATAAATGTTTAAAAAAAGAATAGGTATTTTAAAAAAGAAAAAATATGGTTATATGTTACATTTGGAGATTAAGAATCTAATCACTTTTCTTAAAAATGGATTTTAAAAATCAAGCAATGATCCTACTTTTCGTATGGAAATGGAAGCACTGGGTAGCCAAATAGTATCTGAGAGAAAGTATCCCCTTTTAAAAGTATTCTGTCTGGCTGGGGCACCTGGGTGGCTCAGTCAGCTGAGCATCTGACTTCGGCTCAGGTCATGATCTCATGGTTCATGGCTTTGAGCCCTCCATCAGGCTCTGTCCTGACAGCTTAGAGCCTGGAGCCTGCTTTGGATTCTGTGTCTCCCTCTCTCTTTCTCTGCCCCTACCCCATTAGCACTCTATTTCTCTCTCTCTCTCTCTCTCTCTCTCTCTCTCTCTCTCTCTCTCTCTTTCTCTCTATCTCTTAAAATAACTAAACAATTTTTTTTAAGTTTTCTATCTAATAATGAAAAAAACAATTATGAGATTAGACTATCACCATATTTTGCAACTGCCTAAATTAATAAAACTAGGTGTTGAACATCAACAGCTATTCAAATCACAGAAGGAGACACACATGGACATTTTGTCCTCTTAATGAAGACACCTAAAATCTTGCCAAAGGGATTGCACCTGATTCTGATAAATCCTCTGCATCCAACTACCCGCCCAATTTTAGGAAATACAGAAAATATAGGAACATGTAGAACTGCACCTATAGTATTCAATAAGTAATATCCAGTCTTTTAAACTGTGTAGGGCAAAGGTTTATGTTCCTCAGAAAATACATGATGAAGAAAAGAATTGGGGCACTTGTGTGGCTCAGTCAGTTAAGCATTCAACTCCTGATTTTGACTCTGGTCATAATCTCATGGTTCATGAGTTTGAGCCCTGCGTCAGGCTCTGCACTGACAGCAAGGAGACTTCTTGGAATTCTCTTTCCCTCTCTCTCTGCCCCTCCCACTTGCATGCATGCTCTCTCTCACTGTCTCTCTCTCTCTCAGAATAAACAAACAAACTTAAAAAAAAGACAATTACAGACAGGGAAATTTTAGATTAACAAAAAATTTTTAAATCATCAAATAAAAAACTGAGTAAGATTATAGCTTTTAGGGACACACATTGGGTTATAAAACTATAAATAAATTCAAAGAAGTGATTGCTAGAAGAGTCAGTAGAGTTATTACTTCTGGGGGAAGAAGAAAGTAAAGATTAAAATAAGGCACATATAGAGACAGTGGCCAAAGCATAAGAGACTCTTAAAAAATGAGAACAAACTGAGGGCTGATCGGGGGTGGGAGGGAGGGGAGGGTGGGTGATGGGTATTGAAGAGGGCATCTTTTGGGATGAGTACTGGGTGTTGTATGGAAACCAATTTGACAATAAATTTCATATATTAAAAAAAAAAAATAGAGACCGTGGCCAAAGAAATTGGGTGGTGGTTACAAGACTTTTACTTGAAATAAGTCATTAAGCTACACATTTGTTTGGTATAGTTTTCTGGATCTTTTACTATACAATAAAACTTTAAATTAAAAGAAAAATATATTTATATCCAATCAATATTTTACACCAACTTTAAAATAATTTGTCTCGCTATAAAAATAACATACTTGTACAAAGTGTATAATTACTTAAAATATCTTTGTGAATTCTTAGTAATTTAAATAATTAGCCTATTATTTTATTATTTTATGACTATCATACCTACAAGCTAGACACAGATGCAACTTTGAGCAGTATTGACAAAACTACATAACTGCCTCAAGAAATCTTTATCTACTGGAAGCCGATACCATGGGAGCTACAGTAATGTCTGAAGATTTCATTGTGATGGGCCTGCCATATTTTGATCCTCTGTACCAGAAACTAAGCTTCTACTTGCTCAGGCAGAGAGGAGGGCAGAAATGAATCATGCCAAAGAGGCCGATACTGTAGAAATCACTTCCAATCCTTCCGGTCACTTCACTGGGTAAAGTGTCACCATGAGCAGAAAGCCAATCCTCCATAATGATGATTTACAGTTGGAAAGTGGCTTTAGGACAGATTTACTATTGCCCTACTCACACCACTCTGTTTCTATCACCAAAAGACATTTTTCCTGTAAAAAGCAATGTTAGGAAAGGACATACACATCAGAGCATGTTAATAACCCCCCTTCCTTTTCCCCTTCAAGTAAAGTGAGCAGTTTAGAAAGGGGAAAAATGCATAACCATGAGAGTAAATAAAATGTTGAAGACATCCAAACCGTGTACAGGAGGGAATAAACATTTCAGCAAATACTCAAGTCACTGGACATATTTATTATTTTGAAATCTCAAAGTATAACAATAATTACAAGATTGACACATCTTTAGAGAGTATATACGAAAATGAATTTTTTTTCTTGTTCTCAAGTACAAATATTCTACAAATAAATACTGGTCACTTACTATGTGACAGGCCATGTGTTAAGCGCTACGCATAAATATTATCATTTAATCATAAAAAATTAAAAGACTAGAACACTAGAGCTTAGAAGAGTTGACTAAATTCAAGTTGTATAGCTTATTTTCCTTAGCCATATACTATACTCATACAAAGAGGCGTTAACAAGTTACATTTCAGCTGTGGCTCAGAGACAAAAAGTATTAGATCAAGGGAAAATTTTTCACAGGAGGTGTTCAACATCTAGTTCATATGTAGGTGTAGGAGTGATTCTCTTGGACCATGTAATGCCTATGGGGGAGGACCCACATGGTTCTTCTTAGGGCTATGCAAGAAGACTGCCTGGAGAGAGAGACTAGTGAAGCTAGAGGTATGACTGGGTTCCTCAGAGAAGTGGGAGGAATCAGCCATCAAGCCAGAATAGAGATGTATTTGACCTTTCCGGAGGAACCCAGGGAGAAATCCTCAGAAATAGGGGAATTTTCCAAAGAAGCCATGAAATGCTCAGAAGAGAGACAGAGAGATAGCAATAGACTGCTAGCCTCAGACACCTACAAGATCCAGAAATCAACAACATCAATTCACAACTACACCAGTATATTAGGATATTTCCTGACACCTTCCGTCTCCTCCTTTCCCAGTCACCAACCCCCAGTGGTCAGGAAGTACTGCTTTGTGCAGGCTAGGGGAAGGAGCATAAAATCCTCAGATGGTGGAAAAGAGAAAACATCAACTCTCTTGCCCTGGCAGTAGACTTCCCACCTGCCACAGGGGGAGGAAAGGAGTCTAGAATTTAAATAAATTTGGGGTTCTGAATCTTACCTGCTTCTGATGGTATTGATCATGCTTATTACCGAACTGAGCCTATGTTTTGTGATTTCACTTGACTATAAGATGTTTTATTATTTAAGAGTAAGGAGAAATGTTATGAGGTCTGCCAGGAACAGAGAAAGAAGTAGCCCCTGAGATGAATTTAAATGGAGAGAGGAAATTAATATAAAGTTGTTTTATGATTACATCCCCTGAGTTTTGCTTGTTCAACACAGAAGTTACTTTGACATGTGTGCTTCTGGCCGGTTATGAACTCCATGACTTGCCAGTGGAATGATTATTTTTGCCATCATATTATTGCCCCTATATGCCTCATATATAACCTCTCTTCTTATTCAGAGAAATTGCAGCTGACACTGATATCACTCACACGCCAAAATGGGGTTTAAAGGAGGCTGACTTACAGTTCCTGTTTTCAGGGAGCTATTTTTACTATGAAAGGCATAAGCCTTCTCTGAGTTACCTACAAAATGTCATTCTTTTTCAAAACTCAGCTGCAATTCTGCTTTTCTATTATTTGCATCACTTATGTGGAACTTACTGGATTTTATTATAATTTTGATCACATGTACGTGTTCTGTCTTTATCATATATAAGTGGGTCTTTCCCACTTTAGATTGCATTCTCTTTGAGGACACGTGCTTAAACATATTCTTTTACAAATTAATCCATAGCAGTTGACAGAACTTTACAACTAAGTGTTCAAGAAATATGTAATGTCTGGAAACATTACTTATACGTTGGCAAACCATGTTTCATTTTGTGACCTCAAACACTTGTTTCCACTTCTGTATCAGCTTGATGCAGAACAAATCATTGTTTAGCTTTATGCTAAAGAAAGCTTTCAAATAAAGACCCACTTAGCTGTGTGCTTTGATTTAAAGCCTGTCATCAGTATATCAATAATCTTTCATATGAAACTTCGGGAATGTGAAAGAGAAGATGGCATAAAAGGGCAGGAGAACAAAACTGATTGCCACACGAGGAAATTACTGGTAATTTTTGTATACTGATCCTATTTGTATAATGCACATAGATTTACAATGAGATAAAAAAATCTTATTTGCACATTGATTTTAAATTTTGTTCAGTGTGCTTTGAGCTCCCTAGGTCAATTTCTAACAGTTGTACCCTTGCTAACATTATGAGTGGTGGCTGTCAACATGAAGCTTGCCTCTGTTATCTCTGACATGGCTGACTGTATGAGAAACAAAAAACTAGAAAATGACATTTATTCATTCCTTTTAATTCAATTGTTTACTCCACAAATGTACTTGAGCATACCCTAGGTTCCATGAAATGTGCCTTTATTTTTTTTTTTTTAATTTTTTTTTCAACATTTATTTATTTTTGGGACAGAGAGAGACAGAGCATGAACAGGGGAGGGGCAGAGAGAGAGGGAGACACAGAATTGGAAACAGGCTCCAGGCTCCGAGCCATCAGCCCAGAGCCCGACGCGGGGCTCGAACTCACGGACCGCGAGATCGTGACCTGGCTGAAGTCGGACGCTTAGCCGACTGCGCCACCCAGGCGCCCCGAAATGTGCCTTTAAAGTTCCAGAACTGCCTTCTCCACAGAACTGTAGCCACTATGAACACAACACTCACCAGATCATCGCCTTCACCCTCCTGAGAGACTAAGCAGCAGGTGATCTGATTTGAATGAGCCAGAGTGGACACCTCCACCTCCCCACACAACTCCTGCTAACGTGTGGTTTTCATTTCATATTTGGCTCATCTTCTGCCCTAAATTCAACA